>NW_006202943.1:184129-190489 GCF_000334495.1 Tupaia belangeri chinensis
TTCTAAATTCTTTATCAGACATTTCCATGATTTCCATTGAACTGCTTGTAGATGAAGAGGACTTATTCTTTTCCCTTGGAGGAGAGGTATTTTCTTGCTTTCCCATATTCTTGTGGTCCTGCAGTGATTTCTAGTCATCTGATGGATGGTGTGTTTCTTTCTAATTCTTGAAGTTCAATCTGAACGTTCAGGAGCAAGCAGAACGAGGTGATCTGGAATCTCTTTGCCATTCAGTTGTGATCACTTTGTGCAACAGATTTGGTAGATATTGAGGAATATGTTAACCCTAATAGTATTTTGATGTTTAGCTGCAGTGCTCTTAGATTCATCAAGAAACACATTAAATGGATATTGAAGAGTGGAGAGACAAGAAAAAAGAAAATGCAAAAGAGAAAGAGAAACTACAACACACAGAAAAAAAAAAAGATGAAAAAAAAAAACCAAAAAGATTTGTAATTATTGTTTTTCTTTTTAAAAAAAAAAGCACAAAAAAAAGTGCCACATGAAATAACTAGTTCACAGGAGCCATGAAGAAACTTCTCCTGAAGGCCTTGCCTCTCCTGCCTGGGTGGGAGGATCAGAGGGGATCATTAACAAGACAAAAAAGGAACTGAGAGCAAGAGAAAAACTTTACCTTTAAAAAAAATATAAAAAGGAAAAATTACCAAAAAATGAGAAGACAGAAGCTGGGAGAGACAGAGATAGAGACACAGAGACAGGGATGAAGGCCAGAGGAGCTCCCTACCATGCTAGCTTGTTTGCTGGAGGCTGAATTATCAGTAGAAAAAATCTTCATTTCTCTTGTACCCTGAAATAACTCTCTTTTCACTTTTTTTTTTTCTTGTGGGCACTAATTGCTATTTACTTCCATTTCATGACTACTTTTGCTGTGTCCCATAGGCTACTAAAACCAACTTTTATCTTGGTTTCAATAAATCTTTGGATTTATTGTTAATTTCTTTAGTGGCTGTGTAGTCATTCAGGGTTAGGTTATTTATTTTCCATATGTTTGTGTATTTTGAACAGTTTTTCATGCAGTTAATTTCAAGTTTAATTCTTTTGTGGTCAGTGAAGATGCTGGATATAGTTTCTATACTTTTAAATTTGTATAGGCCTATTGTGTACCATATCATGTGGTCAATCTGAAAATGTATCATGCGTGTATGAGAAAAATGTATATTTTGTGGTTGTTTGGTGGTAAGATCTCTAGATGTCTAGAAAATCCATTTGATTTGTGGTATCATTTAGATCCTGTACCTTTCTGGTTATTTTTTGTCTGAATGATCTGTTTAAAGGAGGAAGTGGAGTTTTTTATATTCCCCAGTGACTAGTGTGTTGCAATCTATTTTCTTCCTTTAGATTTAGCAGTCTTTCTTTCACATATTTGGATGCTTCAGTGTTGGGTATAGAGATACATTTGTAAGTTTATATTGTCTTGGTAAATTATCCGTTTTAGTACTATCTACTGTCTTACATTTTCTCTTCACACAATTTTTGTTTTAAACTTTATTTTGTCTCACATTAGTATCACGACTCCAGCTCTTTTGTGATTTCCAGTTTCTTGAAAATACTTTTTCCAGCCCTTTACCTTTAATCTGTGTTTGTCATTATCTGTGAGATGCATTTGTTATATACTATTTTATATTTTACATAAGGGGCAAGTGGAATTTTATTTATTGAACGTGGTTATAAATTGTATAGCATCCTTGGCTAACCATTTAGCAGTATTTAAATTTGAGCATAAGTATACCCTCTGGCCCAGCAGTTTTACTCCTAGGCAAATATCAACAAGATATGTATATGTACATGTATATGTATATGTGTGTACACACACACACACACACATATAATATATATAAGATCACCAAAGACAGATATAAAAATGTTCTTACCAACATTATTGACAATAGATAGAAAGTGGAAATAATTGAGGCCAGCTCAAGAATTATGGGAGTGATTTCTATGTGACTATATGTGGTGCAAGGGCCAGCCCAGTGGCTTTTTTTTAAAAATAGTATTATTATTTATACATTCAATTACTATACATCATTTAGATTGTAAGGAGACTCTACCCAGCATGATATACCTCTCAGACCAGCCTTGTTGAGAACACTATACACATCATAATCAACAGGTAATAAACCATATCTTTGTCCAACAAATGACTTACCACTCAATTATTTCCCCCAAATTTCCTTTCATACACTCATCCCCTCTCTCAGTTTCCTTCCACTTTGTCTTCAGTGTCCATAATAATTTTCAATACTTTTCTGTCCTCCAGCCTTTCAGTCTCTACCGTAGAGTCTGGACAGTTGGTATATGTTAAGTGGAGACATATAATGTCTCTCTTTCATAGGCTGACTTACTTCACTCAGCAACAAATCTTCCATGTACATCCACTTTCTATCAAATGCCAGGGTCTTTTTTTTATGACTGAATAGTATTCCATGGAATCTATGTGCCATACTTTTATAATCCATTCATCTGTTTGTGGACATTTGGGTTGGTTCCATATCTTGGCAATCGTGAATAATAAATATAGATGTCCAAGCACTTTTCCAACTGAATATTTGACTGTCCATTAGGTAGATACCTAGGAACAGAGTTGCTGGATCATATGGTAGGTCTATTTGAAGGTTTTTGAGGAATCTCCATATTCTTCTTCTCAGTGGCTAGACCAATTTACATTCCTACCAACAATGTAGGAGATTCCCTTTCCACTATATCCCTACCAACACTTATTGGTTTTGTGTCTTATTTTAAACTTTACAGTTCTGACTGGGGTTAGGTGCTATCTTGTTGTAGTTTTGATCTGCATTCCCTTATGATGAGGGATGTTGAGCATTTATTCATATGTTTTTTGGCTTTTCATATGTCTTCCTTAGAGAGCTGTATTTCAGCTAATTTTTCCAGCTTCAATTGGGTTAATCATTGTGTCCAGGTAAACTACTTGAATTCCCTGTGTATTCTGGTATTTAGTCCTGTACCGGAGGCATAGTTTACCATTTTTTTCTCCCTTTCCTAGGGTTGTCGATTCACACTAATTACTGTGTTCTTTCCTGTGCAGAAACTTTTTAATCAGATGTAACCCCACTTGTCTCGTTTTGGGATTATTGTCTGTGCTTTGGTGGTCTTGCTTAAGAATTCTTTGCCTACGCCAATGTCTTCCAGAGATTCCCCATTATTTTCCAGCAGTAGTTTTGTTTGTTTGTTTATTTGTTTGTTTTTGAGAGGTTTTCGCTATAGGGCACGTGCGCTCACCAGACAGACAGAGAGAGACATAGAGACAGAAAGTGAGAAATCACCCCCCGGGGGGCATGGTCACACCGCAATCCCTTCTCCTCCATTCTCCTCTTGGGATCTTGGGCACGCACGCACACACGCCCGGCGTGAGTTCTAAGCCACCGGGTCCAGGACGCGAACCACGGTCGACTACGTGGGAGTCCAGCGACATAGCCATTACGCTAACTGCTGTTTCCCCAGCAGTAGTTTTATAGTATGAGGTCTTAGGGTTGGATCTTTGATACACTTTGAGTTGATTTTTGTGACAGGGGTTGAGATTTATCTTTCTGAAGGTGGATACCCAGTTTTATCAACAACATTTGTTAAAGATGTTTTCTTTTCCCACTGAATTGACTGGTACCATTTGTCAAAGATCATTTGGCTGTATAATTTGGGATTGATTTATGAGGTCTCTACTATGTTCCATTGGTCCTCATGTTTATTTTAGTGCTAATACCTTGCAGTTTTGAATATTACAGCTTTGTAATATGTTTTGGGGTCAGGAATTGAGATGTCACACACTCCACTCTTTTTGCTTAGGATTGTTTTGGCAATAGTGGGTTTTTGATTATTCCAGAAGGAGGTGGACACTCGGTGTATATTAAATGGAGAAATACAATGCCTCTCCTTCATAGACTGGCTTGCTTCACTCAGCAGTAAATCTTCCATATTCATCTGCTTTTTGTCAAAAGCCAGGGTCTTGTTCTTTTTTTTTTTTGAATGACCAAGTAGTATTCCATAGAGTATATGTGCCACAGTTTTTCAATCCATTCATCTGTTCATGGGCATTTGGGTTGGTTCCATGTCCTAGCAATTGTGAATAATGCTGCAATAAATATCGATGTGCAAGCACTTTTCTGATTAAGAATTCTTCTGTCCTTTGGGTAGATAAAAGCAATGGGATTGTTGGATCATATGGTAGTTCTATTTGTGGATTTTTTGAGGAATCTTCAACTGTTCTCCACAGTGGAGGGACAAATTTACATTCCCACCAGCAGTGTAAGAGAGTTCCCTTTCAACACAACCCTGACAGCACTTATTATTATTTTTTTAAATCTTAGTCATTCTGACTAGGGTTAGATGTTATCTCATTGTTGTTTTGATCTGCATTTCCCTTAAAATGAGGGATGTTGAACATTTTTTCATATGCCTTTTGGCTTTTCATATTTCATCCTTAGAGAGTGTTCTTTTTTTTTTTTTTAAAAAAAAAAACCCTAATTCTTCCATCTTTTAATAAGGTTTATCATTTTGTTTGGGACAGCTGCTTGAGTTCTTTGTGTATTCTGGTTATCAGTCCATTATCTGATGCATAGTTTACAAAAATATTTTCCCATTCCTAGAGCTTTTGATTCACAGTAATTACTGAGCCATTTGCTATGGAAAAACTTCTTAGTCTGATGCAATCCACCTTGTATATTTTGGGGATTATTAACTGTGATTTTGGGGGTCTTATTAAGAAAGTCTTTGCCTACCCCAAAGTCTTCCAGAGTTTCCCCAATGTTTTTGTGGAGCAGTTTGCTGTTGTTGTTGTTATTAGTTAATTCTTTTTTTTAAATTTTGTATATACATTCAATCACATTGTTTAGCTTACAATGTGAGCATTTCAGTGTGTGAACATTTCTCCCCAGTCCCATTGATCAAAATATCTTCAACCGATAGATAACACCACACCTCCCCATCCTGTCTATTCTCTACCTCAGTATCCCTTCTCCAAATGTCCTTTCTTAGGCCCCACTCCTCCACACATACCTCCTCTGACATTAACACCCATTGCTTGTGTTTGTACAACCATTAGTCAATCAGTTTCAGTCGTAGAGTACAGACATTTGGTATATGTTAAGTGAAGCCATACAATGTCTCTCCTTCATATCCTGAATTGCCTCACTCAGCAGTAAATCTTCCATATTCTTCCATTTTCTGTAAAAAGCCTGGGTTTTGTTGGTTTTTTTGGCTGAATAGTATTCCATAGAGTATATGTGCTACAGTTTTTCAACCCATTCATCCATACGTGGGCATTTGGGTTGGTTCCATGTCTTAGCCGTCGTGAATAGTGCCACAATAAACATTGATGTGCAAGCACTTTTCCAATGAAGAATTCTTCTGTCCTTTGGGTAGATACCAAGGAGTGGGATTGCTGGATCATATGGTAGTCCTATTTGTAGATTTTTGAGGAATCTCCAAATTGTTCTCCACAGTGGCTGGACCAATTTCTATACCCACCAGCAGTGTAAAAGAATTCCCCTTTCACCACAACCCCACCAGCACTTATCATTTTTTTTTTATTTGACACTAAATTCATTTGGCAGTATGTTTTATGTTGCACACAGTTAATAATATTTCTACTAGATTTTAGAGGGACCTGTTATGGGGTGAACAAAATCTTTGGTTCTTTGTGGCTACCAACAAAGAATTGAAGGCAGGTACCAACAGATAAGAGGATAATACCAAAACTTTATTTAGTTAAGCAAAGCAAAGTGAAGTTTCAAGAAGAGAGAGTATCAGTCTAAAGTCAAATTAGCTACCTAGCCTTGGGATTATCTGTATGGGTTTTATTTATGATGGCCCTGAGTCCCTTTCCTAGTCACTCTTCTGAGTGACTCCTTTGCTTTATTCAATTGGGTCATCTTTGATTGACAGCCAAGGGCTTACATAACCTACACACTTCTGTGCCTGCATTTTCCCAGAATGCATCATGAAAGCCCACCAGTGCCATAAAAACAGTAGTGTTAATTTATGCTAAGTGAGCAAAGGTAGTTTAAGAATATGCCATCAGCCTAGTGAACATGTTCAGCCTAGAGGCAAGCAAGAGTTTGGCCTTGAGGCAGGAGCAAAGAAGGCAGGGATCCTGCTTTGAGGCTAGAGGGTAGATATATCTCTTTCTATCTGGAATTGTTGACTACAAACTAGACCAATTTAGGTGGAACTGAAGGAGGGCATAAGGAGTGTGGGTGGGGTCTTTGGGAAGGCCTTGTCTGTGCTAGCAGGTAGGTGGTCTCTGTGTCACAGGCTGTTGGGCAACAGAATTGACCAGGGCTTCCACAGTGCTAGCAGGCAGTAGCCAGTGCACATGAGGTTTTA
>NW_006202943.1:198046-201892 GCF_000334495.1 Tupaia belangeri chinensis
CCCCCCCCTCCACACATCCCTCCTCTGACATTAACACCCATTGCTTGTGTTTGTACAACCATTAGTCAATCAGTTTCAGTCGTAGAGTACAGACATTTGGTATATGTTAAGTGAAGCCATACAATGTCTCTCCTTCATATCCTGAATTGCCTCACTCAGCAGTAAATCTTCCATATTCTTCCATTTTCTGTAAAAAGCCTGGGTTTTGTTGGTTTTTTTGGCTGAATAGTATTCCATAGAGTATATGTGCTACAGTTTTTCAACCCATTCATCCATACGTGGGCATTTGGGTTGGTTCCATGTCTTAGCCGTCGTGAATAGTGCCACAATAAACATTGATGTGCAAGCACTTTTCCAATGAAGAATTCTTCTGTCCTTTGGGTAGATACCAAGGAGTGGGATTGCTGGATCATATGGTAGTCCTATTTGTAGATTTTTGAGGAATCTCCAAATTGTTCTCCACAGTGGCTGGACCAATTTCTATACCCACCAGCAGTGTAAAAGAATTCCCCTTTCACCACAACCCCACCAGCACTTATCATAAGAAGGGAAGGCAGGTACCAACAGATAAGAGGATAATACCAAAACTTTATTTAGTTAAGCAAAGCAAAGTGAAGTTTCAAGAAGAGAGAGTATCAGTCTAAAGTCAAATTAGCTACCTAGCCTTGGGATTATCTGTATGGGTTTTATTTATGATGGCCCTGAGTCCCTTTCCTAGTCACTCTTCTGAGTGACTCCTTTGCTTTATTCAATTGGGTCATCTTTGATTGACAGCCAAGGGCTTACATAACCTACACACTTCTGTGCCTGCATTTTCCCAGAATGCATCATGAAAGCCCACCAGTGCCATAAAAACAGTAGTGTTAATTTATGCTAAGTGAGCAAAGGTAGTTTAAGAATATGCCATCAGCCTAGTGAACATGTTCAGCCTAGAGGCAAGCAAGAGTTTGGCCTTGAGGCAGGAGCAAAGAAGGCAGGGATCCTGCTTTGAGGCTAGAGGGTAGATATATCTCTTTCTATCTGGAATTGTTGACTACAAACTAGACCAATTTAGGTGGAACTGAAGGAGGGCATAAGGAGTGTGGGTGGGGTCTTTGGGAAGGCCTTGTCTGTGCTAGCAGGTAGGTGGTCTCTGTGTCACAGGCTGTTGGGCAACAGAATTGACCAGGGCTTCCACAGTGCTAGCAGGCAGTAGCCAGTGCACATGAGGTTCTAGGTGGGACTACAAGGCACTAGCAGGCACCAGGAGGTACACAGTTGGTGGGGGGAACATCTGGGCAGGTCTCTGCTGCTCTAGTGGGTGTCTGTGGATGTGCAGAAGGCTATGGGCAAGCGTCAACAGTGCCAGTGGGTGAACAGAGGAGGGATTGTGGGCTAGGTTCTGTCTTATGCCCATTCTACTCCTCTGCCTAGCAGTGGAGATCCTCAATGCCCTACTCTTTCATCAACCACCCACCCATCCTCTTCCCTCCTCTCACACTCACAATTCAAGGAGATCCTGAGAAGGTGGCTGGAGATGGCAACAGAGAGGATGAGAAGTTTTTGGAATCTTGAGACAAGGAAGAGGAGACAAGGGTAGACCTGCAAATCTGTCAGAGGGGAGTGTCCAGTTTCCTCTGTCCCCTCTGTGCATGAGGAGAGGGTGCACCCACATGCCAAGTGTTGGTCTTTGGAGCATTCCTCCCACTGCACTGGTTCATCTATGTTCCAGAGTACATAGAATGTGGCATGGGCTTGCATCCTAGGGTCATATTTGTACTGCTCAGTCTAGCTAGGAGGTTGATGCAGCTACACATGCGGGGTTGGTGGGATTTCAATGGATCTTCAGGAAAATGAAGACTTGCATGCCATGGGTCCTTAGTGCAGGTTTCCCTTAAACAGTTGCTCCATTCTTAAAGGGGTGCCACTCTGCAGCTGCTTGAGTGTTGGTTGTTGGGGTTAACTCAAAGTAAGATCTTTCCCTGGGTTTGCATAGTCTGTGGATCTCGGGAATGGTCTCTCATTGGGCCCAAGACAATGCCTAGTGCTGACATCTCAGGCAGCTAGAAATGCTGTCCAATGTAACACCACAGGCTGGCAGGAACTCTTGTTCATCCCTTACCAGCCTAGTGATCTGTCAGTTGGGTATTTCAGTTCCTTTTCTACACTGTTTCTCTGGAGTTTTTATGTCTCCAAAAACTTCAGATCTTTATTAGTGACTGTTTTTTCTTGGGAATTCCAGTTGCGATGTGACTGAGTCATTACTTCATGTCTTGATTGCAGAGGAAATGAGTGCTGGCTGGCCCCTTCTGACTGGCCACCTTGATTGTCCTAGATCTTCTTATTTAAGTTCTCTGCCTAAATGTCGTATTCACAGAGAAAATTTATCTACAGGTCAGTCTGTATCCCACCTTCATTTTTCTTCACAGCACTTGTCAATATCTCAAGACACACGTGCACGTAAACATTTGTCTTCCTTACTACAGTAGAATATGGGGGCTTTGCTCTGTTTTTATTCTTTTTTTTTTTTGAGAGATTTTTGCTATAGGGCACATGCGCTCGCCAAACAGACAGAGAGAGACATAGAGACAGAAAGCGAGACATCACCCTCCAGGATCCCTTCTCCTCCATTCTCCTCTTGGGATCTTGGGCACGCACGCACACGCACCCGGCGTGAGATTTAAGCCACCGGGTCCGGGACGCAAACCACGGTTGACTACATCGGAGTCCAGCGACATAGCCATTATGTTAACTACTGGTTCCCACTCTGTTTTTATTCTTACTTTTAATGTTGTATGCATCAGATTAGAATAATGCCTGTAATGAATATCACAAGGAACATTTCGAGAAACACTATCCATAATTCTGCCATAAAATCATAACCACTGTTAACATTTGGGTATCATTTTCAGTCTCTAAAGTTTACTATGAACTTTGGAACATTCTTATCATTTTAAAAAAAAAATTAGTCATTATGACTGGGTTTAGGTGGTATCTCATTGTTTTTATCTGCATTTTCCTTACAATGAGGGATGTTGAGCATTTTTTCATATGCCTTTTGGCTATTCATATTCCATCTTTAGAGAGTGGTTTTTTCAACTTACTCTCCCATCTTTGAATAGGGTTGATCATCTTTTTTGGGAACAGCTGCTTGAGTTCTTTGTGTACTCTGGTTATCAGTTCTTTACCTGACACGTAGTTTACAAAAATATTTTTCTATGCTTAGGGCTGTCAATTCACACTAATTACTGTGTCTTTTGCCATGCAGAAACTTCTTAGTCTGATATAATCCCACTTGTCTATTTTGGGGATTATCAACTATTCTTTGGGGGTCTTATTTAAGAAGTCTTTCCCTCCCCCCATGTCTCCCAGTTTCACCAGTGTGTTCTAGGAGCAATTTTATAGTTTGAAGTCTTAGATTTAGATCTTTGATCCACCTTGACTTGATTTTTGCCAAAGGTGAGAGGTAGGGGTTCAGATTCATCTTTCTGCAGGTGGAAATCCAGTTTTTCCAGCACTATTTGCTGAAGAGGTTTTCCTTTTCTCACTGGATTGGCTGGTATCCCTTGTCAAAAATCAGTTGACTATATATTTTGAAATTAATTTCTGGGGTCTCTGTCATGTTCCATTGGTCCACATGTCTGTTACTATGCCAGTATTATGCTGTTTTTGCTACCACAGCTTTGTAGTATATTTTTGGGCCAGGGAGTGAGATGCCGCCCACTCCATTCTTCTTGTGCACAATTGCTTTGGCAATAAATGGTCTTAGATGATTCCAGAAAAAATTTATAATTGTCTTTCTAGATCTGTGAAGAATGTGTCTGGTACTTTGATTGGGATTGCATTAAACATGTAGATTAATTTGGG
>NW_006202943.1:201974-205433 GCF_000334495.1 Tupaia belangeri chinensis
TTTTGTGGCGTTTTTTATTTTTTTTTTTTTTTTTTTTTTTTTTTTTTTTGAGAGGTTTTCGCTATAGGGCACGTGTGCTCTCCAGACAGACAGAGTGAGACATAGAGACAGAAAGAGAGAAATTACCCCCCAGGGGGGATGGTCACGCCGCAATCCCTTCTCCTCCATTCTCTTCTCGGGATCTTGGGAACGCAGGCACACGCTCCGGGCGTGAGTTCTAAGCTACTGGGTCCAGGATACAAACCGCGTTCTACTACGTGGGAATCCAGCGACATAGCCATTACACTAACTGCTGGTTCCCTTTATTAGTTTCTCATAGTTTTACCTTTTGAGGTTCTTAACTTCTTTGGTTTGATTTATTCTTAAGATTCTTATACTTTTTATGGTTTTCATAAATGGAACAATATTTTTTAGTTCTATCTCAGTCTGTCTATTGTTCGTATATAAAAATGCTATAGATTTCTGTATATTGATTTTGTATCCTGCAAATTTATTGTATTCATGTATTAATTCAATAAATTTTTTCATGGAAACCATTGGGTCTTCTATGTATACACTCATGCCATTTGCACATAGAGTTTCAACTCTTATTTTCCTATTCGAATGCATTTTATTTTTTCTTATTTTCTGATTGTGTTGGTGAGGACTTCCAGTAATATATTAAAAAAGGAGTGGAGAAAGTGGGCATCTTTATCTTGTTCCCGTTTTTAGTGGAAAAGCTTTTAATTTTCTTCCATTCAGGATGATGTTTGGTATGGGTTTTTCATAGTTAGTTTTTTTTTCGTTGAAGAAATGACCCTCCTATGCCGATTTTGCTGAGAATCTTGATCATGAAGGGATGTTGTATCTTATCAAATGCTTTTTCTGCACCAATTAATATGACCATATGGTTTTTATCTTTCTTCCTATTAATACAGTATTTTACATTTATGGTTTTGCATATGTTGAACCAACCTTGCATTCCTGGAATAAAGACTACCTGATCATGATGTACAATCTTCTTTATAAGTTGTTGGATATGATTTGATAGTTGTCTTGTACCAGTTTTTAGTGAGAAATTATTCAGTTTTTATCCATTTATGATGAGGTTTGTTGGGGGTTTTTCATAGATAGCTTAATTTGTGTTGAGAAATGACCCTTCTAGATCAGTTCCAGACACCAGGCAGCCAGAGGCTGCAGGCCCTGCTACTCCGGCACTACAGCATCCCCACCCTTCCTCCTCTTGGACCCCAGGTTGGTTGTATGTGACTTTAAGATGAACCCACACCCCACCCCACCCACAAACCGGATCGAGCTGGCCATCAGTTCCGGACACCAGGTGGCCAGACCTGTCACCCATCTTCTGGGCCTTCCCCACTTGACTTTGGACTCTCTGAATTTTAGTGATTTAAATAGCAATGTGCACCACGTGATTTCCTTTTTTTTTTCCTTTACTCTTGAGGTGTTGCTTATTAGGTCAGTTGGAGGCTCACCACTCCTTAGAAACAGGGAGGACTTTGGGCCTTCCAGGACCAGTGGCAACAGTTAATGGTAACTGTGAGCAACAGGTAGGCCAACTATAAGAGAAAAAAATTAATTTTCTAATCCTGTACAACTCTTAACACTCAGAGATAACCTTAAATAAGTTAGGAAGCATCATATAGATTGCCTGATGACTAGGAACAATCACAGAGGCTCAAGAAATATGAGTAACCAACAAAAGGCCTCTCCCTCAAGGGAAATCCTCAAGCCTACATCACCCACAGTCAGTACAATGGACGTTGTGGACATGTCTGATAAGGAATTCAGAATATATGTAGTGACCAAATTAACTGAGATGGAAAAGAAAAGAGACAAGGAGCTCCAGGAGATGAGGAAGTCCTTCTATGACTTGAAAGAAGAAATGGATACCTTAAACAAGAACCAGATGGAACTTCTAGGGTTGAGGAATGTGATACAAGAAATCAAAACCTCCCTTGAAAGTATTAAAAGTAGATTAGACCAGGCAGAAGATTGAATCTCTAACGTAGAAGACAAAACATCAGACATAGAAAAAAGTATCAAGAAGATTGAGAAAACAATGATGAAAAATGAGGATAATATGTGAGGAATACTGGACACCATCAAGCACCCCAAGATCTGGAAAATTGATATTCCCAAAGAGGAAGAAAATAATAAGGGCCTAGATAATTTATTCCATGAAATCCTGGAAGAAAAATTTCCAAACCTAGAAAGACATTAAAATATCCAGACCAAAGAAATACATAGGACCCCGAGTAGAATCAACCCAAGAAGATACTCTCCAAGGCACATCATAGTCAGAATGGCAAAAAACAGACAAAGACAAGATACTAAAGTTGGCAAGAGGGAAACGTCAAGTTACTTACAAAAGTCACCTCATCAGGCTAACATGGGATCTCTCAGCAGAAACAATGGAGGCAAGGAAAGAATGGGAAAGCATGGTCAAAGTGTTGAGTGAAAAACAATTTCAACCAAGAATACTATACTCAGCAAAGTTATCATTCACATGAGAAATAAAGATAAAAAAATCACAATTCTTGAATAAACAAAATTTGAAGGAATTTACCAACTCCAGACCAGCTCTTCAAGAGTTTCTGAGGGGAAACTAAAAAATCAGACAGACAGTTATACGAGAACAAAAAACAACCAAGAAAATGTCTCACTTAACGATAGGGTCAGGTACAGAAATATCTATAATTACATTGAATGTCAATGCATTAAATTCTCCAATTAAGAAACATAGACTGGCTGAATGGAAAAAAAAAAAAGCAAAACAAACATAAAAACAGAAACCCTCTATCTGTTGCCTACAAGAAACTCACCTTATGGATAAAGACATACATAGACTAAAAGTAAAGGGCTGGAAAAAGATATTACATGCAAATGGAAATCAAAAAAGGGCTGGAGTAGCGATAGTGATCTCAGACAAAATAGATTTCAAGACAAAGACTGTAAGAAGAGACAAAGAAGGGCATTATATAATAGTAAATGGGGTAATCCAGCAAGAAGACATAATCCTTATAAATATCTATGCACCCTACTCAGGTGCACCTAAATATGTGAAGGAAAGACTGCTGGAGCTAAAAGGAGAGAAAGGGAGAAATACTATAATTGTTGGAGATCTCAACACCCCATTATATACTTTAGACAGATCTTCTAGAAAGAAAATAAATAGAGAGATACAGGACTTAAATTATACTATAAGTCAAATGGGCTTGACAGATATCTATAGAACTTTCCATCCTACATCTACAACATATACAATTTTCTCACCCCAGCATGGAACCTGTTCAAAGATTGATCATATGTTAGGACACAAATCAAGTCTTTACAGATTCAAAGGCATAGAAACTGTATCCAGCATCTTCTCTGACCATGATGGAATTATACTCAAGATTAATTATACTCAAGATTAATTTCAAATAACAACCCTCAAAATACACAAACACATGGAAACTG
>NW_006202944.1:0-978 GCF_000334495.1 Tupaia belangeri chinensis
TCCAACAAACGAGATAGCGGTAGGGAGCCCCACTCTGTACCCCAAGCCTTCTCTCTCTGTCTCTCAGTTCCTGTCTCTCCCAGCTTCTGTCTTCCCTTTTTTTAATATTTTTGGTTATATTTCGTTTTTACCCTTTTTTTATTTTAAAAAAAAGGCCCAGTTTTTCTCTGACTCTTACCTCGGCCTTATATCTTGTTAAGTTTCACTCTGCTCCTCCCATCAACGCAGAAGACAAGGTTCCACATGGCTACAGTGAACTAGATTTTTAAGGGAATGGAGATCTTCTACTAATAATTCAGCCTCCAACATACAAGCTAGCGGTAGGGACCCCCCCTCTGTACCCCCACCCTTCTCTCTCTATCACTTCCTGTCTCTCCCGGCTTCTGTCTTCCCTTTTTTTTTTAATATTTTCGGTAATATTTCCTTTTTACCCTTTTCTTATTTTTAAAAAAAACAAGGCACAGTTTTTCTCTGGCTTTAGCTCCGTCTTCTTTCTTGATAATTTTCACTCTACTCCTCCCATCCAGGCAGAAGACAAGGTTCCACATGGCAACAGTTAACTAGATTTTTAAGGGAATAAAAATTTTCTAGTAATAATTCAACCTCCAACAAACGATGTAGCGGTAGGGAGCCCCCGTCTGCACCCCCAGCCTTCTCTCTCTGTCTCTCCGTTCCTGTCTCTCCCTGCTTCTGTCTTCCCTTTTTTTGTGTGTGTGGTAATTTTTCCTTTTTACCCATTTTTTTTTAAAGGCCCCATTTTTCTCTGGCTCTTATTTTAAAAAAAAACAGGCCCAGTTCTTCTCTGGCTCTTAGCTCCACCATCTTTCTTGTTAATTTTCGCTCTGCTCCTCCCATAAAGGCAGAAGACAAGATTCCAGATGGCTACAGTGAACTAGATTTTTAAGGGAATGAAGATTTTCTACTAATAATTCAGCCTCCAATATACAAGGTAGCGGTAGGGAGCACCTCTCTGTACCC
>NW_006202945.1:0-1339 GCF_000334495.1 Tupaia belangeri chinensis
TTGATGATTCAGTCTATGAAATAGACCGACAATAGGTGGACTAATAAGAGAAAAGCATGCACATTTATTATATGCACAGGAGTGTCACATGAAAAAAATTGAATATCACAAAACCCAGTCATAACTGGCAACTTATATTACCCTCTTCATAAAGTAGAGGGCAAGGAGGATGGAAACAACCTAGGGGAGGGTAAATAATTTCTGGGCAAGTTGAATGGTCCCTCAGAAGAATAGATGATAGTCTGGGTATAGTGTTAGCTTCTAGTCACCTTTCCTGTAACATAAATTTAATCTTCCATGTTTTAATGTGTATGATTACTTTTTAAAGAGTTTATTCATTTATTTCTTTCATTAGAAAGAGAGAGATAGAGAGACTCTCAAGAGGATCTCCACACCAAGACCCATGCTCAACCTCAACCAGTCCAGATTACATGTAAGCCTATGGTGTTTAAAGAGGCCCCAGGACAAGAACCAATCCTCCCTGTGTAGGTCAAGTTGTGTTACTGCTGTGCCACTGCCTGGCCCCTTCCCTGGTTGATGAGAATCCCAGGAAAGGGATTTGTGGCAACTGATTTCCTTTTGGAGGATTTGTCTTGAGTCAAATAAGGGAAGTTCAGAGAAAGCCCCTCCCTGATTTGCTATTCCCTAAGTGTCCTTGGTTTGAAGTCCCAAGCAGCATACTTTGGGGTGGCATTTCCTGCACACCTTCAGAGCTAATCTGTCAGAAGTCAGGTAGAGCCTGAGTCAGAAGAGTCTTAGCCATACCCAAGTTATATTAAAGTCATGAGTCAAAAAGCACATCCTGCCCTACTTTGTTATTATAATGGTAAAATATATGGAAGAAATTAATGTGGAATTAAAATAATAATAATAATAACAATTAAGAACAAACAGAGAAAGACCATAGAAAAGAATAGTCTCATGGACAAGATCTTACATTTACCCACATTTTATATTTGGCAAGAGTGTAGGGGTGATCAATACATGCAGACTCTACTCACTGTTTAGCTACAACTTAAATTTCAACTTAAATCTAAAGCCCTAACCCAGACTCTCTTTTCCCTTTATGAAATATAAGGCTCTTGGTGGTACTTGTGACATTAATGGCTTCTGGATGAAGGTGAAGTGTTCGTGTGGTGACTTTGTGGGTAAAATGACACCTGAAGGAGCCAGCAGATGGCGTAGTGGTTAAGGCACTGGACTCCCATATGGCTGCCTGCGGTTTGAGTCCTGGGCCTGACAGCTTATTTTCTCACCTTCTCTCTCTCTCTTGCTCTGAAAGGTTTTTACCAGCAATGAAAGGTTTTTACCGGCAACTCACTGAACCTCCTTGTCCAGG
>NW_006202946.1:0-829 GCF_000334495.1 Tupaia belangeri chinensis
ATAACATACCACTAACCTGTTCTGATTGCCATCCCATCTTTTTTATTATTGTATTCCCAGTCCATTGGCACTGGTCGACTGAAGTTTGAGTCCCAAATTCACACTAGGCCTGTGTGTGTGCCCAAACTGCAGAGAGAATACTGGGAGAGAAGGGACTGTGGCTTGGCTATCACCCCCTGGGGGTATGATTTCTTGCTTTCTGTCTCTCTCTGTCTCTCTGGCAAGTGTACGTGTACTGTAGCAAAAAAATTCTCTTGATAAAAAAACAAAATAGAGATGTAAAAATGTGACATACATACAAATGCTCATTGAAGTAGAGAGCAGACTAGTGATTACCTGAGGCTGGAAAGGGTAGTGGAGGGCAGGGAATCAGAAGAGTGATTAATGGGTACAAAGTTAAAGATACAGTTAGACAAGAGTAAAAATCCTTGCATTTCATTATGTATAAGATGACTATAGTTAACAGTAATAGACTAAATATTTCAAGAAAAGAGGATTTTGATTGTTCTAGCTACAAGAAATAATAAATGTTTGAGATGATTATCATGCTAGTTTTCCTGGTTTGATTCTTACACATGTGTACATCACACTATACTGCATAAATATGTGCAACTGTTACACATCAATTAAAAATAAAATAAAAATTAAGCGCTTAATAAAATACAATATTATCTACAGGTAGTAGGATATATTACTCACTGTTATCTTTATTCTGAAATTCTGCCTGTATAAAACAAAAAGAAAACTAAATTAAGTAATTTACTAAGTAATCAAAATCATTGTAAATCAGTTTCCCAGAGAGCACAACACAATATTCTTCAAAACTTTA
>NW_006202947.1:0-935 GCF_000334495.1 Tupaia belangeri chinensis
TTACAAAACCAGGAAGTGAGAACAAGGGAGAGACTCCAGAGAACTAAAGGAAATATGGGTTAGAATAACCTAATGAAGTTACAGTACCAAAGAGAACAGAGTGGGGCCAGACAGTGGCCCAACAGGAGAACATGTCGCTCTGTGAGGCTGACACTTGAAGTTTCGGGTTCCCATCTGGAGGAGACTCCCCTGAGGATGCTCATTCCCATGGTCTGGGGCTTCTACATGTTGAATAAATTCCTTAAAATTTTAAATACTTATTACTCGACCAATGAACTTAGTACTCGAGTCTTTCTTGTGTTACTAACAGAAAGACAAAGACTTCTCAAGACACTATTTTCCCTTATTTTAGAGGCACTGGAGGGGTATTGAAGCGGGAAGTGAGGCCTTGTTCAGAAGGCTTTCCACGCAATAGTGAGAAAGTCTTGGGATTGCCTCCAGGTGAGGGCTTCTCTTCAGGGAGCTGTAATAGTAGATTCCACAAAGACAAAGAGCAGCAGCATGTGGCAACAACCTTCAGAGAAATCAAAGTAAAATCTGACTTACAGGGAAAGCTAACGTGATATCAGAAACTCAGCTTCAAAAAGCATACCTGCACAAGGAGTAGTATGAGCACCCACCTGCCTGTGGACAGTGCAGCAGCCCTCACAGTTTCCTACTAAGTCACCCAGTCATCTTCACAGCAAGAGCTCCCGCTTTGTAAGAAAAAATAGGGGTCACTATTAAGAGAAGACAGAATGTGAGAGAGGTGAGAGTTTATTTGTTAGAGGGTTTAGGAGTTATATCTGGTGATCTTTCACATTTTTGTTGTTGTTGTGTTTCGGGGGGGGATGTTTTGTGGATCTTGACAGTTTGGGTACACACCAAGAACCATCCATTCATAGTTTATTTTGTTTTGTTTTGTTTTTCTGAGCATCCAGTACTAACACATCACA
>NW_006202948.1:0-738 GCF_000334495.1 Tupaia belangeri chinensis
CTGCAAGTAAAATTTGTTTTTTTAAAAAAATATCTTCCATGTTTTTTGCTTATCTTCTTAAGCATTATTTTGGGATATAGTTAAATTCCTTATAAACTGAGCCTCTCTAGCTTTTATGATTTATTAGCTGGATCAGAGCAGTGCTCAGCCTGAGCTAATTCCCCACCACTACACCAAGACTTCTGAGAATTCTGTTGATCATGCTGGGCCAAGGGCACCAGGGTAAATCTTTTCAGATGACTTTTTCTCCTATTGTCTCAAGTAGTTTCTTGTCACACAGACACTCTTCATTACTTTACCAAATACACAAGGGGTCTCTCCACAGGTCTCTGCTTTCCCCTCTCCATTGTTCTGTGCTGATCTCTGTCAGTCTTGGATTGACAAGACTCTCACCTTCATCATCTTAATACAGGGAGTCTAGCAGACTTCCTCAGTTCCTTTACCCTGTGTTATGACCTGGAATTCTCTCACAGCAGGAAGCTGGGGCATTTGTAAGATTTGTTTTGTTTGTTAATCATCTCCCAGGGGTCATTGTCTGTATTGTCTGAAGTTCATTGCCTTGAAAATTGTCATTTAATGAGCTTTATTGGGTTTTGGTTGTTTCCAGGAGGGAGGTAAATCAGTTCCTGTTACTCCATCTTGGCTAGAATCAGATCTCAGGGGAGCTTTAGCACGTGCTGGACACTGGCTGGAATGTCCTTTCTACATTGTTCAACTGCTCCCTGCTCGTCCTTCATT
>NW_006202949.1:0-879 GCF_000334495.1 Tupaia belangeri chinensis
TTTATACATTGAATCACATGTCACTTAGCTTTAAAGTGAATGATCCAACAGGAATACATTTCTCACCAGTTCAGTTGAGATATTGTAGTATTTTTCAATAATGAATTCTCTTAAACCTACCAGTTGATCCCAGGTCCACTTTCATTGATTAGAATAGCTTCAGCTATCACTTGAATTTCTACTGCTTCCTAAATATTTGGCTACTGAAACTTCAAAGACAGTGTGCACAAGACTCATCTGTATGCTGCCCATTTTTTTCCCAATTTTAATTTTTAGCTCCCATATGTATATGCTTGCTTAAACAGAAACATTCAGTTAAATTTCTGTTTTGATTCAGTACCAAGGAAACCAATTGACTCCTTTTTTTTTATGTATATATTAGTTCCCTAGTCAATATTCTTATTTCTCTATGGTCTGATATAGGTGGACACGTTACAACTTGGCTTTAACCCTGTTATATCTTTCAGAGTTTCCTTAGGCTGCAATCTGTGGATGGCTATTAAACTGCAATTCTGTGTATATACTGTATCAATTCTTTTGGGCCTTATATTATTTATGCTCTGTGTTTTAGCAAATGATAAAGTGATATTCATCTTTATTTGGACTCTCAGTATTTTTGAATGCACAACTGTAGTATAAAGATGCTTGTAAATATACTTCAACTTATGAGTAATTAATAGCATGCACATAAAATATTTTATTGGAATTAGGTTAAATATTTATATACAAAATCACTTTGTAATCAGTTCTTTGAACACCTGTACTGCCTTTTTATCACAGACCTGGAATACTTACCTAGATGTACTGTTTCTACTCCCATTAATATTAGAATATATTTTCTGCTTTCCTAGGAAGACTGCTATAGTTCCATGTTCATAA
>NW_006202950.1:0-267 GCF_000334495.1 Tupaia belangeri chinensis
GCAGTTTCTTGGCATTCAGCCCCTCCTTTCCCTTTATGTTGTTAAAAATCCCCTCTCCCTCTTTCAACCCAAGAGAGGTAAAGGAGCAGGCATGAGTAGACACCACCATGGCTACTGAGAACTAGTGATTTCTATTTCCTCATTTTTGCTTTTTTAAAAAATAATAATAATAATTTAGTTTACATTTCTTTCTTTGTTTTGTTTTTTTAGTTTTATTTTCTCTTTCTTGGTTGTTTTTGTTGCTGTTGTTTCTCTATCTCTGTTTCC
>NW_006202951.1:0-577 GCF_000334495.1 Tupaia belangeri chinensis
GTGAGAAAGCAAGTTGCCAGGTCTGGGATGTAAGCTTAGGTCAGCCATGCTGGAGACACCCACACTTAGAGGGATCACATTTGTTAGAACTAATAGAAGAGATAAAATATCCCAGAAAGTCTTAGAGAAAAAGAGTTATCATAGAATTTGCAGTCACTGGGAAGTCCCTGGGTTGTTTTGTTTTGTTTTGTTTTGTTTTGTTTTTTAGCCATTCTCATACTATAGCTATGTCTGAAATTTATCCATTAAAAAGTCACTGCTTTGTGTGAATAAAGTTTTTTATTTCTATATCCTAATAAAATCTAATATCCTTAGTCTATATTAAACACAAATGTATCTGAGGGGTGATTTCTATTTCTCTGTCTCTCTCTGTCTCTCTGGCAAGCTCACATGCCCTATAGCAAAAATCTCTAAGAAAGAAGAGAAAAAAGAAAGAAAGGAAAACTGGGCAGAATTGGGAGAATTTAAGTAGAGTCCCACAATGGGATACCTACTTCTAATTCTGGCACTTATTGCTCAATGAAATTTTGTTAAATAAATGAAATAAATAAATGAAGAGATGAATGCATGGATAAGT
>NW_006202952.1:0-1979 GCF_000334495.1 Tupaia belangeri chinensis
ATTAATAAAAAATATTTCAGAAGAAAAAAAATCCACTTAAACTGTTATAGAAATTAAAAAAAAGAAACAAACTATATTTGATGACCACCGTAAGCTATATAGCCCCAGCTAGGTACTGTTTCATAGTATGTTCATTCTACTCACTGAGGTTTATGCCTAGTCAGACATGGATTCATGCGTATGTATATATCAGCTGCGCTTGCTATTGCAAGTATTTAGACAAATTAAGTTTATTAGCAAATCAATTAAATGGGGGGAAGGCATAGAAAGTAACCATGGATACCAGAGACAATGTGGGAGGAGGGCTAGGGATATGGAATCAAGGATGGCAAAAAAAAAATATATATATATACAAGACATAAGAAATGGAAAATTATTTGTTGATAACATGTATGTTTATGTGACTGATTGCTCCAATAGACAGTATTTTCGATGGAAAATTCATTTTGTATACTGTAATGATGTATACTAAATTAATGTAAAAAAATTTATATAAATAAAAGAAAAAAAAAAACACTGTCAGATAATGATTTTCCCTAAACAACTTTGTAAATCATCTTGATCACTTACCTGTTCCTCTATTGCTCAGTTTCTCTGAATATTTAGGACTTCTCAATTTTCCCTGTGGCACTGGCACCCAGGGGAGCCTCTGCATCATATCTGAAGGTGCCCAGACCCAGGACAAAAGCTGCACATAATGTGTCCCATTGCCAAGAAGTCCCACTTGTTACACATCACATAGATACAAAGGCTGAAGGGGCCCAGCCAGTGGTGTGGTGGATTAAAGTGGTTCTATCTCATATGGCTGACTGAGTGGCTTGAATCCTGGAGCCAGCAGTTTGAAAAACATGCTGGGCATGTGTGCATGTGTGCACAAAATCCCTGAAAGGAGAATGGAGGAGAAGGGATTGCTGCATGGCCATGTCCCCTGGGGGAGTACTTTCTCACTTTCCCTCCTTGTCTATCTGTCTGTCTCTGGCAAGCACATGAATCTTATAGCAAAACTTGTAAAAAAGAGAGAGAAAAAGAAAAAAAAAAACCATTTCCTTAGCTTCAAAAGGATTGAATTTGTATGTCAGTTACGATTGAATTTGTTTTTCACTTACATCTTTAATCCTCCTGGGAATGCTTTTTGCTTGTAACTGACATACAAACTATAAAAATACTAAAATCATATTTTATCTCTAAACAGGATACACTAACCTTTAATTGTAAAGGAAAATTCTGACAAATCATCCACAGTAAAAGGTGTTGATCTGATCAAGAACATTCCTTGAAGCTAATAAAGAATTACAAACTAGACAATATTTGTAATATATATCATGAAGAAAAGATGAAATATTCAGAATACCTATGTAGCTACTATGAGCCAATTTTATAAAAGTCAAAATAAAACTGAACTAAAAAATAAGTTTTCCAAAGGGATAAACTGAAATTGTCTTTAAGCATATTAGAAGATACTTAATTTTATTGGTAATCAAGGGTTATAATTTCAAACCATCAAATTGGCAAATATTAAGAAGGATGTTGAGATAAAATGTTGACAAGAATGGATTTGCTAATAATTCTTACTTATTGAGGATAAGAATCTCCTTATTACAGTAATTTCATTTTGTAAAGCTGTTTGGATGCTTTCTACGTACATTTCTCTACCTCTTGAACTTATATACCCCAGATATGAAGAAGCTGGTTCATAACAGCAGCAAGTGGAAACCCCTTGCTTATCCAACATCAGCAAATGAATGCATGAGAAGTAAAATTACAACTGTAGGCTTTGAAATTAATGAATCTCCACAGCAAATTTGAAGGGAAGGAAGGCAATCACCTCTGAATCCATTCGAGCAAATCTCAAGACCTGAGAAAATGAAATAAAATATTGTTTAGAGATGAATGCATTTAAGGTGAATCCATAAATAAAATTTTGCCTTAACAAAATTGAAGTTACTATTAACTTCTGGGAGAAGGGGGACAGCAGAAGT
>NW_006202953.1:0-1544 GCF_000334495.1 Tupaia belangeri chinensis
AACTTGTACTTTAATTCCATTTTCCATGAATGTTTGAGGTTTCATTGTGTTTTTTAGCTTGTGACTCTGAAATAAAAGCCTTTATTTCCAGGGGAATAATTCAAGTTCTTTGGAAAATCATCCTTTGACAATTAAAATTAAAGAGAGCTTACAGTATTAAAAAAAAAAAAAACACTGATGATGCAATAAATATGGATATTCAACCTCAGCATTTGGACAATTATTTTAACTTTATTATTATTATTTTAGATTTTTGCAAAATGGCACATGTGCTCATTAGAGAAGACAGGGAGGCAAACTATGAAACCATCTTCTGAGGGATGATTTAAAAGGTAGAGATACTTATTAGGACAGTGGATGTAGTGATATTTGTAGACAACACTGAAGATATTTAAGCAGAAATAGCAAGAAGATACTATTAGACAATATAGAGGGAACCGGTAAGTGGCATGTTGGTTAAAGGGTGAACTGCCATGTGGCTAGGCACACGTTCGTGTGTGCCTAAAATACCAACAGGACAATGGAGAAGAAGGGATTGTGGCATGGCCATTCCCCTTTGGGGGAGGTGGTTCTCACTTTCTCTCTATCTGGCGATCACACATGTCACATATCAAAAATCTCTTTAAAAAAAAAAAAAAGAAGAATGACATCAAAGCCTGTACTCCAACAGAAACACATGTGAACACCATCATCCATAGTCACTGAATCAATGTATCTCATCAAAAAGAAATCATCTATAATAATTCAGTGTATCAATAAAAATGTCACTATATCATATTTAAGATAATAAGTCTTTCTGTGTGAACTATACTTGGAATATATATTTGATAAGCTACTTTTGCACTACAACTCCTTGCCAGATTATGTAATAGGCAATGTGAATCTGAGCTGATTAAGAAAACATGATACCAATGACAATGTAAAATCCCATAACTAGATATAGAGCACACTATTATGTTAAAGTTTAAATTATCAAGAAGAGTAGTTAAGGCAGTTATACAGAAATGAATGATGGACCTGTATTTTCAGATAGTTATCAATGACAAAATTAAATCATAACATTATACTTGCCAGGTGTTATTTCCACAAGAGTAAGACAACTCTTTACAGCATAAGTGTTATTTCCTTTATCTGAAATGCTTGGAACCAGAAGTGTTTTGGATTATGCTTAATAAAAGATATATATTTGGCATATTTTCTCATACATATTGAAGTATCTTTGGGATTAGATACAATTTTAAGTAGTAAATTTATTTATGTTTTATATATACATTATACATATAGCCTGAAGGTGATTTTATGATATCATTTTGTTTTTTAGCATAAGACTTTCTTAAAATAAATATTTTATAAAGTAGTGGAGATCAGAGAAATGGAAAACTTGGGAAATAAAAAGATGAAGCAAATTATATTTCCACAATCAATCACAATTTTTGTCTCTGAGACATAGAACCTTTCATACCCTTTTGAAAAGTGCATATTTTATTCCTTGACTCTAAAGAATCTTTGCAGGGCCCTCTTTATGTCTTTATTCTTCAGACTGT
>NW_006202954.1:0-830 GCF_000334495.1 Tupaia belangeri chinensis
TGATATTTAACTCATTTGAAAAACTTCAAAATACAATGATGATCTCTACTACAATATTTTACAGAGGTTCTCAAATCCCAGAAAAGTTTAATTTGACATAAAGATATATTAAATTTTGAAAGAAACTACTGAAGTTTTTGATTTAAACTAGAAAAAATTATGGTTAAAAGTCTCTTAATTAAGAGTTCATTATACAGCTACTCTTAAGATTACAGTCATATAACTGTTAAGAAAATGTTCAAGAACATAGTAAACATTACTCTTCAGAATAACAGAACAAAGGCAAATGCTCATTAAGATGTATGGCTTTTTTTGTGATTGTTATTACTATTTATAAATAAAGTTATCACTGCTTGACTGGAAAAGGTTTTTACAAAACTCTACTTCCAAAATTAACATTTTTATTAAATCAAGTTAAAAAAAAGTTCATGGTAGAAAAGTCAACAAGGGTTTTAACAAAACCAAAATATAGCTTTTTATTCAATATAAGTATATATTAGCAGCAAACTACTACTGAGATTTTCTTTATGTTCTTTTAGTTATTTATTTTAAAGAAAGCACAAACAATGTATATTAGTTTGGAATGTCAACTAATCCACTCTTCATTCTTTATTCTGTGATTTGGGCTTCTATAAAATACATTATGATTTTCAGTAATGAATACTAAGAACAAACCCAGTTCTGACTAAAAAGTAGTGAAACACAGTGGCTGGTAGAGTTGTCTCACTACATCACAGTCATCCATTACAGTCACCCATTATCTTTGAGAATAATAATGAGCACTATATAAACAGGTAACTGTGTACTTGTGTAAACTCCATTTTTAAGGT
>NW_006202955.1:0-526 GCF_000334495.1 Tupaia belangeri chinensis
AGGAAAAAGTAATATTGTGTATCAAACAATGACATAAAATTTCTATAGCCCAGTGTGGCTCACAGAATTCTAGGTCTGTGTCTAATGCCAAGTGCTCTGCACAAAGGGAACATGCCTCCTTACTATGTAGCAATCTATTTAAAAGCTGAAATTCTAGAGGAGAACAAAACAGAAGTAGTGATAGAATACAGAAAACCAGAGCCAAGCCACTGGGGGCAGAGAAGATGTGCAGTCATTTACTTACCTCTGGATACAGCTGAGAAGGGTATGAGATGGCATGTGGAGATTGTCCAGAAGCCAGGTTGTCCAGAAATCAGAGTGTCTAGATCCAGGATTTTCAGAACCTATCTGTTGGCATCCACCCCAGGATTGGCTCGATCTAAGGAGAAACAGAAAGAAAGAGACAAAGAGACAGAGTAGCAGTGGACACAGGCAGCCTGACCCTAGGTAGTCCAAGCAACTTGTGCCACCCAGAAAAACTGGGTGTATTTATAGTGCAAGGCAACACTACATATGTGTATTTTTC
>NW_006202955.1:586-1922 GCF_000334495.1 Tupaia belangeri chinensis
GAGCTTAGACATACTGGACCAAGTGTATCTGGGTATATCCCCTGATGATATTTATATCATGAAGTCCCATTAAACTTATTTTCTAATGGAGAAAAGCCTAACTGTAAGTTTGGGGGTAAAAAACATAAGACTAAAGAATCTCACCATAGGGCAGGCACCATCACACCTGTCCCAGAAAAGCCTAAAGAATCTCACAGAGGCAGAGCAGGTATTAGACTTTGCTAATTGGGGTCAGGATATTTTCTGAATTCCATCAGATGTGTCTGTTGGAACGCCCCTAGCAATTTCCACCCTTTGCTCTGCCTGTAGCGAGGGTTAAGGAAAAGACAAGTTGCAAGGTTCTGCCAAAGCCCAAAGGGTCAGGTAGTGTTTGCTCAAAGCATGTCCCCACACCCTCAGGACCTTTCTCTGACCCTGTCCCTATACTCTACAAACATACATTTTTATTCCAATGGAGAGTTTTACCCTGGTAAAAATAAATACATACATAATATCTACTTGCTTATGTTAATGGATGGAAAAGTGTCAAGCTGCATTGTGAAGTCCTTGGTTCTTTGGGTCCAGATCACTAAAATTAGAGATCTGTCCCCAGGCACAAAATGAAACTGCAACCACAAATGAAGTAGGTAGAAAAGAAGATTTAATAGGAAAGAAAGGAAAGTACACCCAAAAGACTTTTGGGCAGGCAGATTGCTAGGTGGCAAACTCGCTTGCTACTGGTTAATCATTATTTTTTATTACTAGAGGTCATGAATATTCATTGGTGGGAGGTCTGTTACACTACCTATGTCCTTCATTTGAATTGGAATCTGAGCATTTTCTCCTGCACTTGCATACTTTTCTCACAGGTAAACAATGAGGAATTTGATTACCTAATTGTGCATGCCCAATGTGAGTTGGGTTGTTTTAATTAGACTGCCTAATTAGTTTATCACCCTAGTGGGAATCAGGGTATTGACCTAGTGGGAATTACTGCATTGAGCAAAATGCCCCTTTGCTTTTCTCTTAGGGCTACCCACTCCTAACTAACTAACTCCCTGCCACACTTATACCTTTTTTCAATATATAAAACATGCAAGAAAGCTCAGACTCCCAGCACTTTACTGACTAGAATCTTTCTTTGCCTCCAGAACTCTGAATACTCACTGGAATCCCATGCCAGAAAGCAGCTGACATATATATGCACTTTATCAAGATCCTGCCCCATAATCCTAGAAATCTGTTCAATTCTATTTCAAAATTTTGAAAGTCAATAGTTGCCTGTGAAAAATTCTCAGTCACAGTGGATTATAAAAAATTTAGCTCATCTAGGGAACGAGCAGTTAGCGTAATGGCT
>NW_006202956.1:0-280 GCF_000334495.1 Tupaia belangeri chinensis
ACATAGACATTATGCCAACATCTGGTCCCCAAATAGAATAATTCTTTAAATAAATAAATATAATAGAAGCAAGTCCAGGAGAATAGTTTGATACCTTTATCACTAATACTTGAAAGGTATACCAATATGAAATCTAGCTATACAGAAAAACAGAGAAATGATAAACAGGTAATTTGGTGTGTTGGCTGTTTTTGAGGGTAGGAAAATATGATTTCTGGGGAGTGTATACTGGAGCTTCAATTGTATTTTTCTTTTTTAAAAATATTTTTGCTCTATGGTG
>NW_006202957.1:0-1245 GCF_000334495.1 Tupaia belangeri chinensis
TATCCACACAGAGGTCATCTTCTCAGAGACCCCACACCGGTGAGTCAGAAAGCACAGCAGACCCTGCAGGTCAGACACAACGGAAGCCCAGAATGTTTATCGCAGGTAAACTGAGAGCCAGACCAGCTGAGCTCACACCTCACAGTGGTTGCTGGCTTAATCAATGCATTTATCTGTAATGTTAAAAGGAGAAGGAATATTGGATTGAACAAGGCAGGGGACAATGTGGGCCATGAAATGATAATAATGGAAGTTGAATTAGAAGAGGGGGTGGGAGGTGTCAAATGCTTCCAGTAAAAGTCACTAAGTCCAAGATATTTTGAAATGAAGGGTGGTGAAGAAATGGAGTGTTAGGTGTGGAGGAATATGTAGTGAAGTGAGGTCAGATTTTTCTTTGTAAGGTGGGCTGTGTTCTCCTGTTTCCGTATTAAGAAGATCCAGACCAAGGACATGCTTGCACTCACAGTTCATGCAGTATACATTCCATAGTACCTTCTCTCACACTGGGTATTCATATAAAAATAATTATTAGGTGAAAAAGGGGCATATTAAAGAGATTTACTTGGCCATTATTTCATTACCTGTGAGAGTGAACACACTGTCGGGTTTGTTAGCCATTTACTTTCAGTTTTGCATAGACTTTGTGCACTCTTTTCCTTTTTGCAGTGTGTTCAAAATGAGTTTTATTCCTAGTTAATTCTTTTTTTTTCTTTTTTCTTTTGGAGAGGTTTTTGCTATAGGGCGCGTGCGCTCGCCAGACAGACAGAGACAGAGAGACAGAAAGCGAGAAATCACCCCCCAGGGGGGATGGCCATGCTGCAATCCCTTCTCCTCCATTCTCCTCTCGGGATCTTGGGCATGCACACACATGCGCCCGGCGTGAGTTTTAAGCCACCAGGTCTGGGATGCAAATCGCGGTCGACTACGTGGGAGTCCAGCGACATAGCCATTACGCCAACTGCTGATCCCAATTTTTTAAGTTTGCTATAGAGTGAGTGTGTTTGCTGCAGGGAAGAGAAGGGGAGGGGAGAGAAAGAGAGATAAGAGAGAGAGAGAGCGAGAGAGAGAGAGAGAGAGAGAGAGACAGAGGAGAAAGAGAGAGAGAGAGAAACTCCTTCCCTGAGTGATGGCCATGCTGCACCTCTTTTTTTTCCATTCTCCTCTCAGGATTTTGGGCATGCATGCACATGCACTTGGTCTGTTTTTGAAGCTGTGGGGTCTGGGACGTGAACAGTCCAGTTGGCC
>NW_006202958.1:0-1211 GCF_000334495.1 Tupaia belangeri chinensis
TTATTGCAGGCAGGAGCTTCTGCTACAGGGCCCCGGTCTGATTCGTACTTTCATTCAATGCTATGTATATAAATAAATTTCAGTAGCCCTGCAGAAAAAAAAATTTTTTTCTAATGTTCAGTAACTCCATTTGCTAGCTATGTTTTGTTGCAGGAATGGTTTAAATGTTTAAACATTTTTTAATAAAGCAGAAATAATAATTAAAACAATCTTAAAGAATTGCAAGGATTTAATAAAATGATGCACTTGGGGAGCTTAACACAGGACCCAGGATAAAGGAAGCCTTTAAAAGTGTTTGTCATTATTGTTACTAATGTGACAGTGGAAGCAAGTAGACTAGAAGAAGTGTTAGTAATGGAACCAGCAGTTGGTGTAATGGCTATGTCGCTGGACTCCCATGTAGTCGACCATGGTTCGAGTCCCAGACCTGGTGGCTTAAACTCACGCCAGGCGCATGTGCGTGCACGCCCAAGATCCTGAGAGGAGAATGGAGGAGAAGGGATTGCGGCATGGCCATGCCCCCTGGGGGGTGATTTCTCACTTTCTGTCTTTCTATCTGTCTTTCTGGCGAGCGCACGTGCCCTATAGCAAAAACCTCTAGAAAATAGAGCTGGATGGTGGCACAGTGGGAGAACGTGATGCTCTGTGGGGATGACCCATCTGAAACAGTTCAAACCTAGGGTCTGGAGACCTCCCTGAGTGTGCTGTCACTCACAGGCCCATGATCTGGGGCTGGCTGAGGCTGGAGGTGGATCATGGCATGGGGGCTCTGATGTACGTGCTAGCTCTCTTTCTCTCTCTCATAAGAGAAATAAGTAAATAAACTTGAAAAGAAAGAAAGTACTATCTAACATTGTTAAACTTAAGTATTAAGGAAAATAACAAAATTTAAATATTAAATAGTAATACTATTTAACAGTCATTGAGTCCCAAGGTTGGGATAAGAGTAAATGGGTGAGGGGGACCAGCAGTTAGCATAATGGCTATGTCGCTGGACTCCCATGTAGTCGACTATGGTTCGAGCCCCAGACCCAGTGGTTTAAAACTCACGCCCGGCGCGTGTGCGTGCATGCCCAAGATCCCGAGAGGAGAGCGGAGGAGAAGGGATTGCGGCATGGCCATCCCCCCTCGAGGATGATTTCTCGCTTTCTATCTCTCTGTCTCTCTCTGTCTGTCTGGCGAGCGCACACACCCTATAGCGGAAACCTCTC
>NW_006202958.1:1225-1535 GCF_000334495.1 Tupaia belangeri chinensis
AATGGGTAAGGGACACGCTTAGTGCAAAACGTAAGCATGCTCCAGGAAACCTGATTGACAGCACACATGAAGTTTTAGAGCAGGCTTCTTTTTTTAGAGAGAGAGATGTTTGCTATAGAGCGTGTGTGCTTGCTGGAGAGACAGGGAGATAGAAAGCAAGAAATCACCCCCAGGGCGGACGGCCACGCTGCAATCCCTTCTCCTCCATTCTCCTCTCAGGATCTTGGGCACGCACACACAAACCCAGCATAAAGTTTAAGCCACTGGGCCTGGGACTCGAATGCAGTTGACCATGTGGGAGTCCAGCAAT
>NW_006202959.1:0-597 GCF_000334495.1 Tupaia belangeri chinensis
CATGTACTCTCTGGAGAAACAGAGAGACAGAGACAGTACAGAATAACCTCCCCCGGGGGGGTGGCCATCCTGAATCCCTTCTATATTCTTTTCTTGGGATCTGGGGTGCACATGTGCCCAGCGGGATTTTGAAGCCGACTGGAACAGCGGTGGGCCATGTGAGAGTCTATCTATGTAGCCATTGCTCCATTTGCTGGTCCCCATAGTGTTTCTCTGGTATGAGTACTCTGCCTGTTTCTTCCCGCCTAGATATGGTCTCTATTCCTGTGTCATTTGTCCTAAGGAGGTCAGAACACAGGCCCAGTGATGCAGGAATGAGGGGCACAGGAGTGATCAGGCCCTCACTTGCAGTGAGACACATGTTCTTGTCCCACACTCAGGGAGAATTAGTCACGGACACAGAAGAGACTGTGGGAAAGTAGGGAGTTTATTGAGCTCCCAAGAAGGGAGAACTTCCCGAAAGTGGATTGCCAAGGAAGAATTGTGATAAGGAGTTTTTCTTTGAGACAGGAAGGGCTTAGTTCAAACCTGTTTGAGGTGGGCTTCTGCCCCTCCTGGTGGAGAGAGGTACATACTGGGTGGGTCCAATTACTTTCC
>NW_006202960.1:0-14419 GCF_000334495.1 Tupaia belangeri chinensis
AATTCGTTCACTATGCCTGGAAAGACAGTTCAAGGTATAATAATAGTAATTTAAAAATCAGCACAAGATGTGATTGTTTCTCAAGGTACTCCAAGGTAGATTTGAAGAGAAGAATGGAAAGGAAAAAGCTGCACAGAACTCAGTCGACCATTCTGTAAGCTGGTTACAGAAAGTGAATGTTGTTAGGGTGTAAATGATAAATTTGCACCAAAGGGGAAAAAGAAGAAGATAATCATGTCAAGTCGAGACAGCAGTGCCTCCAGATAGGACACCCCCTGCATCTAATGTGGCGGGCATGCGTGTCCCATGGTGGGGTGGGGTTGGGGGTCACAACATAATCACAGACACAGACTTAAAGGGGACATCAAGTCCTACCCCGTTCAATTCAAATCACTTTGGACTTATGGTTGAGGCAGGCACCTGCTATTTTTCATGTGCCTTTGGACAGATCAGAACAGGCTCAACCCTGGCTGCTGGGCAGAGCTTGGCAGGCAGGTGCAGGCTGATTTAACCTCCTTTTAGCCCTCTGCTGGGAGCCCTTCTGCAGATGCACAGTGGCCCCATTTAGATGCTTTCTTTATGTCGGGCACTCCTGGGAATGGAAATCCCACAATGACCAGCCATGGCAGCCACTGTCCTTGCTCTCAAGGGAGGGCAGAGGAGGAAGCCAGATTTCAAATAAGTCTCAGCGTGATGACAGTTAGTAAAAGGGGAGTTCAGGATGCTAAGGGAGTGCAAGCAGCAGATTTGATTTAGTCTAAGGAGCCCAAGAAAAGACTGTTCGGGACCAGTAGATGGTGTAATGATTATGTCACTGGACTCCCGCGTGGTGGAATTCCAGACCTGGCAGCTTAAAACTCATGCTGGGCATGTGTGTGTGCATGCCCAAATCCCAAGATGAGAATGGAATGCCACGTGGCCATCCCCCTCGGAGGGTGATTTTTCTCTTTCTCTCTCTCTCTGGCGAGTGCATGTGCCCTATAGCAAAAAAAAAATCTCTCTAGAACAAAAGAGAAAAAGACCATTTAAACACCAGCAAGCTGTTTAGCCAAGTCAGCACTGCAGATGGAGTTCCTTCACAGCAGCCCAGCCACTGTGGTTATCCCTAGAGAGACCGCCTAGCCCTCTCAAGGTCACCTTGCAATTCATCCATGCTTGGTTCTTTGCTAACCGCAAGGCCTCACATGTAAAGTCTTCTTAGAAGGCTTGTGGAATCAGTTTGCCTCATTGTTGAACCAACAAGAGACGGTAGTCTGATCTCATGTCTCCAAGTCAAGAGGCAGGTCTCTCATAAGCATGGTGGTTACAAGACAGGTAGAAACATGTCTCAGCTCCCTGGACGGAGTGCTACAGAGACATATGAGCTGAGTACCTTCTGACGCATCCAGCCTTCTGCAGGTTCCAAACCTCAGGCAGCGCACTCTCATGAGGTACACGAGTGTGTTCCTACTAAAGAGACAGAAGCTCAGCAGTTCAAATCCCCCTCTAGAGCTTTAGGGGCATAGCTCAGGATGTGTGGGCACTTGCAAAGTTTACCCACCTGACTCTGCTTCTCCGCAGCTCCGGCTCCTGTACGAGTGCAATCCTGTGGCCTACATCATCGAGCAGGCAGGGGGCGTGGCAACCACAGGCACCCAGCCTGTGCTGGACGTGAAGCCCGAGGCTATTCATCAACGAGTCCCCCTCATTCTGGGGTCCCCAGATGATGTGCAGGAATATCTCACCTGTGTACAGAAAAACCAAGCAGGCAGGTAGTGAGTTTGACCCCTCAAGCCCTCTTTTCTTTGGTACTTTGTGCTAAGGACCCCAAAATGAGTGATAAATGGACATGGTGGTGATGAAAAAACAAACGGCAAAGTCGCCTAATCACGTCCAGAACAACAAGAAATGTTAAAGATGGATTTACTAATGAGAGGTAATTCCATGGGCATTGTAAAGGGCTAAAAATAAAAACCCACATATGCAAAGAGCAACTTTGATTTGTCCTCTGTCATTAGCTGTAAAACATAGATTGTAATTCGGTCAGTCAACCCAAGTAACCAGAAGCTACCCACCTAAGGACAAAAAGTACACAATCAGAACCCGACTGTGGTGCTGCTGAGATGCCGTGCTCTGTAAGCTGGGGTGGGATCTCTTTCCCAGTCCAACCTACAGGCTAGGGGTGGTGGTGCGTCTGTGGTCCTGGCTGGCAGGCTCAGGCAGGGGATTGCTACAGCAAGACATTTCTTAAAGACGATGTGCAGGACCAGCAGGTGGCATGGAGGCTTAGGAGGCTGGATCCTGGATTGCTGACTGCGCAGTTAGAGTCCCAGTCCTGGTGGCTTGAAAATCACACCATGTGAGGGTGTGTGTGTGTGTGTCTAAAATCCTGAGAGAAAAATGGAGGGAAAGGGATTGTGGCATGGCCAACCCTTCTGAGGGATGGTTTCTCACTTTCCCTTTCTCTCTCTTTAACAAGTGCAAGTGCCTTATTGCAAAAAATCCAAAAACAAAAACAAAAACAAAAAAACAAAAAAACCCACAAAACCAAACCAAAACAAAAACATGAATTAGTCAAGAATTTGTCTTTGTTATTGGCCAACCCTGTACTGTAGTGATTGAGCCAGGTGCATAGGGAGCTGGATTCCACAGGGCCAGCTGTGGTTTGAATCCTGACCCTAGTGGCTTGAAAAACACACTGGCCATACATGTGTATACATCTGAGGGAAAATTGAAGGTATTTATGCACGAGATGAAATGGAATTCAATTTAGGCAAGAGGTGTGCTAATGTGTACAAAGCAAAAAACAACACAGTGACTCCTGGTGGCAAACCAAAGAAAACCAGGATAATCTGGGGAAAGTTTACCCATGCCCATGGAAACAGGGGCATAGTTCGAGCCAACTTTCAAAGCAGACTTCCTGCTAAGGCCATTGGACACAGAATCTGTGTGATGCTGTACCCCTCAAGGATTTAAAATAATGAAACGTAAATGAATAAAAATGGATTTGTATTGTATTTTACTGATTCACTATATGCTTAAAACGGTGAAGGTTATCCAGCAGTTTCAGAGTTTCAGAGTACAGGGAAGTCAGAACCGTGTATATGATTATATTCAGAACACATAAGGATTTTAATGTATTTTTTTCTTTTAAACAAACTGAAAATTTTTTCTTTTTTAAAAAAATTTGCTATAGAGTAGGTACACTTGCCCAAGAGAGCCCAAATGAGAAAGTCACTTCTCCATTTCCCTCTCTGGATTTTGGGCATGGGTGCATGTATACCTGGTGTGTTTGTGGAGTCACTAGGTCCAGCAATTAAACCACACAGCCCTGTGGGATCCAGCTGCCTTCACCATGCCACTTGCTGACCCTGAGCTTGTTTTTGTTTGCTTTTAACTTGTGTGTGTTCTTTGTTTTTGTTGTTGTTTGTTTGTTTGTTTTTGTTTTGGCTTGTTTTTAAAGGGTTTTACTATAGGGCACATGTGTTTACTGGAGAGACAGAGACAGAAAGTGGGCTATCACACCCTCCCCCGCCCCACCCCAGGGGATGGCCACTCCATTCTCAGGATTTGAGGCTTGTATGCATGTGCGCCAGGCATGCGTTTTAAGCCACTGGGTCCACGACTTGAACTGCAGTCAGCCACATTGGAGTCCAGTGCCTTAACCACCACCGGCTGGCCCTTTTAACTTGCATTTTTTATTCTTTTTTTTTTTTTTTTTGCACAGACTTTTTGGGTTTCCTTATTTTTGTTTTTAATCTGGCCAGAGGGCAGATGTTCTTACTTAAGAGAGACTGGAAAAGTGAGAAAGCACTCACAATGGGTTGGGTAAGGTCATGCTGCAATCCCTTCTACATTTCCCTCCTATTTGGGGTGTGTACACACACTCTGGAGTGTTTCTCAAACTGCCAGATCCAGAACTAGAACAAGGCTTTATCAGAGAATAAATAAGCTCTGGGGAAAGTGGAAAGGTGACTCTAATTAGTCACAGTAAGTGAAAGAAGCTTAAAGTCATCTCACAATATTTCTAATACTGGTTGTTGGAAAAGTCATGACATGTTCGTTTTTCTGTGCAAAAATGTGTTGACTTTTCCAACAACCCAATAGTATGCTCTTGTGTAGTTGGGAAAATAACACCACATGAAAGTAATCTTGTGGTGTACAGGGATTGGAATAGTTGCCTGGACAGGTAGGTTTCTTGGTTTCATGTTTTGGTGTCATGCTTTAATGTAGTCAGGATTCAGATATTGACTCAAAAGTCACAGCTATTCTGATGACCCAATATTTTAGCGTATTACAGAGAAGAGAAGCCAGGTTCTAACATTTTAAAACTCTTGAGGATATGCTAAAATAAAAATGTGAACTAGTCAAAAAAAAAAAAAGAAAATTGAGGAAAAGGATTGCGATAGGAGCGCGCTCCACTAGGGAGCGCTCTCTCTAGCTGAGTGCTCATACTCTCTGGCAATAAAAATAAAAACAAAAAGCAACCTCCCTCCTCCCCCAAAACCACTAGAATTTGTCTTGTTTAATCTTGAAATTTGAACCTGTCATAGTCTGTGACAATTTTCCTTCCTCACTGAATACATAGACACATATACACACACAACACCTAACTATTATCTATTATCTCTATATTTAAATGACTATTTTCTTTTGTGTCTTCTTTTGAATAAATTTTGAGTTAGAGATCATCTGGCTATTAAATCCTGAAATTTCTGATTGAGCCTGTCCTAGGAGTCTATAACTTAATCAATAATTGAACAGAGAACATGGTCACCCATTGGCAAAGTCAGATACTACATGGAGTTACTATTTGAAGACTAATACCTACTTTTTCTTAATCCCTTAACCTTACGTTTTAGTTTTCAATATGTGTATCCTTTTAAAAAGTGATTCACTTATTTATTTATTTATTCTAAGGGGGAGAGAGAGGCACTCCCAGCAGAGCTTTCACACTGTGACTCACCCCTAGTTTGGTCATTGTAGGTCATGGGCATGTGGGTCTGGGGTACTCTGGAAGGCCCCAGGGTGTGAACCCAGGACCTGTCCCATGTGGATCCAGTTGCATTATCCCTGTGCCACCACTTAGCTCCTGCATTTTCATTTTTTGAGGAAATGTTTTAGTCTCTCCTAGAGGCTAACTAGGTGTCCTGGTTAAATGACTCCTGTTTAAATTATATTAAAATTGAGGAAGGCATGGCGTATGCACCCAGAATCTCAACTTGTTGGAACGAGAATTGCTATATATGTATATGGACCTAGAGAAAAAAACCTTTAATGAAATATTGATGAATTAGATCCAGGAAATGTTGGACTGATCCTATAGCATGGTGGTTAAGCACTGTGGATAGAAAGTTAGATCCCTCATGGCTGACCATGGTCCAAATCTCAGTCGTGGTAACTCGAAAAACACACAGGGTACATGTGTGTATGTGCTCCAAATCCTGAAGAAATGGAGAAATGGAGGAGAAGGGATCGTGGCATGACCATACCCCATTGGGGCGGGTTGCTTACTCTCTCTCTGTATCTCTCTCTGGTGAGTGCTTGTGTCCTCAGCAACACTAACAACAAAAACATCAGATTCAGAGGTATTTCAACAAGCACGCATTAGGTAAAGTAGACTTAATCCAGACAGTCATGAACATTTCAACAGTAGGAAAATCTCTCACAGTAATTAATTAGATTAAAGAAAGAGACTGTGATGGAGGAAGGGGCTAGGAGAGGCCCTGGGAGGAAGCAAGACTCCCCTTTCCCACTTTACCTCTGGGCAGGGTATTTCACAAAACCCGAAGGCATATTTCAACTTGGGTAGAATTCTGTATTCTACATTGTTTCTCAGTCGACTATGGCTTGGTAGTTGTAGCAGAAGCAGCAAAATTTTAATACATAGCCAAAACATTTTCATCTTCCCTAGAAGGAACAAAGACTTCCTTTTTCTGGGAAGAATTCTGATCTAACCAATGGACCTGTAGTGCTTGTAAGAAAGTAGCCATTAAGTGACTCATTTTCAGGAACAGCTTAACAAAAATTGCCTAGGCAACTTGCAGATGTGACAACCCCAGAAAGTCCCTATTCCCGAAAAATTCTTATACAAACAAAACCCCAAAACAAGTTGCCTTGAGAAAGGACTTCTCAAGATGGTGGCTGGTCACCAACCCTTTGCTCCTTTTTACTTCCTGGTTTTCTCTCCTTAGGACAATTGATGGTTTTTTTTTTTTTTTTTTTTTTTTTTTTTGGTTTTTTCTTTACACATTTGAAGACTAATACCTACTTTTTCTTAATCCCTTAACCTTACGTTTTAGTTTTCAATATGTGTATCCTTTTAAAAAGTGATTCACTTATTTATTTATTTATTCTAAGGGGGAGAGAGAGGCACTCCCAGCAGAGCTTTCACACTGTGACTCACCCCTAGTTTGGTCATTGTAGGTCATGGGCATGTGGGTCTGGGGTACTCTGGAAGGCCCCAGGGTGTGAACCCAGGACCTGTCCCATGTGGATCCAGTTGCATTATCCCTGCGCCACCACTTAGCTCCTGCATTTTCATTTTTTGAGGAAATGTTTTAGTCTCTCCTAGAGGCTAACTAGGTGTCCTGGTTAAATGACTCCTGTTTAAATTATATTAAAATTGAGGAAGGCATGGCGTATGCACCCAGAATCTCAACTTGTTGGAACGAGAATTGCTATATATGTATATGGACCTAGAGAAAAAAACCTTTAATGAAATATTGATGAATTAGATCCAGGAAATGTTGGACTGATCCTATAGCATGGTGGTTAAGCACTGTGGATAGAAAGTTAGATCCCTCATGGCTGACCATGGTCCAAATCTCAGTCGTGGTAACTCGAAAAACACACAGGGTACATGTGTGTATGTGCTCCAAATCCTGAAGAAATGGAGAAATGGAGGAGAAGGGATCGTGGCATGACCACACCCCATTGGGGCGGGTTGCTTACTCTCTCTCTGTATCTCTCTCTGGTGAGTGCTTGTGTCCTCAGCAACACTAACAACAAAAACATCAGATTCAGAGGTATTTCAACAAGCACGCATTAGGTAAAGTAGACTTAATCCAGACAGTCATGAACATTTCAACAGTAGGAAAATCTCTCACAGTAATTAATTAGATTAAAGAAAGAGACTGTGATGGAGGAAGGGGCTAGGAGAGGCCCTGGGAGGAAGCAAGACTCCCCTTTCCCACTTTACCTCTGGGCAGGGTATTTCACAAAACCCGAAGGCATATTTCAACTTGGGTAGAATTCTGTATTCTACATTGTTTCTCAGTCGACTATGGCTTGGTAGTTGTAGCAGAAGCAGCAAAATTTTAATACATAGCCAAAACATTTTCATCTTCCCTAGAAGGAACAAAGACTTCCTTTTTCTGGGAAGAATTCTGATCTAACCAATGGACCTGTAGTGCTTGTAAGAAAATAGCCATTAAGTGACTCATTTTCAGGAACAGCTTAACAAAAATTGCCTAGGCGACTTGCAGATGTGACAACCCCAGAAAGTCCCTATTCCCGAAAAATTCTTAGACAAACAAAACCCCAAAACAAGTTGCCTTGAGAAAGGACTTCTCAAGATGGTGGCTGGTCACCAACCCTTTGCTCCTTTTTACTTCCTGGTTTTCTCTCCTTAGGACATTTGATGGTTTTTTTTTTTTTTTTTTTTCTTTTTGTGGGCTTGTCCTGAACCTATGCCTTAATATGTAAGAAGGAAATAATAGAACTTAGGCCATCTTTGGGAAGATTGCACATCCCCTGTACTCAGCTAATAAGAGCTGGGGGGAGGGACTCGTGCACTAGGGAATAAATTGCTTGTTGTAGCCATTCTGGGTATGCTTGCCCACCAGACACCTGATCTTGCAAGACCACCATTAAAGACTTGCTTCCCTGTACCTCATGTCTCGGTGTCTATTCTTTGATATTGGATGGTTGAGTACCTTTCTCAATATATTTAATTAGATATTTTAGTCGAACTTAACTTCTGGGAATGCATGCACATGTGCCTGGAACATTTCTAGAGCCACTGGGTCTGGAACTCAAACTGTAGTCAGCCATATGGGATCCAGCACTTCAACCAACATGCCACCTGCTGGCCCACTTTCAAAACTCTTTAATTTTTTAAACTTTCTGACACTTAAGTAATAACTTCTTTAAGTAAAAACACATTGCATACAAATATTTTCCATATTTATATTGTTTTTCTGTTAATATAAGTTTTTTATATTTAAAAATATTCACTTTAAAATTGTTTTGCTAAAAGCCAAGACAGGACTGGCGCTATAGCTGGTGGTTAACAAGGCAGAATAATACATGGTGGCCTGTGGTTTGAATCCTGACCCTGGTGGCTTGAGAAACATCCCAAGGGCATGTGCATGCATGCCCCAAATCCTGATAGGATGGAGAAATGGAGGAGAAGGGATTGTAGAATAACCACACCCTATTGGAGAGTGCTTTTTCCTGTCCCCAACCTCCATTTTTTTCCTGGAACACATGTGCCCTCTACTGAAAACAAAACAAAACGAAAACCCCCCTCACAATATACTCCTTTAGCCTAGACTATCAATATCACTATCATCCATTTCCATGTCTTATTCCACTGAAGGCCTTCAGGGCAGTGAACACGCATGGGGCTGCCCTCTCCTATGATACCATGCCCTCTTCTGGAATATGTCCTGAAGGACCCACCTGGGAGCCTTCTTAAGGAGATGTTGTTCTTTCAGAAATACGACTACGGCCATCTGTTTCTTTCTTCTTCCTCTTCTACTTCTTCTGTTTTTTTTTTTTTTTTTCCCCCTTTTGTAAGCAGATAATATACCATGAACATGTTTCTATTAATGGAAAACTTTTGGTGTTGGGGTCCATGTTTTAAAACTTTTTTTTTAAGAGAGATTTTTTGCTATAGGGCAGGTGTACTTGCCAGAGACAGAGAGAGAGATAGAGAGACAGAAAGTGGGAAGTCACCCCCAGGGGAGGTGGCCATGCCGCAATTCCTTCTCCTCCATTTTCCTCTCGGGATTTTGGGCAAGCACACACATGTGCCCAGCATGAGTTTTAATCCACTGAGCCCAGGATTTGAACTGTGGTCTACAACATGGGAGTCCAGTGATGTAACCATTATGCCATCTGCTGGTCCCCATGTTTTAAAACTTTTTAAGGAACTTGTTGAGGTACACAAAAGCTTTTGCTCACTGTGAATTTTCTGGGGGAGAAGACATTCCCCTTTTTCTTCTACTGCAGTTTCTTATTCTCTTGCCTCTCCAGCTTTGCATTCCTGTTCCAGAACAAAAACTCCTTGTTAGTAGGTAATATCAATTAATTTCATTATAATTTTATTTATTTATTTTTTAGAGAGATTTTTACTATCGAGCGCATGCACACTGGAGAGACAGAGAAACAGAAAGCAAAAATCATCCCCCCTCAAGAGGGAAGCAATGCTGCAATCCGTTCTCCTCCATTCTCCTCTTTGGATTTTGGCCACACATGTCGATGTGCCCAGTGTGTTTCAAGCCACAGGGTCTGGGACTCAAACTGTAGTCGGCCACACGGGAGTTCAGCACCTTAACCACTATGCCACCTGCTGGCCCCAGCTCCATTATAATTTTAAGGGACCACTGTCACATATATGGCCTTTGTCTGAAGCATCCTTTTACAGAGCATGACTTTATGTATAGATTCAACGGATTTTTCCATTGATCTTGTATCCTGTGACCTCGCTGACCTCACTAGTTATAATAGTTCAAAGAGGTCGTTTTTGCTTTATTTTTAGGTCTCTTAGGGTTTTATATATAGACCATCGGGTTATCCTCAAATAAAAATGTTTTTTATTACTTTCTTTATAATCTGTATGCATTTTATTCATTTTTCTTGCCTTTTTTTATGATGGCTAGAACTTCCAGTACCCTGTTAAGTAACAGTGGTGTATAGACCACCGGGTTATCCTCAAATAAAAATGTTTTTTTATTACTTTCTTTACAATCTCTATGCATTTTTATTCATTTTTCTTGCCTTTTTTTATGATGGCTAGAACTTCCAGTACCCTGTTAAGTAACAGTGGTGAGTTGGACATCCTTGCCTTGTTTACCGATCTTGTAAGAACATTCTATCTTTCACCATTAAATATGCTTGCTGAAGGTTTTCTGTTGGTGTTATCAACTTGAGGAAAGCGCCTCCTTTATTTCTTGTTTTATGAGAAGTTCTTTTTAAAATCACAAGTTTTATTGGATTTCATGAAATGATTTTTCTTCATCAATTGATAAGATTAAATGATTTTTCTGCTTTAGCCTATTGATACGGCAGATTACATTGGCTGATGTTGAACATTGAACTGGCCTCCATCACTGGAATAAAGCCCACTTTATCATGGTGTATACTTCATTTGATGTATTGCTAAATTCTATTTGCTAATATTTTCTTAGTGACTTTTGCACTACTGATGAGGGATATTGGTCTGCACTTTCTTTTTTCTATTTCTTTTTTAATTGCTAGAGGGCATCTGAACTTGTGCGTGTGCAAGAGAGAGAACTCCCCAGTGGGGCATGCTCGTACCATGATCCTTTTCCCTCCATTTCTCCATCCCAAAGGAATTTTGGGCACACATGCCCATGTGCTCATGTACCTACCATGTTTTTCTAGTCACTGGGGCCAGGATTTGAACTTCGATTTTACCAACAGAAGGCTGAAAACAGCGTGGAAAGTCCTGGGTATTCAGCCTTGCTCCTTAGGAAAAAACTGGGAAGAAAAAAACCTTCGATAGATCATCACAGTTCTAGAGCACTATGCATAGCCACTCAAACTTTCTGTTTGCTATTGGATAAGTTATAGTTGTGGCCTAAGACTTCTCTCTTGAGGCTTAGAGGGAGTCGTAGACGTCTTGGTTAGAGACAGGCATCCTCCCAGATTTGACAAGGTTCTGAGATGCTGTGATAGCCAAAGTGAGCTGCTCTCCCGCACACGGCTGTGCCTCACAGAGCTTTCCCTTTGTGTCTTCTTTCCACATTACCCAATCTAGAAGTGGCTGGGGAGTCTCTCAGACGAGACCCTCTTAAAGAACTACGATGACAGGGAATCCATGGTTATTTGGATTTGTCTTCAAAGCCTGTGCTTTATTTAAAATTTAAGACACAATCTTTATATTCACCATCACCTAAATTCGAATGTGAACACCTTATAGTATGTATAATAATATTCTTTGTTTTTAAACCGCTGGTCTTACGATATTAAGAGCTGCCATGGTGCAATTAGCAAACTCCTCTGAATCCCTGTCCTTCCATTACTGAGTGGGCAATTTTAGCTAAGTTATTTGTCTTTTCTTTTTTTTATTTTTTCAAAGAATTATTTAATTTTTGCATGTTTGTGCCAAAGAATTATTTAATTTTATTTATTTGCCTTTTTTTTTTTAATTTGACCAGAGACAGACAAAGAGAGAGGGAAAGTGAGAAAGCAAGCCACCAGGTCCAGGACTTGAACCATAGTCAGCCATGTGGGAGTCCAGAACCTTAACCACCATACCATCTGCCGGCCCCCAGTTATTTGTCTTTTCTGTGCTTCCATTTCTTTATTAGTAAAAAAAGTGGCAGTCGTCTGTGTACCCACTTCATGGGGCAGAGGACTAAGCCAAGGACTCTGCATGGAGTTGTGAGCAGAGTCTGATCTGCCACAACAGCCAATCTCCTATTTAAAACCACCTCAAAGGTACAACTGGCTGTCTTTTTCAGAATGGTACAAATATTACACCATCAGTTTCTTTCTCTTTATCACTAAACTGTACCTCAAAGGGAGGAACAAATCTCTTTTACTCACCTGTCTCATTTTTGCTTAACCTTGAAACACTACATTATTCTTCAACTTCTCAGATACCAGAGAAAGTGCCTGTGTCATTCTCTCTTGCTCCCTCAGCCAAAGTCTTCTTCTCTCTCTTCACAAGAAAGAACAGAGAAACAACAGGGAAAGCAAAATGTCCAGAATGCCCAGAGGGTCCTTCTAGCTGAGCCTGGCTGGGCCTCCATTCTGTTCTCCAAGAGAGGAGTGAAGCAGCTCTTACCGGCCTTTGCTTTTCTTCTCACACAGAAGGTTTAGGCTAATTCACGTATTCTGCTAAAGTTAACTTTCTGCTAAACCTTTGACGCATTGCCTCTAAAAATTAAATTCTAGCCCTTCTGTTTGAACTGCAACCAGCCAAACACACACGTCTATACCAATATGAATATCGATTGGAAGTCAGACAGTGGAAAGCCATAACACAATTGTATCTATGTGCGAAGGTCCCTTGTTTGATCCTGGGGCCCTGTGTACACACCAGACATGTCTGTGTGCCTGCGATTAGGCCGTCCTAGGCTGGGCACAGATAGTGAGTTAAAGACCCTGTGGAGAGTGCCTGTTTCTGTCTCGGTCTATCTCTTTCTCTCTATCTCTATCACAAAAGAAAGAAATGGACTTAAAATACACTTAAAAATACCTAAACCTGCCAGGGGTATGTGCACTCACTGCACAAAAAGTAAGAGACAGAACAAGAGGGAGGAAGCACCCCGCCATCAGGCATGATCACACAATCCTTCCTCCTCCATTTCTCTGTCCATTGGGACTTGGGGCACACATGCACATGCCCACTGTGTATTTCAAGCCTCCAGGGCTAGATTTTGAGCTGTGCTATCAGCTACATGGGATCTGACTCCCTTAGCCACCAGGTCACAGAGTTGGCCCTAAAATATACATTTACAGAGAGAATACGTTAGGTTAGGTGTTGCAGTGTTTACCTAATCCAACAGTGAGTTTGTTTTCTAGAAGAGGCCATAAGAAAGACATACATGGGAAGTTCATGACAGTGGCCCTCCTTGTCTGTGGCTTTGCTTTCTGTGATTTTTGTTACCTGTGGTCAAGTGAGGTAGGAAAATATGACCCAGGATCACCAGAAGCAGACGATCTTCCTTCTGATGTATGCTTAGAAGGTTGTAGTCACTTCACGCTATGCCACAATGCCCGTGTCTTTCATGGCACTTCCCTTCATCATGAGGCTTTGTACCATCATCACACCATCACAAGAAAAAAGGGTGCGTTCAGAACAAGAAGAGAAGCTCAGAGAGAAAGAGAGAGAGAGGGGGAGAAAGGCCACACAACTTTTATGACAGAATATTGTCACAGCTGCTCTTATTTTTAGGCTGTTCGGTTCTGACTGTGCCTAGTTTATATGTTAAGCTTTATAACGGGTAGACATAGGAACAACGTATCACTGCACAGTCAACCTTTGTGTGTTCTGTGTCTGGGCCACCAAATTGTTATGGAATGAGGGAAAAAGTGTCTTCCTGGAGGAAAGATGCTGAAGCTGATCTACGTTTCTTTTTTCACTTATACCTGATACTGATTACTTACAGGTAATGTACAGATGATTTAAATTATACGGTAGGATGTGCATAGGTTATATGCAAATAATACACTCTAGAAGGGACTCGAGCAACCAAGATTTTGGTATCCATGGAGGACAGGGGAGGGAGAACACCATATCCTTGAATACCAAGGGATGACTGTAGGGTTTGGTATGATCCTTGGTTTCAGGCATCTCCTGGGGGAACCAAAACAAATCCTCTGTGGATAAGGGGGGAACTGCAGGACACAAACTTTACTTGGTTAGTGCCAAAGCGGTAGGATAGGAAATAAGCAATGGCTCCATTGTGTGATCCTGGGTAGTTTAGTGGAGAGGGTGTGTGCTCTGGAGCCAGAATGATGAGGCTCTAGAACCAGCCCAGACATTACCAGAGAGCAGGTTACCCATCTAACTAGCCCATGGGAAGCTCAAGCACCTTTGGTCTCCTTTTGCCTGAGTGTCTCAGGCAAAGGCCCAGCCATCTGGATTGGAAAAAGGTCCAATCTGCAAAGTGAGGCACAAACCAGTTACGTGATTCTGCTGGGTGCTCAAAAACCAGCCTATTATCTCCCGTCTGCTGTGAGGTTTGCAGAGCAGGCAGACCTGCCTCAAAAAAGCCCTAGTCCCCAGAATTGGTGATTATGTTGCATTACACTGCAAGAAGGACTTTGCAGAAGTCCTTCAACTCATCAGAATTAAGGATTTAAGGGAACCAGCAGTTAGCGTAATGGCTGTGTCGCTGGACTCCCACGTAGTCGACCGCGGTTCGCGTCCCGGACCCGGTGGCTTAAAACTCACACCGGGCATGTGTGCATGCGTGCATGCCCAAGATCCCAAGAGGAGAATGGAGGAGAAGGGATTCTGGCATGGCCATCCCCCCTGGGGTTGATGTCTTGCTTTCTATCTCTCTGTCTCTCTCTGTCTTTCTGGCGAGCACACATGCCCTATAGCAAAAACCTCTCAAAGAATTATGGATTTAAAATGGGGAGATTATCCTGGATCTTCCAAATTAGATGAGCCCAAACCATCCAACAAGCCCTTAAAAGCAGAGAACTTTCTGTGGCTGGAGGCAGGGGGGTGGAG
>NW_006202960.1:14953-15609 GCF_000334495.1 Tupaia belangeri chinensis
TTGTCCTGTACCCTCACCTTCCTGTAGATGGCAAATATGGTTCCGATGGAGGCCAGGCAGTCGATATTGGAGGATCCATCCAGCGGGTCAAAGCAGACCACGTACTTCCCCTAAGTGACAGAAGGGAGAGCTCTGACTGGCACGTCTTCCCTCAGGGCACCGCTCTACACCACGGCTGCGCAGGAAGATCGCTCTCCAGCAAGGAGACTGAGAGCCATGGCATATCCTTATCAAAACGTAATCTTGTCCCTTTCCCTGTTGCTCAGCTGATCTCAGCCTCCAGAGTCTCTCGTCTGCCCCCAGGCACATTCTCTTCCCCAACGTGGCTGTCAGTCCGCTCAAGCCTGGACTCACAGACAGGTCTCAGGGAGGACTTCTCTGGACATTCATCTGTAACTGCAAACCTCAGCACCCACCACCTTCATGATTTATTTTTCCCCAGTCCTGGCCACAGTCTGGCATTTGAATGTAGTCCGTAAGCTCCACGGGTAGTGATGCTCCATGTTGACGGCGCCCCCCCCCCCGCCGGAGCCTCAGCCGTGCCCCGCTGCCTCTCTCGGCTGCAGACGCCCTGCACCACAGCCCCGGCACCAGCGAGCTGCTTCTGTCCTTCCCCTTCACTCCCGGCGTCCCCACCACGGCAATGCTCTGCCCTC
>NW_006202960.1:17351-40202 GCF_000334495.1 Tupaia belangeri chinensis
ATGTTGATCTTGGGTGTGACCATGTAATTTCCTTTTGCAAAGGCTTAAAAAAGTACTTTTGTGTTTCCATCTCCTGTTTGGAATCCTGCCAGGATCCTGAAGAAAAGCTCAAGCTAGCCTGCTGGAAGAGGAGAGGACAAGGTCCCAGCCAGGACCACCCTAGTCCAACCAGCCTCAGTCAACCTATCAGCTAACACAGCACACAAACAACACCAAAGACAGATTTGCTAAATCTCTCCCATAGAACTGCCTAGCTAACCTGCAAACTCAAAAGAAATAATAAATATTTATTGTTTCAACCACTTAATGTTGGGATGGTCTGTCATGTAGCATTAGCTAACCAATACAAACTCTCATCCTCATTTCTCCACTCTCAGAGGAAGAAGTATTCTTTCTTTCTTTGATCTTTTTTATAAATAAAAAGCATTTATTTTTTTTTTCAAAAAAATTATTTATCTATTTATTTAGTCATTCATTTATTTTTATTTGACCAGGAGAAACACAGAGAGAGAAAGAGAGAGAGAGAGAAAGTGAGAAAGCAAGCCACCAGGTCCAGGACTTGAACCATAGTTGGCCATGTGGGAGTGTCCAGTGCCTTCACCACCACACCACCTGCTAGTCCCCAGTATTTCTTCTTTTTTTAAAGGCAAATTTCTCTATGTGCTCTTTATCCCATTTCTGCATTTCAGGTATCTTTCCTTTGATTATATTCCTCTATATTGTATTTTCAACTTCTTGTTCTCTTCTGACCTTTTTCCTCTATATATAATCATGTTAAAATACCTCTCATTAAGATAAAACACATGTCAAAAGAACATTTGTTTCAGCAGGTTATTGACCTATTTATTCTACCATTCTTTCTTATACTTCTTTCTTTCTTTTTTTTTTTTTTGAGAGGTTTTTCCTATAGGGAGTATGCACTCATCAGAGAGATAGAAAGCGAGAAATCACACCCCAAGGGAGATGGCCATGCCACAATCCCTTCTCCTCCATTCTCATCTCGGAATCTTGGGCATGCACACACACACGCCCGGCTTGAATTTAAGCCACTGGGTCCAGGACTCGAACCGCGGTTGACTACATGGGAGTCCAGCGACATAGCCATTACGCTAACTGCTGGCCCCGACAAAAGCAAAGACTTTTAAAAAGGAAGACTATGTTTATTTCTCCTCCATCCACTCAAAACATATCTTGCCAAGCAGGGGCAGTATTAAGACGGCGTTTCGGTTAGGCAGTGCCAAGTGTTATACAGCACTGGCTGGGAGGTGACAATACCCAGGCTTCTTCTTTCTGCTGGGAGAAGGTGGGATGCCCAGTCAGAACGGGGTAACGACATGTGCGATGAAAGGTCCAGATAAAAAGCCCTTCCTCCGGGCCAGGGCAAGGCCTGCTCTTCATTTGGCAGAGTGCTTCTCATCTGTCTCCAGGAACTCCTTCATGTCGCTGGGGGACCCCAGGATGATTGGCGCCCTCCGGTGGATGTCGGTGGGAACGATGTCCAGCACAGCTTGATTCCCAGTGGTGGCCAGTCCTCCTGCCTTCTCCATGATGAAGGCCATTGGGTTACACTCGTACAGTAGTCTCAGCTGGAAAAGAAAACCCGAGAGCAGCGTCCTCATTACAGAGGTCTTACACAGAGTGGGGCTATATCTACAGCAAAACAGCTCAGAGCTGGTGGGGATTTCCTAGGTAACTGGTGCTCTAATTTTCATCTCTGAAGTTGCAAAAGTTCCCTCCCACCCCAGGTTGCAAGTGAGACAAAATGATTAGCCACCTGGTTAAATTAAACCATTCGTCAAGCCAGAGCCGGCAATAGATTCCCTGATGCAACTGTGAGACAGACCACCTGGATTCAGGACAGAATGACATTTTGGCAGAAGCAGCCGTTCCCTTCTCTTCATAGCACAGGAGTGGGGCATAATGAGCGACTCTGGGTGTGTTTTGGATGGAGCTTTGCCTGTTTTAAAAGCACAAAATCCATGGCAGTGTCTGGCTGCAGACATCTGGAGAGCAGACCGGCTCCTCCAAACAGTGTGATATTGTCTGAGCTCTGTACACGCTCCTTTTACGATTCTCCCAGGGCTCGAGGGTTGGGACTTAGCATATTACACGTCTTGGCACTGACTTCCAGATATTAACATTCTCATCGTATGCATTTTCATGCAGTCCGCCTTCGGAGCAGGCAGCTCCCTGCAGGTGTTTCCTGACTCTGTTTCTATATATTGGGTTGTTAGAAAAGTCATGATGCAGTTTTGCATCAAAAACATAGAAAAAAAAAATGTCATGACTTTTTTGACAACCCAGTGGGTGCAATGGCCAAATTTGAAAAACTGAGAAAAAGGAGGAGCCTAATATTTGTGATGAACAATTTTTTTTGAGAGGTTTTTGCTAGAGGGCATGTGCGCTCGCCAGACAGACAGAGAGAGACAGAGAGACAGAAAGCAGGAAATCACCCCCCAGGGGAGGTGGACACACTGCAATCCCTTCTGCTCCATTCTCCTCTCGGGATCTTTGGCACGCACGCACACGTGCCCGGCGTGAGTTTAAGCCACCGGGCCCGGGACTCGAACCACGGTCGACTATGTGGGAGTCCAGCGACATAGCCATTATGCTAACTGCTGGTCCCATGAACAATTTTTTTGAGGCAGGAGAATTGCTGAAGGGCATCCGAATCACATAGGTTGGGAGTTCTGAGGTGGTTGTGGCGAGAGTGGTATTTTAAGAAGAAGAGGATTTTCAAAAAGTTCATAGATGTTGTGTATGATGAAAAAACTATGCTTGGGTTTAAAAATTATTTGTATTGCAATAATGTCACACTTTAATCCCATTTTTCATGAAGTTTTAAAAAAATTTGCCAGAGTGCATGTGCATTCATCAGAGAGGAGAGAGAGAGAGAAAGAGAGAGAGAGAGAAGTCACCTCCAAATGGTGTATGAACATTCTCCATCCTTCAGGATTTGGGGAGTGTATGCACATGACCTGGTTGTTTTCAGGCTGGAGCTGGGATTCGAGCTGCTGCTGAATGGGTGGGATCTAGCTCACTTAACCACTAGGCTACAGGGCCAGTCCACCCGTAAAGTTTTTGAAGTCCCTTAGTTAATAAGAATGCCTTCAGTGAACTAGACATTACACACCATACACAGATCTGGACACCACAAAAATAGACAACATGTAAGTATCTTAAGTGGATTATGCTCATATTCTTTCTTTCACATCAAAAGAAAAAGGTCACCTGTCCACTGGAAAAATAAAGATGAGAATTATTTAGAAAGAAATACACTGTCACCCAATATAGGAGAAAACTAGGGCACCCCTTAGCCAGCATGTAACCAAACCCTAAGTGAACCAAAGTGAATTCATTTAATACTTAGACCTGGAGTTCATCTTAATAAATGAACCTTTAGGCTTAATACTTAACTAATGAAAGTTAAAAATAAGCTTGCTGAGTCTTCACAGATACAGTCCTATGAAGACAGGGAGGGGAAAGACTCTACCAGCCCCCAGCCCCCTTCCGTATGACCAGCAGAGAAGCTTTCATCAGCTTAAGCATTGCCAGTCATATGTAGCCAAATCAAGATCTAAGAGCTGTCTTGAATGACTGCTTTGCTCCTGCTGCCTTATTTGTCATGGGTTTTTTATTTATTTATTTGAGAGATTTTTGCTATAGGATACATGTGTTCGCTGGAGAAACAGAGAGAGGGAGAAAGTGAGAAATCACCCCCCCCACCCCCGCCCTGGGGGATAGCTATACCATAATCCCTTCTCCACCATTCTCCTCTAAAGATTTTGGGCATGCATGCACACGTGCCCAGCGTGATTTTTAAGCTGCTGAGTCTGGGATTTGAACCACGGTCAGCCTTGTGGGAATCCAGTGCTTTAACCACCACATCAACTGCTGGCTCCTTTTTAAGCCCTGTGCAGAGAACTGAAACTGGCCATGCAGCCTCATATGCCTGAAATGAAAACTGCCCCTCAAGCAGTGATTGCCCCCTGATGCTCTAGGATATTCTTCTTCGTTTTTTTTTTTTTTTTTTTTTTGGAGAGATTTTCACTATAGGGCACGTGTGCTTGCCAGACAGACAGAGAGAAACAGAGAGACAGAAAGCGAGAAATCACCCCCCAGGGGGGATGGTCACGCCGCAATCCCTTCTCCTCCATTCTCCTCTCGGGATCTTGGGCACGCACGCACATGCACCCGGCATGAGTTTTAAGCCACCAGGTCTGGGACGTGAATCGCGGTCGACTACGTGGGAGTCCAGCGACATAGCCATTACGCTAACTGCTGGTTCCTATCTAGGATATTCTTCTGATCTGGCTGAAGACAGTGACCAATCCTTCTGTGAGTTTGCCCCAAGACAATGAAAACCTTGCCCTTGTCTTCTGGATGTACCTCACACTGACTCCTCTTACTTCAGCTCTGCTTCTTGTTTGCTATGGCAGAAACATGGCGGACTCTGGGCTGGTCTCTCCCCAGTGTTGGCCTTGCTGAACAAATTCCTTTCCTTATTCACCAAATTTGGTATCTTGAGATTAGCTTTTGTTGAGCACGGACCTGACTTTTGGTCCTTGGAAGGAGCACCCCTGCTCATTCGGTCACCCAGTGTAAGAAGCGCCAGGCACCCTCTGGCTTGCTGGGGGGTGCTGTGGGCCTGGGATTGGCACTGTCAGTGCCAATGACTGACCAGAAAGCTCTTGGCTTCCCCAGAGATTCTTTCTGTCCCTAAAATGTATCATTTTCCAAGTAGCAAATATCGGCTCTTCAGTTATTTCCATTTTATACCTTTTGAAAACAATCAGAGATCTTGTTTCAGATACATACTTGATTTGCTGCCTTGGTAATGGGACTGGGTTGTTTGGTTGCACTTTATGAATGGACTTCATGTGGCCCAAGCCTAACTGTGCACCTGCTGAAAGCAGTAAGCTTTTTTAACACCTCCTGATCCTAACAGTGTAACCCGCCTTCAGAACCAAAAGCAGGGGTGGGCTTCAGCTTCTGGCAAAACAGCCCAGACCTCTGTCTCACCCTTTGAGTCCAGACTTAGAGAATGAATGGACAGCGTTCCCCAAACAAGTTCTAGGCAGACTCCAGAAGAGCACTGAGTGGGGGAGTTCCAGACAGGGACTGAGAATAGGAAGGGAGGGCACAATTGCACTCAAAGGGACACAAACAGGGCCTTGCACACACCTCCTGGCTCCTTCTCAGATCTGCTCCCAATCTGCGGCTCCCTGGGGCCACCATAAGGCAGCAAATGAGGCTGCAGGGATATGGGGAAGCCCTGGCACAACCCTGTTCAGCGAAGCCTCCCACAGGGCCAGCTGTGCCTTGCAGTCAATGCAGAGAGAAACGAGCTGAGCTGGTGAAGAAACTGGCTGCTCTGAGCATGTCATAACTCTCCCCGTGGCCTCCCACCCACAAAGGACTCAACAGCAGGTATGCGTTGAGAGTGCAGGGCCAGGGAGGCGACTCTGAGCGAGCCCATGACTTCACCTGCAGAGGAAGCTCTCCTAAGTGGGAGTTCTCAGAGTGAAGAACGCATTGTGAGCTTTTGTCCTTCTTCTCCCTCCTGGGCCTCAAAGGAGAAATGTCACAGCCTGAGGATGTGAGGAGGGAAATAAAGCGGCACTCTCCTGCTCCCCAGAAGTAGGAGCAGAACAAGAGCGCGAAGTTCTTGCCAGACCTGAGTGCACTTGCTGCTAATGTGGGCAACAGAATGTAAAAGTCCTGGCAGTGAGTGAGGCCAGGCCGTCTGCAGGCCTGAGACCCCAGGACCCAGAACCTCACATTAGGGCATGACGTCAAACACGTTTTAGCTCCTTTCAGGTATGTGAACTATGTCAGGTTTTCAAAAATTTGAAATTTATTTTATAAAAGAATTATTTTATTTAACTTTATTTATTCATTTCAATTTGGCTAAAGAGGGATACAAGAAGAGTGAGAGAGAAAAAGCGAGAAAGCAAGCAACCATGTCCGGGACTTGAACTGTAGTTAGTCGTATGGGAGTCCAGCACCCTTAACCACCATGCCATCTGTCACCCCTCAGAAAAATTTGAAATTTCTAACACATGATTAAATTTTTTATTTTATGAGACCCAGGCTATTTGGTTCCTATGTAGTTAAGTTAAAATTAAAATTTTCCTAAGATTAGAAAACAATGATATTGAAATACTAATTATATAATAATTTACATATTTTCAAATATCTTTTTTATTATTAAAAAACCTCCATTTTTCACACTCTGCCATTTCCTTCCCTCCTCCCACATTGTCTCTACAGTTGCTTTCCATTCCTTTTTTTCTCCACATTTTATTGATTCACAAAATATCTTAATGAGTCTAACTGCTTTAAGTAGCAAGTTCAGGTGATATATAGATATCTGTGAACAACAGTCTGATATCAGGCATGGAACTCTGTGGGTAGAACCAATATACTATAAAGTAGCACCTAGCTGAGGCTATATAGCTTACTGTGGTCATTAAATAGGTATTTTAAAATATATTTTTAATATTTCGAGAAAAGCAGCTTTAACTTAAATAAATCAAAGAAAAGCTAAGGAACTTTGCTTAAAACTTAAAGCCAGGAAACAGGTTAGGATTCTGTTCAAAAAGTAGGTACATGAACCTATTGGCAGCTCAAGAGAAGACAAAAATCCCCAAATCTGGAAAATAAAGCATAGAAGAAGATCAGTAATATTTTAGTCAGAAGTCATACAATTCTATTTCACCAGTTCAGTCTCATGTATTTAACCTATCTTCTGTTGTGGCCTAATCTTTCCGTTTAAATTCTGGAAGATAATATTCATTTCCAGATTAGTACCTATCATTAAGTTGGTCACTTTCTTAGTTGTTTTTGAACTCTTATTTCTGTGTGTCTGTATTTAGTTTTTCTGGTATAGCACTCCCTTCAGAACTTCTTGGAAAGCTGGTCTGGTGTCAGTAAATTCTTTCAGGTTTCGTTTACCTGAGAATGTTCTTGTCTTTTCTTCCCATACGAAGGAAAATCTTGCTGGGTATAGTATTCTTGGTTGAAATTGTTTTTCTCTCAACACTTAGAATATATTTTCCCATTCTTTCTTCACTTGCATTGTTTCCGATGAGAGGTCTGCTGTTAGCCTGGTTGGGATATCCTTTGTAGGTAACTTGATGTTTCTCCTCTTGCCAATCTTAGTATCTTGTCTTTGTCTGTGGTTTTGGTCAATGTTGCTATAAGGTGTCTTGGAGAAGATCTTCTTGGATTGATTCTATTTGGGGTCCTTTGTATTTCTTGTGTCTGGATCTTTGAATGCCTCTCTAGGTTTGGAAAGTTTTCTTCCAGGATTTCATGGAATAGATTATCAGTGCCCTTATTGGTCTCTTCACCATCTGGGATACTGATTGGATGTTTGGATGTTTAATGGTATCTATATTTCTAGTATATTATTCTCATTTTTTTTTCTGGCAATTTTCTCAGTCTTCTAGGTGGATTTTCTAGTCCAGTGATTCTGTCTTCTACATCTGAGATTTGATCTCCTGTATAATCTAGCCTGCTTTTAATACTTTCAAGGGAGATTTAGATTCCTTGTATTATGGCCTTCATCTCTATCAGTTCCATTTTATTCTTTTTTATGGTGAGTATTTCTTCTTTCAGATCATGCAAGAACTTCCTCACCTCCTGAAACTCATTGGTTCTATTCACTTGCATCTTCTGGAGTTCATTGTCTCCCTTTTCTTGCATCTCTGTTAGCTTTGTCACTGTGAATATTCTAAATTCTTTATCAGACATTTCTGCGAGTTCCATTGTACTGTCTGTGGATGAAGAGGAGTTATTATTTTCCCTTAGGAGACAGGTTTCTTCTTGGTTTCTCATATTTCTTGTGCCTCTGCAGTGATTTCAGGTCATCTGATTGGTTATATGTTTCTTCTTAATATCTTGAAGTTTAATCTCAGTTTTCACAGGTGTGTGGGAGGAGGTGTTCTGCAAACTCATTGCCGTTCGGTTTTTCTCCCTGTGTGTGGCAGATTCAGCGGGAATTGAAGAATACTATGACCCTAATAGTATTCAGATGGTGAAGGTAAAAGAAAAAGGGAAAGAAGACAAAGAGAAAAAAAAATTCTTTCTTCTTCTTCTTTTTTTTTAATGAAAAAGTGAGAACCATGTGGCATGTGAGTGTGCCCCACGAATGCACTAGTTCCAGTTCCAAGGGTGGATTCTTTGCCTCTTTTGAATGGGAAGCAGGAAAAGGTAAGAATTAGCAAGAGAAAGGATCTGAATAAAATAAAATACTTTACCTTAAAAAATGGGACAAAGAAACGTGGTATTATCTGTTGAATATATTTTATAGTTTTATCAACTGGACTAGGGAGAAATGTTCACATGTTAAAATATTCACTTTGTAAGCTAAATAATGTGATTGAATGTATAAAAGAAAATGAAATAAAAATATAAATAAAAAATGAATTTTTAACTCTGGAAAGAAAAATAATTAAACAAATGAAAAAAAGAAAGAGAGAGAGAGAGAGAGAGAGAGAGCGAGCGAGTGAGTAGGATACGGGGGAGGGGGCACCCTGCCACTTATGAATGTCTTTGGAGGGAGAAATCTCAGCAGAAAATTTTCATTACTTTAGTCTCTGAAAGCACTAGTTCCAGTTTCAATGGCAGAGTCTTTGCCTCTCCACTCTTGAATTGTTTTGAAGAGAGAAGTCTCAGCAGAAAATCTTCATTACTTTAGTCCTTTGAAAACACTAGTTCCAGCTCTTCAAATATCTTTTTATGTTGCATCTTAATTTAAGCTTATTAAAAAAAATAGTCACACATAATTTATTGGGTAATTATTTGAAGCTTATTTAGTTCTTCCATGAGTGAGAGAGACAGACATAAAGAGAGAGAAAGCCTCCAAAAGGATCCCGATGTTGCAATCCACCCCCAGCTTTAGGTAGCTCCAGGTCACGGGAGTGTATATGCCTGGAATGCCCATGGAGGTCCCTGGAGGCAAATCCAAATCTTTCCATGTAGAATGCAGGGTGTTGTTTAACCCCTGCATGGTCGGCTCTCTTGAATAAGTTTAATGAAAGGTTACATATGTGTATATGTATATATATATATGTGTATATATATGTATATTTATATATGCACATATGTGTGTGTATGTGTGTGTGTATATATATATATATATATATGCTGGTTAAGGTGGGTCCCATTTGTGTACCTGATACATATATTTCCAATTAATAGGCAGCACTGTTGAATTGGGGACAGCTTTTGTAAATAAAACCACAGCAGTTGGAGGGAAAAAAGCCACTTCTGCTATCTTGGCTTAGAATATGAAAATCTGTCAGCTGATTAGGGTGGCACCAAAGAGGCAAAGATGAATAATGACTTGGAGATCAGAGCTAGAAACCGAAGGCCTCCAGGCTCCAAGAGAGCCTCCACCTTGCCAGAAGCCTGATAATATTTCCAGGAGAGAGAGCCAGCCTCAGTGATAAAACATGGCTCCTCTCAGGTGTGTGTCGGGTGGCTTAGTCTCCCAAACCCTAGCCACAAAGGACCAGGAGAACCCAGAGGCATGGAGGCATGACCTTTATGGGACATTGTCCTCTGTCCTTGTGGCCCTAGGGATGGCTTGCTCTTTTCCAGTAGCCACTGAGAGGAAGTGTAGAGTTCTGCCACCCCTGGAAATGCCATCTACAATCCTGATATCAGAGGACTTGGCCCAGCTGCTCTGTGCAAGAATGCTAGAGAGGAGGTCCTCTGGGTGTTGGCAGCTCACCCACTGGGCTCGCCTGGGGACCAGTCACTCCCACACACATTTCTCTACTTGGGATGGGTGCAGTTAGATCCTTAGAGGCAGCTGGAGTTTTTCTGATGAGGTCTGAAGTGAAAGCCCAGGCACTAGGTAAGTACTGGACACTGGGAGTATTCTCTGAGAGGACAAACTCTTGCACATGAATGTTATACCTGAATGTGGCTCTAGAAGAAGGAAGATCTTCTAGTTCTTGAGCTTAGAGAACAAAAATATTTTGTTCACAATGTATCCTTAGTACCTGGACAATACCTACACATATATCATAAGTGCTTGATAAATATTTTTTAAATGGTTGAATGAATTTATGGAGTAAAAGAATCCCAAGGGTTCCTAAGATTATAAACTTCATTAAACCCAGTGCTACTGGCAATGCCTCCCTTCATAGTCTCCATCATTCATGACCCCCACACTCAGTAAACCCACTGTAGACCTGCATACCCTCTCGATAACAGTGAACTTGCTGCGGAAAGCTTGGTGTCAAGGGAAGTGCAATGGCCCTGCCCTCCAGCCAGTTTATCAGGAAACCACAGGGGATAATGGTCAAGAACCACAGGTTGGGACTCTAGACCAGTGGGTTCAAATCCCAGCTCTGCTACATGCTCAGTAACTGAGCAAGTCACGTAGCATCTCTGACCTCTTGTACTTCATCTGTAATAAGGGAATATAGAATATCTGCTCCATGGGGCCAGCAGGTGGCATGGTGGTTAAGGTGCTGGACTCCTGCATGGCTGACCATGGTTCAAGTTCTAAATCTGGTGGCTTGAAAAATCACACCAGGTGCATGTATGTGTGTGTACCTAAAATCCCAGGAGGAAAGTGAAGGAGAAGGGTCATCCCTTCCCCAGGGGATGATTTCTCACTATCTCTCTCTCTCTCTGGAGAGTGCACATGCACTATGGCAAAAACCTTAAAAATAAATCTGCTCCATAATATGTAGAGAGGGAGAATAATTGAGTTGAGGTAGGTTAAGGGGCAGAATACTGCCTGGTGCATAGGCAAGGGCATAAGAAGTGGTACTACTGTTCTATTCCCATCCGTGCTTCCTCGGCATCAACACACACAGGCTAAGAAGTGAGGCAAGGTCCAGATAAGAACATGGTGCCAAAAGGACCTGGCTTCAAATCCTGCCTTCCCTCTCACTGGTTATATGACCTTCATCATGTTGTCCAAGTTCTGCCATGATTCTCTGGTCAGGTGTGTAAGGATGAGGGATAGTGTGTGAAGTACTCCTTGTTCATGGCACCTCTACCCCATGACAGTTGTCCCTGCTCTGAATAGAGCCCCCTCATTTTCTAGGGTATGGGGGAGGCATCTCTAAACCAGTTTTGCAGGCAACTTCTGGGAAGATGGCCAATGCAGAACTATGAGGTAACTGGTAACTGGCAAAGAAAAAATACTTCAAGTTTAAATTTGATAAAAGGTCACTGAGGATATTCTTACTATTTTAAATTGCCAGAGGGCATATGCACAAACCAGAGAGAGAAGGAAAGAGAGAGAGAGAGAGAGAGAGAGAGAGAGAGAGAGAGAGAGAAAGTACCCCCAAGGGATTGTCCTCATGCCGCGTAGTCAGATGGAATATGGCTCCGGGCATTTCATATCCTTCTCCATCCTCACTCCAGGATAGAGAACTGCAAGTCAGTAAAATTTGGTCTGAGAAACACTGGCTGGGAACTACCAAGACTCTATGTAAATGCAGTCCATTCACGAAGCATTAGCTACACTAAATACAGAATACAATTTCCTCTACATTTTAGCTGATGTTTACTTTAGATCAATTCCCTTTGTTTGAACAAGAAAGGAATTCTGTCTTCCTATGAGTTGAATCCAGACTCTAATGAAGAAAAATTAACTTTTTCTATAAAGATTTAGTTTATTCATTTATTTATTTTTTGGAGAAGTTTTTTGCTATAGGGCACTTTTGCTTGCCAGAAAGACAGAGAGAGACAGAGACAGAGACAGAGACCTTCCCCAGCGGGGAAGGTCATGCCATAATCCCTTTTCCTCCATTCTCCTCTCTGGGTCTTGGGCACGCACACACACGTGCCTGGCATGAGTTTAAGCCACTGGGTTCGGGACTCGAACCGCGGTCGACTATGTGGGAGTCCAGCGATGTAGACATTACGCCATCTGCTGGTCCCCCATTTTTTTCTATTTCTTTGAATCTGACTACCTTAGATTACTCTAATAGTAGAATAATGCAATATTTGTCTCTTCGTCACTGTATCATTTCACTAAGTATAATGACCTCAGGTCAATCCATGTTGTAACTTAAGGCCAGATAGCATACAACTATATATATGCCTTTGGATCGAATGTCACTTCTGAAGGATATGTCAGTATCAAAGGTGAAATTCTGGAGATAGGTCACTGTAATTTCATTTATCTCTTAACAAAAACTCATGAGATCATTGCCATTATTGACGTTTTATACTGTAGAAAATCAAGGCTTGGATATGGTAAATCATTTACCCAATGTTTTTGCATACTAAAGATGACATTTGGGTTATCTTAATTCCAAAGCCAGTGCAACTGATGGTAAAACCATAAAATCAAGGAATACCAGAAATTGTTGCTCCTATTGGTTTGTCATTCCTCCACTGATTCTTTTAATGAAAAGATGGCTGTAAGGCAGGAACATTTTAAAATGGAAGCATTAGATTATTCTGTAATTTTGGTTATCAATATGTAGCATTAACAGCAAACTATTCTTTGTGTAGGTTTAATTTTTTTAAAATTATAATATCTATTTTACATATATTCAAGGTATATCTTTGTGGGATACAATATGATTTTTTTAAGGCATGTATACAGTGTATAAAAATTAAGAAATTAAGAATATAAAGATATTAATCTTTTTCAACATTCTCACTACATTATATAGTGCACATTTGGTAATAGTTCCACTAGGTTTTTTTTTTTTCCCCTTGAAATATGTATTAAATCGTCCGTAGTTTTTACACTGCTGTGATATGCTATCCCATAATCTCTTTCTCTTATTTACAATGTGCGCATGCATCCATTAAAATTTTCCCCAAGACCCACCGCCCTGCCATGTAGCTGCTGGTATCTATTATTACACGGTGTATTAAGTATTTGAGTTCTTTAGTTCCCACCATAGCGTGTGGACACTTGGTTTACATTAAGCAGATATTTACAGTATCTGTCTTTTGTAGTCTGGCTTATGTCACTTACATTATCTCTTCTAGGTTTCTCCACTTTGTGTCAAATGACAAGATTTTAATGTTCTTTATGGCCGAGTAGTATTCCATTTTGAATATATGACACATTTTCCCAATCTATTTATTGATTATTGAGAGTTTAGGTAGATTCCATGCTTAAGCTATTATAAATAATGCTGTAATAAATGCAAATGTGTAAATGTCTCTCTGATTGTTCTCCTATATTTCGAGTACAGATATGCAATAGCAGGGTAACTGAGTCCTACAGTAGCTCTATTTTTATATTTTTAGATTTTTGAGGACTATCCATACTGTTTTCTACAGTAGTTGTATTAATTTATATTTTGACCAGTGGTGTATAAGGGTACAGTTTCTCCATAACTTCACCAGCACTTTTTTTTTTTTTTTTTTTTATCACAGCCATTCTAACCAGGGTTAGGTGATATTTCATTGTGGTTTTGTTTTGCATTCCCTTTAATGTAAAAGATATTGAACATTTTTTCATATGCTTTTCAACCACTTATATGTCTTTGTTTGAGAATTGTTTGCTCAGATCGATTGCTCTTTTTGATTGGATTATTAGGTTTTTGTGGCTGAACTATTTGAATTCCTTATATATTCTGAGTGTCAGTTGCTTATCTGAAGTGTAACTGGCAAATATTTTCTTCAGTTCTATGGGTTGTCTTTTTATTCCATTCATTGTTTCCTTTGCTATGCAGAAGCTTTGTGTCTTGATGTAATGTCACTTATCTATCTTCATAATTCCACTTACTGCCCTTCGTTGGGGGTCTTGCTTAAAAGATACTTGCATACTCCAATATCTTAGAGTGTTTTTCTCAAGTAGTTTTGTGGTATGGGGCTTTATATTTAAGAATTTAATCAATTTTCAGTTAGTTTTTGTCAATGGCAAGATATGAGGGTCTAATTTCATTTTTTTGAAGGTCGATATTCAGTTTTTCCAACATCATTTCTTGAAAAGAATACCCTTTCCTTGTTGGATTGTTTTGGGCCTTTCATTAAAAAGAAAAATAAAAATCAGTTGACTGCTATGTTGTTGGATTTATTTCTGGGTTCTCTAGTGTGTTGCATTTGTCTGTGTGTCTTTTTGTGCCAGTAAATTGTTGTTTTGATTATTATGGCCTTGTAATGTAATTTGAAGTCAGGCAGTGAGATACCGCCAACTTTCCTTTCTTTGTAGAGTATTACATTGGCAATATGGGTTTTTTTTTGGTACCAATTTTGTGATTGTCTTTTCTATTTCTGTGAAGAATGTCACTGGAATTTTGCTAGGAGTTACATTGAATTTGTAGATCACTTAGAGAAGAATTGACATTTTAATTATGTTGATTCTTCCAATCCACGAATAAAGAATGTCTTATTTTTTTCAATTTATTTATTGAGATTTTTATAATTTTCATAATAGAGATCTTGAACTTGAATTACTGTTAGATAGTTTTTTGGAAGGGACAGGTAAATGGAATAAATTTCTTTATTTCTGTCTTGTTAATGTACAAAAATGCTACAGATTTTTGTCTGTCAATTTTGCATTATACAACTTTGTTGAATTTGTTTATCATTGAATTTGTCCTTTAGAACTGAATTTGTTCATTACAACTGAATTTGTTTATCACAACTTAGAGGTTTTTGGTGGAGTATTTAGTTATTTTCCGCTGTATGTAATTGTGTCATCTGTAAATAGGGACAATTTAACTTCCTTTCCAATTCAAACACCCTTCATTTTATTTTCTCATCTGATTGGATTAGCTGGGACTTCCACTACTTTGTTGAATAGTACTGGAGAAAGTGGGCATCCTGGTCTTGTTTCAGTTTTGAGAGGAAATGCACCCTCTTCCTTGTTAACTACCTCTTCACTCTTCTCTACTCATACTCAAAACATGGGAGATCCAGAGAAGCTGCACAGAAGGCAACAGAAAATAGACATGTATGCTCGGTTTGCTAAGTCTAGGGAGGGGGTAGCTGGTGTGGGAGTGTAGTCCTGCCAGTCAGTAGAGAGGAAATGTCCTGATTCACCTTCTGAGGTGGAGATGGCACCGTGTGTGTGTGTGTGCACGTGTGTGTGTGTGTATGTGCTTGTGTGCAGGGGGTGGTGCAGGAGGGTGAGACCTTTCCGTAGGGTGACAGATCCATGTAGTTCCCCTAAACACACCTGATGTCTGTGGCTGTCTAGGCACTCTTCTATTGTTAGGAAATGCTAGAGTTTAGACAGAAGCTGGGAGCTGGGAGCTTCAGAGGAAGCTCCTGCTCACCTTCCCTCTGTTGTGAGAGGCTTCCTTCAGCTCAAGTTTCTTTATGAATCTGGACATATCTCTTCTTTGTGTCTTCTGTTTGAGACTCCACACCCCAAACTCTTTGCAGGGTCCTACATGTACTTTCCATCAGTCTTGCTTCACTCTTCCGTTGGAAGTACAGCTATCTATCTGATTTTTAAGATTCTTCTCCTGGAGAGATGCCACAATGAATGTCCCTCAGAGGGAGTGAGGTCTCCCCTGTTCTCCAGGGGTCCAGATGTGCATGGTACTTCCCCATCAATAGGGGGTTCCCATTTCTTATCCTTATGCCCTCTGGTTTCTAGGAGAATCTCCTTCCTCCATTCCTTTTCTGGGATTTTTTGGGACCCTTACCTCTGCCTCCCTGCACAGACTGGGGAGTTGACCGGATATCAGGTCCATGACTACCTGCTCAAAAGGTGAAGCAAGGTTTTATGCCTTGTGAGCATTCAAACATTATGGAATTCCGTGTAGAAAGCACGGACTTCTTTGGGAGTCACCCCGAGACACCAGGTGAAGTAGCTCCACAGAGGAGTCCATAGCCCGCGGGAGAGGACATGGCGTCTTAGCGGCGATGGGGAAGCCGGCGGGTGAAGGCTCGTGCTGCTGATCCCATGAAATGCCTGTGGTCAGGGTGGAGGAGAGGTGCAGGGGCAGCGGGGTGACCTGCACCAGGCAGGGGAGCATGTGGGCTGGGAGGCCTGGTGGGCCTTGGCTAGGAGGGGGCGGTCTGCGGGGCTGGTCCCATTTCACCAACAGGATTGCCTATTCAGAGCAGGTTGTGCGTAGGCGCGATTTGCAGAGGAGCAGGACAAAGAGAGTTTCTCCTTAGCTGCCAGCCCCTCTGAAGACCGAGCTGGCACTGATCAGCTTCGTGTTAGTGACTTCCCACTGGAGCGCGGGACAGAGACAAGGGCACCAGGGAGGAGGAGCCCATCGCAGGACTTCAAGAGAAGACGCCAAAGAAAAAGTGCAAGGCCTGCTGCGGGCCCAACTGTACCGTAAGCACCTGAAGACCTCCGCTGCTGCTGGCAGGTGTAAGGCCCCAGGCAGGTCGCGGTGCGGGTGCTGCGGGGGCCCAGAAGGGCCGCATTTGCCAGAGGGTGTCCCCCTGCCTCAGACAATGGAGACTCCTTGGCGCCTGGCCCCGGATGCTTCCCCTGTGTCCCCTGAGGGCCTGTGTGTGGGTTGGCCTGGTCTCCAGGTCAGGGGCAGACCGCTCAGGACCAGCAGGACAAGCTGGGTCCTGCCAGACACCCTGGGGCCCTCCCTGAGCCTCTGCGCAGTCAGCAGTGCGCGCCTTCTCTGATGTTGCCATGGCCTCGGCGTCTCAAGCTCAACTGTCAGGCAGGGAAAGTTTCAGAGGAGGGGGCGGTTTCTGAGAAGGGAAGGTTCCCAATGAGAGACGTGGTGCCCTGATCTGAGCAGATGCCATGACGAAGACATCCCTTCCTGGCAGACAGGTTCTTGTCACTTCTTTTTATAGGTCTCATAAAACAGCATTGAAGCTGTGTCCGCAGGTCATGAGGAGGAAGCTCTGGTGTCTCTTCTAATAAAGGCGCCAATCCCCTCATGGGAGTTCCAGTCTCATCTAAACCTAATTACCTCCCAAAGGACCCACTTCCTATTACTACCCTACTGGAAGGTAGGGCTTCAAACCAGGAATTTTGCTGTAGTGGTTGGGGGGACAGGCAATGTTCAGTCCATAACTGTTTCTATCTAGCCATCCAGTTATCGCTATGTATAGGACAGTAACCACAATGGTTTATGTCACTTTCCTACCTCGTTTTGTATTATCTTTTTCAAAAATCTTGTAAATAGTCCATAGTAAAGGCACTGATTTCACTGAGACCCTCAAAAGTTGAGTCAAGTATTTGTGATTACACAACCAAATAATGGCTGTACAGGGAATTCAGGCCACGTCTTTCCTGTCCTCTCCTCCCTCACACTCTCCCATATGCTGACTCTTGGTCAACAGCATTGAGTTGTTAACTGGTCCCTAAGGACACCAGGCACCCTTGCTCTGAGTCCTTGCAGTGATAGTTCTCATTATTTGGAATGGCCTTTCCTCACATATCTGACTTGGTTGTCTCTCTAAACTTTCCTCTTCAATTTTCACCTTCTCAGTGAGGCTCGCCTTGTCCACAGTTTAGACCGATACCCCTTCTTCTCAGGACCCACCATCTCAATCCTCTGTGTACTGACACACTATTATCTATAGCATTTGTTATTGGCTAGCTTACCAGATCATTATGTATGTTGCTTCTTTTCTTCTCTCTAACTAGAATGGAGGTTCAAAAAAGTCAGTCAGTTTGTCTTTCTCATAAATGAAGCTACTACTTACATTATAGTCTACAGCACACCTCTGATGTTTAACTGAAAGGCTAAATTGATAAGTGAACGAACTGTCTTAGAATTAGTATCTGAATATTCTACTGGCATCTCACACTTTTACAAGTAGAACTTATATTGTGGCCTAAATTGATTGCAATCGTTTATCCAAGCCAGACGGCTAGAGCAGGCCAGAGTTTGTTGCCATCGCCTACTTGACTTCCCTCTTCCTTTCCCTCCTCCCCACCCTCCCTGTCAGCTCCTTTGACCAAGAGCTCATTGTTTCATCTTACTTGGGGCTCTGCTGTTTTTGTAAGCCTCATTACCTTTGCCCTGGATTCACATAATTCTTCCTCCTCACACGGTCACAGGAATGCTTTTAAATTCTACTTATAATCTTAGCATATTTTTGCAAACAACCTTTTGAAGACTCTGTACTTTCAGGAAGATGCACAAATGCCCTATTGTAGTATGTAAGTTGGCTCACATTCTGTTCTTTTCAAGTTCTCCAAGATGCGTCTCCCTGCTTTGGCTTCACTTTTCAGCACACCTGCTGCCTCTCTGGTGTCCACTGGCTAGTCATCACTCTTGTTTCCTAACTCCTCACAGCTCTTGCCTGAACTCTAAAATAACCCTTCTCCATTCTTCTTTCTCCTTCGTCAAGGCACATTTCATGGTTTATGGAAAGTGCTTTGTGTTTTTCTTAACTCCTCCCATTTACCTTAGCAGTTACCCCAATTGATTATTTGGCTTAGTCATCTGTATAACCCCATTATACTATGAATTCCTGTGAGATCAAAGATGTCTTCCAACCCTGCATCTCTAGGGCATGCACAGAGTTTACAGTCACCACTGATTTCATGTTTAATCAAATGTATTGGGCTCAGCTGTGGTGACAAACTCTGCCAAGATGCAGCTACTTAGAGGTGAAGACCACATGGTAGGCCCACATTTTGTTTTTGGCCTTACCTAGTAGACCAATCATAGTAGTATGTCCCCGTAATCCCAGCTACCTGAAGGCTAGGACAGGAGGATTCTGACATGGTGAGACCTTGCTAAGAAACAGTATCACTCTCTCTGTCTCTGTGTCTCACAAATAAATTTAGAAAATGTCAGAAAAATGCTTGTTTTTTTCTCTGTTCTCCATCTTGGGATGGTTCTGCCAGGTTGTGATATATTTTAGAAAAAATGTATTTTCAGCAATTACGTCTAGTAAAGAGCCAGTCGAACTCTTGGGTCAGCCAGACCTAGGTGTAATTGTAACTTCTGTTGATATCTTAGTGGTTTCGACTAGAGCCAGACCAGTTGCTGTTATAAGATAACATTTCCTGGGGAACCAGCAGTTAGCGTAATGGCTATGTTGCTGGACGCCCACATAGTCAACCGCGGTTCGTGTCCCGGACCCCGTGGCTTAAAACTCACGCCGAGTGCGTGTGCGTGTGTGCCCAAGATCCCGAGAGGAGAAGGGAGGAGAAGGGATTGCGGTGTGACCATCCCCCTTGGGGGGTGATTTCTCGCTTTCTGTCTCAATGTCTCTCTCTGTTTGTCTGGCGAGCGCATGCGCCCTACAGCAAAAACCTCTCCAAAAAAAAAAAAAAAAAAAAAAAAAAAAAAAAAAAAAGATAATATTTCCTTATATTTTTAAGCAGAATGATAAATTCTAAGTCAACCTATATTTTTAGTAATGACAGAGCATGCATGAGATTTTCCTTGCTTTGTTCCTTCAGAGGAAAGAACTGAATGCCAACTCTGCCTTCCATGTGCGAAGTGGGAATATTTTAGGATGACTGGCCCAAGTCTCAATTAAAGAAAAAGACACACAACGAAGACATTGAAACATATTGAAGTCAAGGATCATCAAGTGTGGTTTCTGAACACATACCGGTGGGGATCTAGCCTCCCATGAGGTCAGAGCTGGGGGAGAGAATCAGGGAGGGAAGAGCTGACGGTCAGCCACTTGCACTTTCCCTTCTCTGGACTCACTTCCCTTGTGCTGTCATTTCTGACAATCAGGACACAGAGACTTCAGAAGTCAGCACACGCAGTCATGCAGGATGTTTGCTTCCACATCCTACTCTCTGGGATGCAGAAGCATTTGCATGAAGTCCGGCTTAACACATTATCACTCAGACACATGAATTTTTCCTTCAAAGTGGAGTCAAAGAGCGAAGACACATGAGCAGAGGAAGATTAAAAATAACTAGTTCTTAATATGTGCAGGATAAGGGCCCACTGAGGCCAATGGCAAGGGGGAAAGGGAGCACCTAGCAGCTTCTCTCTAAACTGCATGGTGCTGTCCCCCATTCCACCACCTGCTCTGTTCCTGGTGGGTCCATGTTGCTCTGTACACTGGGGAAGGTGTTGTGTTCTATCACGGTACCTGTGTTTGTCCAGGTGGGCCCCAGGGGTTCTGATGGAAAGCAGGGCCTCTCATCACAGACAGGGTTAGCATTTCCTGCGAACAGAGCATCCAGGTTCTAGTCAGGTGGATCCCTGAATAGTGATGGAATAAGCTGGTATACAAGGCCTCCATCTACAGGAATGGTGTTCTCTCTCACCACACTGCCTGTGTTTGGGGCAGGGGGACCTGGATAAGGGGATGTAGGTGGCCTGACAGTGTGTCCAAGTTCAGGGATAGAACTGGTCTCTCCTGTTGTAACAACCCTGTTGGTGCTTGTTGTCCTGCTCAGTCCTGTTCCATAGCTTATCACTCTGGACATGATCCTCGGGCCAAGGTAGCCATGATGTCTGCAAAGCTCCCACCATCCATAGGAGATTTAGATCTTGTAAATACTAGAGAGTTTTGAGAGGTTTTGGCACACAGTGAGGTAATGTCTGCAGCACTGGGTGTATCCTTGTAGTCACTACAAAGTTTGAAGTTGAGGCTGTGCCAGCAGGAAAAGCACCTGGGGCTTTACTGAAGGTCTCTGCCATCCCTGCTGGTCGTGGTGTGGGGGGGTGATATCTCACTTTCCCTCTCAAACAAAAAAATTGCTTCACATGTAGATAGCTGTGCCAAGTGTGGACAATGATGTCAAACTGTCAACACTTGGTTGCATTATGCTGCCACTGGGTGGATGAGCTACAGGAGGATTTAGGTACTTAGTTTGTGCTGAGGCTTATGAATTATTCCAATGAAAAAATTTTCATCATGCCGACCATCTAGGGTCCCAAATCTTGGCTTCAGGGTGGTGCCTGGATGGCTAGAACTTGCCCTTGTTCACCTGACTAGGTATGCAGGCAAACCGGGCACTTGCGATGAGATGATGCTGCCACTGGGTGGTGTGTTCCCAGATCTAGGAAGTGTCATGTAAGATGGGATGTAGTTCTGTCTGGAGTCAGGGGAAGACTGGAAGATGACAGCCTTGGAAAGAGAGGTGGTATCCAAGGCATTGGTAACGGAGGCAGGCTTGGGTGATGATACCGCAGAGGTGCTGCTGAGTACAGTCGAGGCAACTGCAGGAGCCATTATGGAAAGTCTTCTGGAGACTGAGGCACTTGGGAAAGAGGCTTTCTCCTGCTACCCATTAGGGGATCCCAAAAGTGGGCCTGAGGGTGGTTACTGAGCCAAAAGAATGGCTAAAAATTGGGGTGCCACAGGGGGCTACAGATGGAGATAGGCTGATGGAGACTGGTGCCTTTGCAGATACATGGCAATGATCTTGGGACAACAGGAGAGTGCTGCCCCTGGAGACTGGGGGAGACTTGAAGACAATAACTTTGGAAGGAAGAGTAGCACCCATGTCAGTGACCCCAGGGTCTAGAGTAGGCTGTGATGTCATGTATATAGCTGTGCTGGCTGTGATGGCGGAAATGGGTGCTGTAGGTAGAACTGAGGGGCTTCCTGGTGATAAAACTGGTCCTACTGTTTGGGAGTGGAGGTGATGAAGGAAAGAAGTGGAGAAGAAACTATGTAAACGTGATTCCCTTCTGCTTCTCTTGAAGGGTTGTCAGTTTAATCTTAAGTAGAAATAAGTTCACAAAGAGAAACACATAATAATTCCATCTGTATCAAAGAAGTCTAAATATGCATTAGAAAAAGTTTACTAGGAATGGGGCATGAGATGATGACAATTTTTTTCTACAATGCATATGTTTTTATATGTAATAAAAAATGACAGGGGTTCAATACATTTCTGGGTTGTGTCCCTTAAGTACATGAATTAATAAGTATTGTAGTGTATGATAATATATATTTCCCCTACTTGAAATGTTTTTCCACTCTTAAATTGTGACATTAAATGTCATTAAAGTAAATTTCTTAAACCAAATTTCAAGAGAAGCACTTTGGGTACTGTGGAGGTGTCATGATCTAAGTAGACAGTGGGAAAACCAAAGCAGTTTCCATTATTGTCAGCTGCTTGTTTTCTTTCATTAGCCACATTTTCTGTGTGTGTAAAATAATCATTTTTTTAAGAGAGTTTTTTTGCTATGAGGTGCGTGCGCTCATTAGAGAGATGGAGAGAGACGAACAGAAAGCGAGAAATCACCCCCCTGGAGGGATTGCCATGGCACAATCCCTTCTCCTCCATTCTCCTCTAGGGATTGTGGGCATGCATGCACACATACCTGGTGTGACTTTAAGCTGCTGGGTCTGGGACTAGAACTGTAGTCGACTATGTGGAAGTCCAGCGATATAATCATTACACCATCTGGGGATCCCACTCCCCTTTTTTTTAAAGAGTCCTGGGTGGGGGGAGGAAGAATTCCTGATGGCTGGTAGTCTCAGGGACACTCCCAGTTAGGCCCTTTCCCTCCCAGGTCTGGCCTTGACACGGCATCCCATGTTTGGGGGTTGCCTTTACTTCTTGATTCTCCCAAACCCAACTGCCTCCCACCCTGAAGCTAGGAAATGAGATATCTGCCCTCTGGGTGTCCATTTTTCCGTTTGGACCCATGTTCGCTGTGAATTAGGAGCCTCTAGACTAGGGCACACTTGCCCTGGGCCTTACTAGAGATTTTAGCCAAAACCCCTCAGACTTTTGTAGGATTTGTCTCAAAAGCCATCTTCCTCTGTAAATTTTTTTCATGAGCCACCAGTCCAGCAGGCCAAAGTTCTCAGGGAGGAAGCAGACTCTTCTCTGCATAACCCAGGGGTGTCCAGCTCAAAAACATCCTTCCTGTTGTGCCTCCCCTTAGTCCCACTCTGGGAAGGTTGACAACCAGTTGTCATTTACCTTGAGTAAGAGTAATTGGAGACCCCTATTGCTTGTGCAGCCAATCATAGCTCTGACAGTTTTTTTTTTTTTTTGGGGGGGGGGGGGGGGGGACAGTG
>NW_006202960.1:40294-53824 GCF_000334495.1 Tupaia belangeri chinensis
TTTAAGTAGCCAAAGAAATAATCCCATGTTTAAGAAAGCTGCCAGAGTGCCCATCCTGGGTCTCTCTCCTGTTTTCTTATTGGTTAGTTTTTTTTTTTTTTTTTTGGGGGGGGGGGAGCGGGAGACAGTGCCAACCTGGTTGCTTCCAGAGGTCTTAAAGGCCTAACTGGCAGCCCTCGTGCAGCTGCTGCTAATCTCAGAGATCCTTGGATTTGACATCTGCCAGCTGTGTCTGTACAGCAATGGCCACCTCTTGTGAGACTTCTGTGGTTCTGAGGTGATGCTGGGGCCATCCTTGAAATGAATTCACTTGCCAACCTCAAACCTGAGAGCAATTAGAGAGTCCCCGGGCATGTGGTCTCCCTGCCCAGCTGGCAATTCAGGGCAGGTAGGTCCCTGTATGCCTGCTGAAAACATTCTCTGGCCCTGTGGGTGGGGCGTGAGCAGGTACATCCCCTGTCTGGCCCTGCCCCAGCATCAAGTGAGCTCTGAACTGCTTGCTCTTGTCTGGGTGTGAGCACTGGGGTCTAGGCTTCTAGCAGTGTGGCCATGAGACCACATTCCCAAATTGGGGGAGTGAGTTGGGAGTTGGCAGCACAGGTCTAAGGGAGAGATGGGGTGTATTCCTTCCAGTTTCTCCTGGGAAGGCATTTCAAAAACGTTCCATTCAAGAAGGGGAGAATCTAGGATGTATTTCACCTTCTGCTTTACATTTGCCAAGGAGAAGGTATGAGGTGGCCTTCCAGTTGTTGGGGATCCTCTCATCTCTACTGGGGATCAGACATCCTCACTAGTGAGGTTTTGCCTGGGTGACCTCAATACCATTAGAATAAAACCTAGACTAACCAACTGTTTTCTAGTTCCCTAGTTGTTTCCTGAAAATTCTGACTCTTCAGGAACCTTCAGACACTTCTCCCAACCTCAGCTGTGGTTGTATTCTGTGTTTTAATTCCCAGGGCTCTGGACAGGCTGCTTTTCATTTTGGTCGCTCAGTGAAATACCGATTCTTGGCCCATTTTTCTCCAACTACATCCATAGTCTCTTCCGCAGTCCCTGGGTAATACTTGGGAGAATAGTTTCAATAGTGTTATTCAACCATGGTGGCCTTAGCTTCTCCAAGGAGAGTAACATGGCTTTTCTGAACTATCGATCTAATCATATGCTCATTTCTTTTCCTGTCTAGGTTTTTGAAATATGAATTCCTTATTCTTTCTGGCCATCCTATGCTTGGGAATGACCTCAGCTACTGCAACACTTGATCACAATTTAGATGCATGATGGAACCAGTGGAAGTTAGAATACAAGAAAATCATGACCCAGTTGGGAACATCTAAAATTTCTGGGGAGACCTCAGCAATGACGGTCCTTGTCATTGGAAATTTATGTCTGGAGAGTAGCTTCTAGAGGCCAGCTCTTCCCAAGGCAGTAGTTTAGTAGCACCCATAATAAGCATAATATGAGCAAGCATCCCTGCTGTGTCCAAGACTGGAGAGCAACTCCCAGAAATATAAAGCAATCTCTGGCCATGGTTTCTCTTTCATATTAAATTTTTTATTTTTATTTTTTTTCATAAGGTACATGCATTTGTTGAGAGAGAGAGAGAGGGAAAGAAAGACAGTAAGATGGTGAGAGAGAAAGTTAGAAATCACCCTTTGGTGGGATGGCCACACCATAATCCATTCTTCCCCATTCTTCTCCTGTGATTTTGGGTGTGCATGCACACACACACACTATGTGAGTTTCAAGTTGCAATTAAGAGACTCAAACTGTGGTCAGCCGTGTGGAGTCCTCACTTTAACCATTATACTACCTGCTGGCTCTTCATATTTAACTTCAAACCCAGTTGGTGAGCATGGGGATGGGTTTTAAGTAGACATAGAGACTCTTGGTTATATGTTTGCCTCTGGTATAAAGAAAAATTGAGGAGATTCATGTGGGAGAAGAATATGGAAATCATTGAACAGCACAATCTGGAATATAAACAAGGGAGATAGGGTTTCATGATGGAAGTAAACAGCTTTGGTGACATGGCGAGTTGGCATGGGTTGCCTGACTCTGTGCTTCCCCTCCTTAGTTCTTTACCAAAATAATCTATTACTGTTTCAACATTTCATTTACTTTTCTTTGAAGACCAGTGAAGAATTCAGTCATATGATGAGTGGATTTCAAAACCAGAGGTACCAGATGGTAAAAATGTAGCAGAAACTTCTGGTTTTTGGGATTTCCAAGTCTCTGCACTTTATAGTGGCCATGTTACTCTTGTGATGAAGACCCTTTAGAGAGAGTGAAGCCCTGCTGAAACCTTGGTTTCTGAATTCTGGTTTCCAGAATGTGAGACAATAAGTTTGTATTGTTTTAAGCCAATCAGTTTCTGGCAATTTGCTAAGGTTGCCCCAGGAAACTAGCACCCTTGACACATAGGGGCCTTATGCTCTCCTCAGCAACACAGACTGGAACATCTGGAACCCCAGGGTAAAGACCAGTCAGGACAAAGTCAGACCTGCTGTATGTGCAGGAGAAAGAAGGAAGTGACCTGTCAGCTCGGGATGGTTCACAGACCTTCCTGAGGGCCTTCATGACCTATTATAGTTTCTACTAACAAGTTTTAACCTAGTTGCTCACTCAGGAGCCCTCTAAGCTCAACAAAATGATGCAGTTCACACAGGAAATAAGAAGTTGAAGAAACCTGATGTGGCTTCATAGGGTGTCACTGGTAGCAGTGCATTTAGGGATTTTCCCAATAGAAGCAGGATATGAGAAGGTTTAGGTTTCCTTTCCCCTCCTCACATGTCCTCTCTCATCTCAGTAAAGCACTGGCCAAAATCCATACCAGTGACTGTGAAGACCACCTCGACAGGCATTCTCAGACATAAACATGGAGAGATGGAGCAAAAAGACACTTTGCTTTTGAAATGAGAAAATGAACTCAATTTCTCCTGTTCTACTCCCCCCTAGATCACTTTTATGAGGTCTGGTTACCAAACTGTGTGTGGGGATTTCTCCCCACCAACAATTGATCTTCTCGTGGATCCTTCACTGGACACCAGCTGGTGTCCTCTAGTTTTATTCAATTCTGACAGTATCCACTTTGAGATAGCTTCAGATCCCATGGTGGGAAGGGGGTGTGGGGGGGAGGGCTCAGCCCATGGGACTGCCCTTCACTATAGAGGCCAATCATAGGTGATAAGTTGTCACTTAGACCATTGTCTGATCAACTATAAATTGTGTTTTCCATGACCTTCTTCATGGGTTTGATTAATTTACTAGGACAGATTATAGAACTCAGGGAAATACTTATTTTAGAGGGGATTTTACAAAGGATACAACCGAACAGGTAGATGGGAGCAATACATAGGATAAGGAATGGGGGAAGGGTGTGCCATTTCCGTGCCCTCTCAGTGGGAGCCACCCTCCTGGAGCTCTAATAGACATTTGATAAAGGGAAAACTGGGTGAGAAGATAAGTGGTGGTGCTCAGGCAGAGGTGGGTAGTGTTTAGATTTTGCATTAAAATCCATTTTTACTGACTATCACTGCAAGTCTCATTCTTATCTGAATTTAAAATAATGTTATCAACGGATTTGAGGAGTCAACTTCTGAAAAATTTTAACTGATCTTTGTAATCAGATTTTCCATAAGCTGATGTCAAAAGTAGTTTACATTTTCCCAAGACTAAGACTGAACAGTGAAAAGGATGTCTAGGAATATTTTGGGAATTATAACAGAGTAGGAAGTTTGCTCAGAATGAAAAGTTCCCCACTAGGAGGCTGCGTTGCATATTCAGAGTTGCTGCTCCCAACCATGCATGGTCTAGTTGTATTCTGCCACCTGTGGGAAGCCACATCCCTCTTCTTGCTCTTACCTGGCTTTCCCAGATTGTGGACAAGCTTCCTTGCCAGCCTGCTGATATTCAATTATATTTGCTGATGAAAAAGTAAAAGTTGAATTGCCAGGTGAAAGAAGGGCTAGAAGAAAGGGAATGAGAAACCCAGAGACTCACCAGGGCTTCACAGAGCAATGCAGTCACCATGTTGTATTCCCTCACTTTTGCACTGAATAGATGCTCAGTGTCTACTATGTGTTAAGACTGTTCGAGGCACTGAGGAGATCACATTGCATAGAAGTAGCAAGACCCAGCCCTGAACAAGAAAAAAACACACAAAAAACAAAATGCCACATAGTGTAAGTTATGGGTGGGCAAACTATGGCCCATAAGTAAAGCCAGTCCCCACCTGTGTGAGTACATAAAGCGTGACGGGCTCATGAAGGCACCCCTTCACTTTCCTTTTCTGTGGCTGGTTTGCACAACTAGCAGAACTAAGTAGCTGCAGCAAAGATCACCTGGCTCTTTGTAGGAAGTGTTGCTGACCCCTGAAGTAAGTGCTATGTAGGGAGAGAAATACCATGAAGGGCGATACAATGATGATGGGGAGTGTGTTGTACACTGGCTGATCAGAATGGCCTCTCTGATGCCTTTAAACCCACACCTAAAGTATGAGAAGGAGAAAGCAGCCAGAGGAAGTGCTGGGGGAAGCAGTGAGGAGTGAGCTCAAAGAGCTTGAGGTAGTCAAGTGTTGGGTGTATTCAAAAGAACTAACAAGTAAGGAGGGAGTAACTGGGCTTGGGCCAATGCATGAGGGTGGGAGTCCTGCAGGGAATGGTGCTTGATGGCTTGAAATAGGTGGGCAGAGTTCCATAGACTGGATAAGATTAGTTTGAAACAAGTGTGTGAAGCAGGCAGGTGTGAGGTTAACTTAAGGCTTTAGGAATTCTCTCTGGCTGCTCAGATTGGGATATCAGGGTCAGGAGGAGGAGCAGAGAGACCTGGCTTGGGGAGATCTTGGGGGCCATGAGAGATGTGGTGGCATGGACTAGGGTTGTCCAGGCTCTATTACTTTGGGAGCCTCGGGCAAGAAGACAAAGGCTCACATCCTGTGAACATACTTAGTGTGCAATTAGAGCTCACATACAGGTAAATACAGTGTGTTCTCCCACATGACCTCTGGAAGGTTCTAGTTTGGCATTCTACACTCCCTCATGTTTGATACTGCTCTCTCCTCCTCTCTCCAGCCTGGCCTTCTCCTTCCCTTCCTTGAACAAGTTTCCTCATCAGCCTGCTGATGTTTAATAATCTTGTCTGATGAGAAAGTAGAAGCTGAATTGCCAGGTGGAAAAGGTGCTGGAAGGAAAGGAACTAGAACCCTCATGAGGGCATTCCAGCCACACCCCCAGACCTAGGGGACATACCTGGGGATTATTTCAAGGCAGGAGCCACCATGTAGGGAGCACAGTAATCTCAGTTCTCCACTCCCCTGCGAGTATTTGCTACACAGGCTGCCCTTGATCCAACCAGGAAGGGCCTGACTAGGCCAGACTTGTGATCAGCCTGAGTCTCAGGGTGGTCTTGTAGCTTTTGTTAAATGGGACCAATGGTTTGACTCTGTGGCCCTTCTCCACAGTGAGTCTATTTATGGCCACCTTCAGAACAAGCCTTGAGCCCTTCTTCTTACTAGGAGCACAGAGCACTGGGAGGATGAAAACTGCCTTCCCAGGAGCTGCCTCTGGGCCCAGGACCTGTCTCTTCTCTGCCCCCATCTCTGGTGAAAGTGAAAATGGCCCTCCACAAATGGAGAGATTTCATGAACTTCTGTTGGGGGGGCTGCACCAAATGTGGTTGAGTTTAGATTCTTTGAAGTCTTAGTGAGCAGCATGGTCATCCTACAGGATGAGGATACATTTTATTTATTTATTTATTTATTTGAGGTTTTTACTATAGGGTGCGTGCGCTCGCCAGTCAGAGAGAGAGAGACAGAGAGACAGAAAGCGAGAAATAACCCCCCCGGGGGGGGGTACACATTTATTTTTAAAAATTTTTTTAGAAAGGAGAAGAGCCGAGGCTGTTCAGCTTCTCCTTGCCTATCAGCATCACTGCGAATTGCTTCAATTTTGATGAGACAGCAGTTTCAGGCTTGTCTTCCCAAAGCCATGGTGAAGGCACATGGGTCAGTCTGGGCCAAGGCCCACAGGTCCTGGGGGGAGGGAAAGGGACGTGGTGGGAGATGTGAGAAGGCCCGGACAGGGAAGGGAGGAGGAAGGGCTGGGGGCCCTGTTCTCATCTTTGGCCTTGGAAATCCTTTCTTGCCAACTGTCCCTAGGTCCCCATGTGAGAAGTGACATTGTGTTCCCAGGATCATCCAGGAAGGAGGTCATCACAGAAGCCGGGCTGTGAAGTCAGTGAAGTGGTATCTTCTCCAGGACAGTCACTATCTGGGAAGAGCATGTGAGCTCCGGACTGATTCTGAGAGGAGCTCAGTGCCCTCTGGATTAAGGCTCATCCCTCGAGCCAGGTCTCTGAGGAAGATCTGAATCCTCTGCAGCCCCAGAGGAAGAGGGACTGAAAGGAACTGTGCTGACAGGAGGCCAGCAAGGGGATGGGTTTGCATATAACCAAAACTCAAATGAGATGCTAAAATGAGATGCACCCTTGTGAAAATCCAGGACAAGGAAGGTCCTTCCTCACTTTACCTGGTTTGTATGTATGTATGTATGTATGTATGTATTTATTTGGAGGACTTAGGAACTTTACTTCAAAATGAGATATCACCATGGCTACATTTTGCTGGAAACATAGCACTAACCAAGAAGTGTCTTTCTAATGGGATGAGCTATAAACAGTGCTCCCAGGATGGTCTGCTGTGATGCAACTCTGTAATACAGCTTTTGGGTTCTGTCTCCATTGGCAAATCTGTTTACTTTTTCCACGTATTTGTGAGGAGTCTGCCACCTCCCATCCAGCAGCCAGCAGTGGTAGGAAGAAAACCTGGTGGTGAGTTTTGGGTTTTCTTTGTGGTTTTGGACCAGCCTCTCTCAGTCTCACTTTCTTCATCTGAAATGGAGGATGATGAAGTCAACGTCAGAGGCTTCCTTGTGATTAGATGAGGAATGTGAGTGGGAGCACAGCATAAGCTGGAAGATGTCATGCTTATGAAGGGCACTGCTACAGACAGGAAACACATGTCTCAGCTTTCCCAGCTGCTCTTCCCTCTTCCTGCATTTCTCAGGCTGTCCCAGGAAGCAGCCACACAGCTGGCCAGCAGGTTCTGACCCTCCACAGCCTGCATGGACTGGAAGGAGTGAGCCGAGCTCTCAGACAAGCAAGGCAGACCATATGTGCCCTGAGCCCTCCAGGAGCTAGTCAGCCTGGAGGTTCTGAGTCACTTCTAGAAGCCACATTGGGGCAGCAGGGTCTGTAGGTCACTAGGGTTCAGGCCTTCTCAGGGTGGAAGGGCCTTCAGGTCTCCTGCAGAGGGATGAGTCCTCACTCCTCCAGTCAGGATGAATGTGCTTGCCAAAGCTCAAAGTGCCATGACCCACAGGCCTGAGACAGAGAGAAGAGCCTCGAGCAGATCCATGGCCCTGGGTCTTTGCCAGAGTGAGCACCCTGGGTCCAGAGATTGGATTAAGCAGAAGCAGGTTCCTGCCTCTCCTCCGGCCCAAGTGCAGCAGACATTGGCTGTACATGGAGTCATGTGTGTGTTGGTAACCGTGTGTCATGGATCAGGCCGAGGACGTCTCCATCTGCCCAGTGAGATGCTAACGGAAGGTCACTGGTCCCACAGTGTGGCTGCGGCTCAGATGGTGACGTGTGACACAGCTGTGGGCAGGGCTGCGATTCCACAGGAAGATGGAGGTGAAGGTGAACTGGGGGAGGGTGGGGTGGCTTCAGGGGGTCAGTGGCAGCTGAAGAACCACAGCTTCTCTGCAGCAGTAGGCATTAGGGAGGTTCCAGTGCCCTCTGTCTTCCAGTCCAGTGGGTGGTGTCCCCAGTCAGTGACCCTCTCAGGATAGACCCTTTCAGCTTTAGGCTGACTCAGGGAATAGTTCAGGGAGTTGCTGGTCAGGTGACCCAGGCCTTTCCTTCTCCTTCACCTCTGTGTCTCCAAACCTGCTGGGATTTGGAGTGAGAAGGAGAAACCACCCAGAACGAGGACAGCCCCATGATCTATAGAGCCCTGTCCAGAGCATGATCCTCTACCCTGAGCCACCCAGAACCCTATACCATACCCTGAGTCATGCCCCTTTGCTCATGAAATAAGATTCAAGGTCAGATTGTACCTGCACAGCCTATTTTAAAAGAGCAGTAGAAAGCTCCAACTGTAATACAGAACATATGTGTGAAGGAAATCTTCATAGTAAAATACAATGGGTTTCAGTAGCAAATGCTGGTAACAGGGTATGAGGAGACTAGTGAAACAGAGAGATCCCGTCCCCCATCCACAGAATCACTGCAGGCAATTCCTACAGAGACTCACAGGGACCGGAGAACAGGGATGGCAATCAGAAACCCACAGCAGGATGGTGACGAGATTTTCAAAAATGGGGCCATGAACACTCATGAAATATATTTATTAAAGTATATTTATCTATCTATTCATAAAATAGTTGCCTTATTGGGAACCTAATGTATATTAAACCATTAACCCCTAACCCCTCTGGATTACATATAAAATGCAGTGAAATCCTTAACTCAAATGATTAGAAACAGATTTTTCTCCTATGCATTGCTCTGTAGAAGCTCAGAGGTCCAGAGGATCCAGCAGAATTCTCTGTGAGGGACATTATGAGTACGTGTTGTCTATCTAGACTGAATGTCCAGTGCTGGGAGGCCCCCAGCACTGTGCAAGCTAAAAAAATGCCACCACAGATTTTCACAATGTCCACTAAGTAGTAGTTTTGACCCTGTTAAGAAAGAAGGTCCTGAGGGCCCATGTGCTCTCCAGAGCTTTCCTTGGCTCCTGCTGCTGGTCCAGCCCCTATCCACTCCTCAGGTCCCTGGCTTGCACCTGCTCTCCACCACCACTCCAGCCTGTGGGCATGCTGCTGGCCATGCCCAGCTGACCAGGACACTCCTGCAAGTGACCCCGCCAATGCAGCACTAACCGCCCCTTTCTCTTCCTGCCTTAGCCTCGGACCCAGAGCCAGCAGAAAAATAATAGCAAAGAAAAAATAAAAAAGGAAGAAGGTCCCGGGGCCACCAGATGGCATAGTGGCTATGTTGCTGGACTCCTACATAAGTCAACTGCAGTTCGAGTCCCAGACCCAGTGGCTTGAAAATCACACCGGGCACATGTGCATGTGTGCCCAAGATCCTGGAAGGAGAAGAGAGGTAAAGAAATTGCAGCATGGCCATCCCCCTGGGGGGTGGTTTCTCACTTTCCCTCTCACTGTCTGCCTGTCTCTCTTTCTTTGGCAAGCATATGTGCCTTAAGAGACCTCAAACTGTGGGGACAATTATGAACAGTCATTGTTGGGGAGCCAGGCATGGATGGCAGAAATGAGCTGGTGTATACGGGCAGGATGGAACTGAGGTGTCATTGTCATTGGTTGCGCCATTGTTTGGGCCTTGAGGTGGATTCTCTGTGGGTTCACTTAGCAGTATTCTGACACCACCCTGTTAAAAGCACTTAGGTTATAACAGATCTGGGATGAATCTAGATCTCCTCATTCTCAGCCTTATGGTTAGCATGTGAGAGGCTCTCCATATGCTTTTTTTTTTTCAACATTTATTTTATTTATTTACATTTAATCACACATCTTTACAGTGTACATTTCTTTTTATTATTAATTAATTAATTAATTAATTTGCATTCATTCACTGTCCATCATTACAACATACAAAATGAGATTTTCCATCCAGAGCACACTGTATATTGTCTCAATCAAGCACATCAACAAACATGTTATTGTAAGCAAATAATTTTCCATTTCTTGTTTTCTGTATGTTTTGCTTCCCCCCCCATCCTTGATTCCCTATCTCTTACCCTCTGCCATCTCCCACTCTCCTCCCACACTGTCTCTGGTATTTATGTTTGCTTTCTATACTGTTTTTCCCCCACATCATATTGAATTACTAAAGACCTTAATTAATCTAAATATTTTCATAGCAAACACAGCTGATATATACATTTCCATGGACACAAGTCCAGTATATACTGCATAGTGACTTCATCATTCATATTATAAAACATTTTCCATTTCTAGTTCCTAGAATTATTTTTATCCCTCTTTCTCACCCTCCATATGTTTTTTGATGATTGAATAAGTGAATGAGTCATGAATTATCCTGATTTGGGAGAAATCCTGCTTCTCCCTGGGGGACTGAGAATGAAGAAAATGAAAAGGATATTGAGTCCTCCTGACACGCTACAGGATATGTCTTTGTACCTGGTGACATCCCTTGTCACCATCCTTCTGTACAAATAGAGCCACAGACGTGATATTGCTAATACATATGCTTATATTTATTGAGCACTAACTGTGTGCCAGGCTCTGGCACAATACGGTGTGTGAGATGCCTCACTTAATCCTATGATAGCCTGATGGGTATTTTATCTCTGTGTGATTGAAGCCTTGAGGGGTCGCTCGGCGTCCTGAGTCACATAGTTGGCAATTTCCAGACGGTTTGGTTCTTGAGGTAGTGTTTATGAATGATCTGTACAAGGGCATTTATTTGTGTATACTTTTTATTTTTTACTGAAATGCTGGCTCTATTTGAGGCTGTTAGATGGTTATACCTTCTCGAGGCCGCTTGTTTTCTGGATTTGAGTAGGTTCAGCTTCTGTGGGAGTATCTGGCCGGTGTGGAGTTCACTGTCTGCTCCTCCAGCAGTTCCTACATCTACCCTTAGAGGGAGGCAGCTGTCTCCTGATGGAGGTCAGGAAAGGGTGTCCAGATTCTGTGAAGCTGCTCTACAACAGGATCCAGCAAAGCAAGTCATGCATGAAATGTGAGGGCAGTTATGAATACTGTTGGGAACCATGTCAAGTGTCACTTATGAATCACAGACAGGCCCTCAGGATTTTGACTTGAGGCCCTTGTATCCTCTGTGATTAACTGTTCTTTTGATAAACAGTTCCTGACCTGCTACTGGATCCTAGTAAAGACAGAACAGGTCAACATGGGCCACCAAGTTCCATGCTCCTTGAGCTGTACCTCACGACCTGGGTGTTATTTGACCCAGTGAGCCACGCAGCTGGGTCTGCACAGCAGCACTCCATCATCAAATGGAAGTGGTACCTATAGGATCTGGATGAACAGGCCCTGAAAGCACAAGAAAATTAAATGAGGAAGTGGCCCCAGTGTCCATGGTCCCCACTCCTGCTACACTGTCAGCCTTCTCCCTGCTTGTGACTATGGCCTCATGGAGCATTACCTGTGATCACTGGGCAGAGGAGAAGAAGACTCGGACCTGGTTCACAGATGGTTTCTGAGCCAGAATTCGCAAGGATGCTCATACCAGGGATCAGAAATCAGGTCTTTGCCACTAGTCACTTGATGAAGAAACAAGAGTTCAGGGACCAGCAGATGGCATAATGGTTACATCATTGCACTCCCTTGTGGTTGAACTTGTTTTTTTTTGGGGGGGAGAGAGATTTTCGCTATAGGGCGCGTGCGCTCACCAGACAGAGAGAGACATAGAGACAGAAAGCGAGAAATCACCCCCCAGGGGGGATGGTCACGCCGCAATCCCCTCTCCTCCATTCTCCTCTTGGGATCCTGGGCACGCATGCACACGCGCCCGGTGTGAGTTTTAAGCCACCGGGTCCGGGACATGAACCGCGGTCAACTATATGAGAGTCCAGCGACATAGCCATTACGCTAACTGCTGGTTCCCCTGGTTTACCTTGGTTTGAGTCTTGGGCCCAGCATGCTCAAAATCTCTAGAGGAGAATGGGGGAGGAGGGATTGTGGCATGACCATCCCCCCAGGGGTGATTTTTTGCTTTCTGTTTTTCCCTGGTGAGTGCATGTGCCCTATCAGTAAGCACATGCACCCTATTACAAAAATCTCTCAAAAAAAAAAATAGGAACAATAGCTGATGAATAAGGAAATGAATTTATTTCAGTGATGCTAGTGGTAGTGTGGTTGGGAAAGGGTGTACCACAGTCCATACCATCTCTGCTGTGCTAAACACTATAGAAAATTTACATAGCCGAGGTGGTTGGTGAGAGCACACATCTAGAAACAAAAGTTGGGTTATTCATTGCCTTGGGCAGAATCAGGAGGAGGCCTAGTCTCTATCTTCAAGGAAATCTAGCAGCATTAGTGGGTAGAGGGGATGGTGATCACTGCTCGAGGGGCAGTTTCCACTCCAGGCATGCAGGGTAGAAGTTCCCGTCTCAGTTCTCTGCAAGGGGCTAAAAGATAAGCAATGATTGGGCCAGCCCATGGTGCAGAGGTTGAGGTGGTTGGATCCTACAATGCCAATTGAGCGATTCCAGTCCTAAACCTGATGGCTTGAAAAACACACCAGATGTGTGTGCATGCATGCCCAAAATCCTAAGAGGAGAATGGAGAAGGATTGCAGTGTGGCCATCTCCCCTGGAGGGTGATTTCTCACTTTTTCAATCTCTTCCTTTGGTCTATCTCTCTCTGGGGACACATGCAGTGCATAGCAAACAAACAAACAAAAGAGATAAGCAATGATTAACAAAGCAGCAGAAGTAAAATGAAGTCAATCATGAAAACAGATTCGTGTTTAGTGACCCAATGACTTTGCAATGTTTAATGCAATGTTTAGCTGATAAAATCTTCTCAGCTGGCCACATAGGAGGGGGCTGGCAGAGTCCTTCCTCTCCCTGTATCCATAGCCTGAAATCTGTAAAGACTCAGCAAGATTTTTGTTAACTTACAGTAACAATCAAGCATTATGCTTACTCTACTATGAGGGAAATAAAAAGTTAGGTTATGTAAGACTCATTGTGAAGGAAGTGAAAGACAGAAGTTAAAGACTGACTTTCCTAAGATTTAATCCACTAACATGGATTCTAAGAGTAAGTACAATATGGAATTACTTTGATTCTCTTATGGCTCAGTTACAGTTCTGTACAATGTACAGTCACCAACATTGTCCCAAAGTGGGCAGTTATAGCCCTGCAGCTCCTCTCTAGGATGTCCCTGAAGCACAGTAGTGGAAAAAAATTCTCCCAGTGGGCAGAACCGCAGCCATGTACTGGTTACTCACTTTGCTTGGAAGGAGAAATGGCCAGATTATACACAGCAATTTATGGGCTGTGGCCAGTCATTTGGCTGCATGGCGAGAGTCCTGGAAAAGATATAATCAGAAAATTGATGATAAGGAACTTGGGGAAGAAGTATGTGCAAAAACCGTGAAGATAGTTGTGTCTCATGTGAATCCTCCCTAAAGGGTAACAACAAAGGAAGATTTACACAATGGAGTGGATAGAATGGCTTGTTCTGTGGACACCAGTCTGCCTTTCCCCCAGACACGGCTGACATCAACCAATGGGTCTGTGAACAATACAGCCATGGTAGTAGGGATGGAAGTTATGCATGGAATCAGTAACATGGACTTTCAATCACCAAGGCCCACCTCGTCATGGCCACTAAGTATCCTAATGTCTCATGAGCAGAGAGCAACACTGAGTCTTAATACAACTCCATTCCCAAGGTGATCATCCAGCTACCTGGTGGCAAATTGATTTCATGGATCATTTCCCTCAGGGAAAGA
>NW_006202960.1:53910-71328 GCF_000334495.1 Tupaia belangeri chinensis
CAGTATTTTCCTTACTGGAATAAACATTCTGGATACATACTTACCTTCCCTACATGCAATGCTTCTGGCAAAAGCACCCATGGAGTTTCAGAATGCCTTATTCACCATCATGGGATTCTGCACAGCACTGTTTCTGTCCAGATCCTCACTTCACAGCAGAAAACAATGCAACAATGGGGCCTCTGCTCATGGGACTCACTGGTCTTGCCGTGTTCCCCACCATTCTGAAGCAGGTGGCTTGGGTGATAGTGGAATGATCTTTTGAAGACTCAGTTACTGCACCAGCTATGTGGCAGTGCCTTGCAGAGCTGGTGCAAGGTTCTTGAAGTCTGTATATATTATGAATTAGTGTCAAGTACATGGTGCCATTTCTCCCATGGCCGGGATTTATGGATCCAGGAATTAAGGGGTGGAAATGGGAATGGCATTACATACTATTATCCCTAAGTGACTCAGTAGCAAAAATTTGCTCCCTATCTCTTCAACTTTATGCTTGCTGCCTAGAGTTCTTACTCACAGAGGGAGTAATTTTTTTTTGTTTTGTTTTGTTTTAACAGAGAGATGCCACAATCATTCCATTGAACTGGAACTTAAGAATGCAGCTGAGCTACTTTAGGCTCCTCATTGCTTCTGAATCATTAGGATAAGAATGGAGTTTCAGTTTGGCTGGGGTAATTGATCCTGACCCCCAAGGGGAAACTGGACTGCTAATCTAAATGGGGGTAAATGAGAGTACCTCTGGAATCCCTTAGGGCTTGCCTTGTTATTACAATGTTCTGTGATTGAGGCCAATGGAAAACTACCACAGCTGCATCTAGGTAGAAGGACCAATGGCTCAAGTTTTTCAGGAAAAAAGGTCTGGGTCATTCCATCAAGTAAAGAACAATTGAGGTACTTGCTAATGGTAAAAAGAATACCTACTGGGTAGTGGAAATGTTATAGGTACTTAGATTGGTCCTGAGATAATGACAGAAGGGTATCTGCCTCATCATTTATAGCTTATCAGGGGTTAGATCCAGCCTGAAAAGGGGAAGCTTATCTCACTTTTTTAATTACTTAAACTTTCTTCAAAAGACCTAGAGGTTACTATCTTCCCTCCCACCATTCCACATAAACACATGGAGATTTTTCAGGATGCTTGGTCAATGCCCTACTTCCTACTCAGGGTGATAAACCGATATGGACAAAATCATCCCTCTGTACATGCTCACATCTGGCATATATAAGACTTCCCCTAGCTGGACCATAAAGTTCCCTTACCTGATAAGTATACAGATACCACAAATGCCCACAGAAACAAACAGAAGAGACAACTACAGTGACAGACTTCCCCCTCTAAATATTTATGACCAGACCTCACAATAAAAGCAACCCCTAACCCCATTCTCAGTACAACTGTCCTCTGACGGCTGCCCACCCAAATACCTTTCTGATGCAAGATATAATTTCCTATTAAAATCTACTCTTTTTATTAAAAACTCCAGTTTTCTTTAAAGAGATTTTTACTATAGGGTGTGTGTACCTGCTAGAGAGACAGAGAGAAAAACTGAGAAATCACCCCCCTCAACCCCTCCCCACCCCCAGGGATGATGGCCATGCTGCAATCCCTTCTTCTCTATTCTCCTCTTGGGATCTTGGACACACATGCACTCACACCTGGCATGAATTTTTTTTTTTTTCTTTTGGAGAAGTTTTTGCTATAGGGTGCGTGTGCTCGCCAGACAGACAGAGAGAGACAGAGAGTTAGAAAGTGAGAAATCACCCCCCAGGGGGGATGGCCATGCCGCAATCCCTTCTCCTTCATTCTTCTCTTGGGATCTTGGGCACGCATGCACACGCGCCTGGCGTGAGTTTAAGTCACCGGATCCAGGACTCGAACTGCGGTTGACTACGTGGGAGTCCAGCGACATAGCCATTATACTAACTGCTGGTCCCCTGGCATGAATTTTAAGTTGCCAGATCAAGGATTTGAACCACAGTTGACTAGGTGTGGGGTCCAGTAATGTAACCATTATGCCATCTGCTGGTCCCTAAAAACTCCTTGTTTATTATACTTTATTCATGATTGCAGCTTCATTCTACATTTCAGGGTAGGTTTCTAACCTTAGAAGCCTGGACCTCCTCAAAAAACAGTATTTCACCCAATGCTCCTCAACTTCTCCATCTGATGATATTGTAGAAGCTGGTTATAAATACCGGCATGATCACATGGCCATTAAGATTTATTTTCAGCCTTTGAAAAACTTCAATCTTGTAGGTGAGTCAAATCCCTCCTTGCTGTCCCACTGCAGGCTAGATCGTGCCCTCTGCAATGTGGCGAGTGTTGCTGGGGTCTGGTGTTCTGCTCAGGGCTAAGCAGAGCTCCCCCTCTGTAGTCAGCTAAGACCGGCAGCTCTTCTGCTTGCCTGTCCCTCTCACAGAAGTGCTGCCTTTTTCGGGAAACCTCACCAGGTGGATAAAGCCCACTAAGAGATAGGGAAGAAGAGGGATAGCACCAGTCAGACAACTTATGATTTTATGGCCTTCCTCAGGGACACATCAGCTCATGAATACCCTAAATATGCTTGCCAAGGGACAGAAGTGCAGGTGGCCCTGCCCCACATGAATTTCTTGTGCTCCACCTTCTTCAGTCTGCCTCGTTCTCCTCCTTCAGGCCTGAGCTATGGTAGCCTCACCTGTGTGGAGACTCCTTGCATTTCAGAATGATCAGAGAATCAGGCCCTGACTTGGTGGGGAGCTAGAAGCTCAGTTTTAGACCCTAATGTTCTGAGCATGTCCAGTGTCCCTTCTCCTCACAGAGCGGGAAGAGGCAAGTGGTGATGGTTGCTGCACACGCTCCGCCTCTCCTACCAAACTGCCTGTCTCATGTGTTCTGTCCCTGCCTAGGTAAGTAGGGGTGTGCTAGGTGAGCTATTATTCAGAACTCTCCCTCCCTTCCTTGGTCAGCAGGTGCTAGGTTTGGTGGAGGGCCTCACCTTGTCCAGGTGAATCATGGAAGAGACAGGGTGCTAGTTGTGAGCCTAGGCCTGGGTCCCCATGTGCTCTGCTAACCTCTTGTGTCTCTGTTATTGCCACATGAACAGTGTGACTTGACTAGTCCAAGGAGCTTGGGAGACACAGGGGCTGAGCTGGCTGTACCCAGCCTGGATCAGAAAACCTTAGCCGACTCTAGACCTGTGAGTATGAAGCATGTTTATTGGGTGCTGGTTGCCAACTAGTCTGAGTCTGGTGAGTTAGAAGGTTTATTGTCTGTTGACGAGGATGTGTATAATAGTCTCAGTTGGCTGGACTGAGGTATAAATCATGCTGGGTAAAGTCTCTTCACAATCTAAATGATGTATAGCAATTTAATGTATGAATAATAATAAAAAATTGAAAAATTAAAAAAAAAGAATGCACTCCTACGCAGTAACTGCCACGACATGGGATTATAACCTATAGATAGGAGCAAGAGACGATAGGATCCAGCATGCATTACTGGCTTGTCCCTGAGGCTCAGGAAAGCTGCCAACAAAAAATGGGGTCTGACTGTCAGGAAAGCTGCCAATAGAAAATGGGGTCTGACTGTGCGTGCTCACTTACACTGCAGTTGAGTAATCCTGAAAAGCAGCTTGCTCTTGAAGGTTTTTTACTCTGGAGCACAGGATTTGCTGGACTTAGGCCTTGAAGGAACTCCTGTTTCAAGGATTTTCTGGAACAGAGTCTGGGCTGCTGTGGCCAGTCCTCCCCATCTCAGGGTGTTTTCATCCTAGTGTTTCCTATAGTTATTCTCAAGAACTACAAGTGATAAAGGGGGAGAGCTGGATCAGTCCAAGGCCACCTGGAAACTGGTCCTGCAGTGAGAAGTGGTAAACACCTTTTCTTTTCAAGGTGCAGAGTTTTGGGGTGTTTTGTTAGACAAACGTAGCTGCTCTGGATGCCCGACATAACAAGCCCAGGAAGAGTACTGGCCTCATACCTGGAGGGTATCTCTACTCCAGCTCTGGACTTTATTTAGGTTTGGGGGAAAGCCAGAATGATCTCACTGAGCAGATCATCACTTAAGTTAATATTGCATGTGTACATGATAAAAAAAGATGTAAGCATTACTACAGGATGTCAGTTTGCATGTGCTGTGAAAACCCAGTGGATCAGTTGATGATACGTGTAAATTATTGAGGACTGCCCAAGATAGGGGAAGCTGTTGACAAATGGGAAGGAATTGGAATGTGAAGGAAGAAAAATCAGCTGAGTGACAACCCTGAGAAGAGGTGAAGAGCTCAGCAGCCATTGATAAGGAGACGTTAGAAACGCCAGCGTCTGAGGTGGGAGGGAAGGTGCCTGCTGTAGAAACACCAGAAGGGTCATGGTGAACATTTCTTCCACTTCCTGTTGAAGTGCCTGAAAATGATTTTTTTTTTCCAGACACGCACCTTTTTGGTGTGACTCAGAAAAGGTGAACTATTTTGAAATTGTGATGGATATTATATAAAATAATGAAGTGTGAATTTTGAAGCTCTCTCTCATAAGAATCCAGAAGTCATTCATTGTTTTTAGCCCTTCAGTTGTCCTTGAAGCTGCATCAGACACTCAGTCCTGACACGTATATGCAGCCAGTGCCCACAAGCAGAACCGGGAATGCTAGTGTCAGGAATTTGTGTCTGGAAGCTATATCATGCAAAAAGCTCATGGCTGCATGGTCCAAGGAAAATGTCAGAGTTGAATAGTTGACCTCCCACACCAAATTTGCTTAGTCTTCTTAGGGGCTATTTGTGTTTATTTTTACTAAACCTGATTTCACTACTGTAGTTGACTAGAACTGAAAGCTATAATTGAGCAAGTGTAGTAGTTAGAGGACTGAGTCACCTGGCAAGCCTGCAAAGTATCTCAAAATACACATATATCGAGTTCTACGTTTTAAAAGCAGGCAGGTAAATTCTAGCTAGCAGTATGCCATGGGAAACCCATCTTGCCTTAATGTAAATGTTCGGTTGTCAGAAGAGTCATAACGTATTTTTCTATGCAAAACTGCATCATGACTTTCCTAATGACCTAATACCGTGGGCAAAATTGAGGGAAGATTGATTTGAGTTGAAGTCATCTGTAACTCTGAACTTTCGTAGCTGGTCAAATAGAGACATTATTTAAATTACTGACATGGAATAGAGTCCCCAGAAATAAATGCTCAAACATACAGCCAACTGGTTTTTGACAAGGGGTACCAGTCAATCCAGTGGGAAAAGGAAAGCCTCTTCAGCAAATGGTGCTGGCAAAATTGGATTTCCACTTGCAGAAAGATGAATCTGACCTTCTACCTCTCACCTCTGACAAAGATCAAGTCAAGGTGGATCAAAGATCTAAATCTAAGACCTCAGACTATAAAACTGCTCCTGGAAAACACTGGGGAAACTCTGGGAGACATTGGGGCTATGCGTCAGATAAGGGACTCATAACCAGAATTCACAAGGAACTCAAGCAGCTGCTCTAGAAAAAGACAATCAATCCTATTAAAAGATGGGAGAATGAGTTGGAAAAAAACACTCTCTAAAGATGACATATGAATAGCTAAAAAAGGCATATGAAAAAATGCTCAATATCCCTCATTGTAAGAGAAATAAAGATCAAAACAACAATGAGATATAACCTAATCCCAGTCAGAATGTCTAAGATTAAAAAAACAAAAAATGATAAGTGCTGGCGGGGATGTGGTGAAAGGGAACTCTCTTACACTGCTGGTGAGAATGTAAATTGGTCCAACCACTATGGAGAACAATTTGGAGATTCCTCAAAATCTACAAATAGAACTACCATGTGATCCAGCAATCCCACTCCTTGGTATCTACCCAAAGGACAGAAGAATACTTAATTGGAAAAGCACTTGCACATCGATGTTTATTGCAGCACTTTTCATGATTGCTAAGGCATGGAAACAACCTAAATGCCCACGAACTGATGAATGGTTAGAAAAACTGTGGCACATATACTCAATGGAATACTATTCATCCATAAAAAACAACAAAACTCTGGCTTTTGACAGAAAGTGGATGAATATGGAAGACTTACTGCTAAGTGAAGCAAGCCATGCTATGAAGGACAGGCATTGTATGTCCCTACTTAATATATACTGAGTGTCTGCACTCTATGACTGAAACTAATTGTCTAAAGGATATAGAAACGTAGTATATAGATGTAAATACCAGATATAGTGTGTGAAAAAGGAGGGTCTGAGGAAGGACATTTGGGGGAGGGACAGGGAGGCAAAGCATTAATGGTACAAAGAAGTGTGGTATTATCTGTTGAAGATATTTCGTGGTTTTATCAACAGTACTAGGGAGAAATGTTCACCTGTTGAAATATCCATTTTGTAAGACAAATAATAATGTGATTGAATGTATGGAGGAAAATGAAATAAAAAAATAAAAGGCAAAAAAAAAATTACTGACATGGTTAGTTTAAGACACTGTCTCCTCTGCTAGTCTTAATTCAGAAGGAATTTAGTGCCACAACCATATCCCCTTAATTCCAAATGATTTAAGATTGTCTATAAATCCCAGCAACTTTCCATCTCGTCTCATGAAGAAGGAAACAAAGTAGCAAGAGAAAAGCTGTATCACTGGCACTTTCATTTCATTTGATTTATTGTCTTAGAACAGAGAATGAATTACAGAAAAAGTGATGGAGATCCTTCATGTCTTAGCAGCATGGCACACGGCATTATTTGCGATGCCACATTCATCTGGCCAGTCTGTAAAATGAGTGGGAGTGATGCAGGAGTGGGCAAGTAGAGAATCACAAATGCAGTTCCCTAAACTTAATCTCACCACTATCTTCAGAATTACCTGGAAGACATACAAACAGCCAAAAAGCTGTTTGAAAAAATGCTCAACATCCCTCATTGCAAGGGAGATGCAGATCAAAACCACAATGAGATACCACCTAACCCTAGTCAGAATGGTGAAGATTAAAAATAAATAAATAAAAAAATAATGATAAGTGCTGGAGGGGATGTGGTAAAAGGGGAACACTCCTACACTATTGGTGGGAATGTAAATTGGTTCAGCCTCTATGGAGAATGACATGGAGATTCCTCAAAAACCTTCAAATAGAACTACTATATAATCCAGCAATTCCAGTCCTGGGTATCTACCTAAAGGACAGTAGAGCACTCAGTTGGAAAAGTGCTTGCATTGCTGCATTATTCACGATAGCTAAGACGTGGAACCAACCCAAATGTCCACAGACAGATGAATGGATTGAAAAATTGTGGCACATATACTCCATGGAATACTATTCAGCCAAAAAAACAACAAGGCCCTGGAATTTGATAGAAAGTGGAAGAATATGGAAGATTTGTTACTGAGTGGAGCAAGTTAGGCTATGAAATAGAGATACTGTATGTCTCCACTTAACATACACCAACTGTCTGCACTCTATGGTAGAGATTGAAAGACTGGAGAACATAAAAGTATTAAAAACTGTGGACACTAGAGACAAAGTGGAAATAGAGTGTGGGAGGGGGCGTAGGAAATTTGGGGGGGGAAATGAAGAGGTAAGACACTTGTGGGACACAAAGAAGATTTATTATCTGTTGATCAGGATGTGTATGGTGGTCTCAACTGGGCTGGACTGAGGTGTACATCATTTAGATTGTGATAGTGACTTAACGTATGACTAATAATAAAAAAATAAATAATTAAAAAAGAGAACTACCTGGAATTAGAAGGATGAACCCATTCCAGACATAAAAAGCTGGGTGTTCCAGGAAAGGGTCACTGTTAGGTTGGGCTCAGAAATGGTAAACAGGAAATGGTGATTGCAAGAGGAGCATCTGAGGCTGCTTCTGTGTTGGTGTTGTGGCTGCACTTACTGCCTGAGATGCTGCTTCTTTTCTAAAGGTTCTCAACCTTAGCTTCAGACACTGGAGGGGGTTTGGAAAATAAAATTACTAAAATAATTATAATATGGTCTAACCATGGAATGCTAAGGGAATTTTTATTGTTTTATATTGGATCTAAATCTAGAGGCCCAATTGTGGTAGCCTGCAATGGCAGTCCTATATATTCAAGCTGAGATAGATGGATTGAGATAGATAGCAAGACACCAGCTAAAACACCACCACCACTCCTAGAACCACCACATGCACACATTCACACATACACACACATACACACACACACACATATCAAAAATACCATAGAAGAGTTTGTTGCATAGCTTGATGCCACCATAGTTCTAAACATTGTGCTACTGCCTTGGTGGCGGGCAGGAATGGTTTCTGTACTTTCTCCATTAAAATGAAAATTTGCCTCCTGAGAAAGAATTCTAAAGAGGTGAAAGTGTTTGGGGTAAAAACTCCAGGGCTGCAGGCCTGTCGAAGCTGCACCATCCCCTCCATTACCAGTTCTCTGGATGGAAATACTGGCCCTTGTTTTTGAGATCACCACCTGGGCTCATTGTGAAGCTGCGGTTTAATAGTGCAGTGATTTGGCTCCATGAAAACGGAGACCAAGCACCAGGTCATGACGCATGAGTTAGTGCAGAGCAAAGTGACAGATGGTGACCCTTCCCATTAGGGCAGAAACATCTGAATTGGAGAGGCACGTTCCATCCATGATGAAAGGCATCAGGGAACCATGGTCGGAATGTCTTGGAGACAGGGGCAGCACAGTCAACTTTCATGTGATGTCCCTCAGAACTTCTCAGTTTCCTGTTGAAATCTGGAGAATAGGAGGAGGCTGTGCTTTCTGAGATTCTCCCTAGGAGGGGCTGAGATAGAAACATTAAGACTTGGGACACATGAAGGAGAAAACTGCCCAAATCGTTAGATCAGTTGGGAATACAAGATGTCTCTGCATTATTCAAAGGGGACCACCCCAACATTTTACAATCTCTCTCTGGGTGGAACAGAGTGGAGATCCAAGAAGGAAATGGAGAGAACACCTAGTCCCACGGATCTGGTCTAAGGGCCAGAGATCAGGGCAAAGTCCTTTCATTCATGTTACGCTGGACTGAGCAGACCTGGTCCCCTTAGGCTAGGGCTATGTGACTCCTTGGCCAGCCCTAGCCTGTTCAAATCTTCTGCCTCACAACTACCACCTCTTCCAAAGTGAATTTAGGAGTGTATCACACTTCTTGGAGGACTTTAAACCATCTTGTGGCCCAGGTAGAATCTCTGGAGGGGCGAACTTCTTACAACAATAAAGTTAGAAAGTGAGAGATGCGAGGGAGGACCATCCAGGTGATAGGGAACCAGGTCCCATAGCTTTATGGTTACTAAAGACCATTTTCCTTAGTGAAGTTAATCAGGTCTATAATGCATCACAGTAAGATCCAATTGTGTAAGAAATGTCAAACAACTAACATTATCAATATACAGCATCTTAGTATCAATTGTTTTTGCTGCTGTATAGGTATGCCTTTAGACTGAATGTCTTTTTTCAAGAATATGCAAATTTTGGGACCAGCAGTTGGTATTATGGCTGCGTTGCTGGACTCCCATGTAATCAGCCATGGTTCGAATCCCGGATCCAGTGGCTTAAACTCATGCTGGGCATATGTGCGTGCATGCCTGAGAGGAGAATGAAGGAGAAGGGATTGCAGTGTGGCCATCCCCCCTGGGGGGGTGATCTCTCACTTTCTGTCTCTCTCTCTCTCTCTGTGTCTTTCTGGTGAGCACATGCACCTTACAGAAAAAAACCCTCTCAACAAAAAAGAATATGTAAGTTTGACTGGTGATACCAATATTTATCTCTTAATGCTTAAATAACTGTTTTTTTTTTCTTCCATAGGGCATGTGTGCTCACTGTAGAAAGACACGCAGAGATAGAGGGAAAACGAGGAATCATCCCATAGTGGAGATAACCATGCCACAGTCCCTTCTCCTCCATTGTCTTCTAGGAATTTGGGGCACATGTACCTAGCATGATTTTCATGCTACTGTGTCTGAGACTTAACTGCAGGGGATTTGTACCACAGTTGGCCATATGGTGTCTAGCACTTTAGCGACCATACCACCTGCTGGCCCAGTATCTATTAATTTTATTTATTTATTTATTTTAGGTTTTTGCCATAGGGTGCATGCACTTGCTGGAGAGAGACACAAAGAGAAAAAGAAAGCTAGAAATCATCTCACAATGGAGATAGCCATGCCACAATCCCCTTTCCTCTATACTTCTCTTGGGATTTTGGGCATGCATGCACATATGCCTGGCATGATTTTCAAGGTACTGGGTCTGGTACTTGAACTGTGGTCAGCCATGTGGGAGTCTTGCCACCTTAACCACCGTGCCACCTGCTGGCCCTGTTATCTATTAATTTTAAACACATCTTTATTTCTGTCTCTCTCTCTCTCTCTGTGTCTTTCTGGTGAGCACATGCACCTTACAGAAAAAAACCCTCTCAACAAAAAAGAATATGTAAGTTTGACTGGTGATACCAATATTTATCTCTTAATGCTTAAATAACTGTTTTTTTTTTCTTCCATAGGGCATGTGTGCTCACTGTAGAAAGACACGCAGAGATAGAGGGAAAACGAGGAATCATCCCATAGTGGAGATAACCATGCCACAGTCCCTTCTCCTCCATTGTCTTCTAGGAATTTGGGGCACATGTACCTAGCATGATTTTCATGCTACTGTGTCTGAGACTTAACTGCAGGGGATTTGTACCACAGTTGGCCATATGGTGTCTAGCACTTTAGCGACCATACCACCTGCTGGCCCAGTATCTATTAATTTTATTTATTTATTTATTTTAGGTTTTTGCCATAGGGTGCATGCACTTGCTGGAGAGAGACACAAAGAGAAAAAGAAAGCTAGAAATCATCTCACAATGGAGATAGCCATGCCACAATCCCCTTTCCTCTATACTTCTCTTGGGATTTTGGGCATGCATGCACATATGCCTGGCATGATTTTCAAGGGACTGGGTCTGGTCCTTGAACTGTGGTCAGCCATGTGGGAGTCTTGCCACCTTAACCACCGTGCCACCTGCTGGCCCTGTTATCTATTAATTTTAAACACATCTTTATGAGTGGTTGGAGTGATTTTTTTTTTTTTATAACACATGAAACCAAAGCTTAAAGAGGATATGTCATTTCTGATGGGAACCAGCAGTTAGCGTAATGGCTATGTCGCTGGACTCCTGTATAGTCAACCACGGTTTGCGTCCTGGACCCGGTGGCTTAAAACTCACGCCGGGCGCATGTGCGTGCGTGCCCAAGATCCCGAGAGGAGAATGGAGGAGAAGGGATTGCGGCGTGACCATCCCCTCTGGGGGGTGATTTCTCGCTTTCTGTCTCTCTGTCTCTGTCTGTCTGGCGAGCGCACACGCCCTATAGCAAAAACCTCTCAAAAAAAAAAAAAAAGAGGATATGTCATTTCTGTAAAGTTTATGTCTATGAAGCACAAGGCTGGAGTGAACTATAATCTAGACTCAGTGTAATAACTAGATAGTAAATGGAATCATGAGACACTGAAAGTTGTTGCTTCCATTAGGTTGTCATGTTCCACTGATCCTTTTGATGTTGATGTGGTTGTGCCTTAGAAAGGTCGTAAATGGAAGCTTTGGAATGCTCTGTAAATTTTTAATCCAAGTTTAGTTTTTCTAGCAAAACATCCTTAGTCATTAGCTCTCTTATCCATCTCAATCAAAACAGTAATAGAAAAAACCTAAATGATTTTGTTGTTAGTACATTTTTAAAGGGAAACCAAAAAGATAGAACAGAAATGAAAATTTAAACAAGTCTCCCAACTTCTTTCTTTTCGTTAATTGTATGTGAAGTAAAATGATGTAGCCACTGTAAAAAGCAGTTTGGTAATTCCTCAAAAAACTTAAGCATAGCAGTCCCCTTCCTGTGTTTATAGCCAGAGAAAGGAAAACAGATATTAATGCAAAAATGTGTGCACAAATGTTCACAGAAGATTTATTCATAATATCAATAGTTTAAAATGTAGAATCAATCAAATTTTTGTATTTGATGCATAGATGAACAAAATGCAGTGTATTCATAAAAAGGAATATTTTCCACCATAAAAAGGAATGAAATAATGTGGAGGAATATTGATGACCCTTGAAAACCTTGTGCCCCGAAGAAGCGAGGCACAAAAGATCACATATTTCATGATTCAACTTACAGCTAATGTGCAAAACAGACAAACCCGTAAAGGCAGAAAGTAGATTAGGAGGAAGGAGCTGAGGGAAATTGGAACAAATTGTCACTAATAAATATGGGTTTGTTTTTTGTGTGATGAGAGCATTCTGGATTGTGCTAAAAACCACTGAAATATTCACTTTAAGAAGGTGAATTGAAGAAGGTGCCTTGAAACCTTAATTATATAAATTATTAAGTACTTAATGTATATTGATGAACGTTTTAGTTCTGTCTGAATTTGCCATAATCTGTATCTTGAATAATGACATTAAATGTCTTTAAAGTCAATTTTAAAATTAGATCTTGGGGTCTGCAGGTGGCATGGCTGTTAAGACGCTGGACACTGCCACGGTTCAAGTCCTGGACCTGGTAGCTTGCTTTATCACTTTCCCTCTCTCTCTCTCTCTGTCTCTTTGAGGTCAAAATAAGTTAATGAATAAATAAAATTAAATAAATAATTCTTACAAAAAACCCCCAAAACTCAAGAGAAGCAGTTTGAATACCAAGGATGGTATCATAATCTGTAAGATGCAGAGGTGGGGAAATAAAAGCAGTATTCAATGTCAACTGCAGTTTTTCTAGTCATTAGTTAATTTTTGTAAATAACTTACTTTTGTTGATTTTGAGAAAGATGGGGGGAGGAAAAATTCCTGAATAGAGGATAAAGGGAAGGAGGACTGACAAAAAGTCATGCCTGTCTTAGGGACCGACTGAGGCAGTCCCTCTCCCGCCTAGGGTCTGGCCATGACCATGGTGTCCCATGTTGGGAATGCCTTTCCCTTCCAGATTCTTCTAACTCCAGCTGCCTCCCACCCTGAAAGTGGCAGACAGTGCTTCTGCCTGTGGACTCTGTATTCTTCCACTTGGCACCACCTTTAGTGTGGATGAACAGGAACCTCAGGACCAGAGCACATTGATTCTGGGCCCTAGTGGAGATTTTAATTAAAAATTCTAGTAATAAAGGAAAGGTCACTTTTGTCTATAAATCCATGCAGGTTTCTCTGTAAACTTTTTTCATTAAATACCAGCCCAGAGAGTCCTTAGTGTATCACAGACCTCATGGAGGAACCATGCTGTCCTTGCATGACCCAGAGATGTCCAACTATCAACCTCCTTTCCCCTTGCACAATTCATACACAACTGCTGCCCTGGACAGGTTGGACCCAGCTATGTCATTTACCTTGAGTGAGAGTAATGGAGGTCCCGCCCAGATGCTAGTGCAGCCAATTATAGCTCAGGGAGTTGGTTGAGGAGGGGTTGGGCAGTGCCACTCTATTTCCTCCAGGGACCTTAAAGGCTGAATAGGTTGCCTTTGGACAGCTGCTGCTGACCTTGGAGGTCCTTGAACACTGTGCCTGTCAGGTGTGTCTGCACAGTGGTATCCACCTCAGGTAAGGTTTCTGTGGGTCACAGGTGATATTGGAATGAGCTATCTCACCAGTCTTGGCATGGGACTGTTAGGGAGCCCTCAGCCACATGGTCTCCCTGCCTAGTTGGGTGAAGCAGGGCAGTTTGACCCCTGCATACCTGCTGCAGCCACTGTCTGGTGCTGTGGGGAGGGCTGAGCAAATGCACCACTTGTCCAACCATTTCCCAGTGCCACATGAGAGTGGAGCCCAGAAGCTGCCTGCTTCGTCTGGGAACTGACACTGGGGGACCTGGCTTCCAGCAGCGCAGCCACCAGAACTTTGATCTGGTTTGGAGGAATGAGTGGGTGTGTTACAGGCACAAGCCCTATTAAAAATGAATGAAAGCTGTGGGTGTTCTCCTTCATAGTTTCTCCTGGGAAGCCATTCCAGAAAGGTTCCATTCAAGAGGAAGAGATTCCAGAACATAGCTCATCTTCTGTTGTTTGTTAGCCAAGGAAAAGGTGTGAGGTGGCCTCCCACTTATTGGGAATCCTTTAGTTGGGATCTGTCCCTACTGGGGATCAGATATCCTGGCTAGTGAGGTTTTGCCTGGGTGACCTAGGCACCCTTGATACAAAACTGGGACTGACTGGTTCAGAGTTTTCTGATTGTTTCCTTAAGCTTCTGATTGGTCACCTCTGGTTTTTCAACAGTTTCTCCCAACCCCAGTTTTTGTTGCATACCCTGTTGCAACCCTAAGGCTCTGAACAGGCTGTTTCTTACAATTTTCATTTTTGTGACTCAATTAAATACCTGCCTTTGGCTTATTTTTCTCCAACTACATTCCTAGGCTCTTCTGGAGTTTATGTGTAAAACTTGGTAGAATAGTTAAAGTACTGTGATTCCATCATAGTGGCCTTAGTTTCTCCAGGGAGAGTAACATGGTTTTTAAGCACTATTGGTCTAATCATATACTCATTTCTTTTCCCTGTCTAGGATTTTGAAATATGAATCCCTTACTCTTTTTGACTATCCTTTGCTTGGGAATAGCCTTGACTGCTCCAACACTCGATCCCCGTTTAGTTGAACAATAGACCCATGGGAAGGCAAAATACAAGAAAATATATGATCTGGTTGGTAACATCTGAAACTCTCTAGAGGGACATCAGAGATAATGGTCCTTAATGTTGGATGTTTATAGCCAGAGAGTACCTTCTAGAAACTGTTTTTACTAAGGCATAATGTGACCCTGATGTGTCTGAGCTTGAAGAGCAGCTTCCAGAAATATAAAGTGAAGTTTTGGCTATGGTTTCCCCTCCATATTTAACCTCAAGTCCACTTTGTGAACATAGGCTAGGTTTTAAGAAGAAATAGAGATCATCAGTTATGTTATTTCCTCTAGGATGAAAAAAAATGGAGGTGATCCAGTGGGAGAAGAATATAGAAATGTCTGAACAGCACAATCTTGAATATAACCATGGGAAGTATGGCTTCACAGTGGACATTAATGCCTTTGGTGACGTGGTGAGTTGGTGTGTGCTGCTTAACTGTGTGCTTCCTCTCCTCGGTTCTTTACGAAAATAATCTCTCACCTTTACAACATTCAATTTACTTTTCCTTGAAGACCAATGGGGAATTCAGGCAGACGATGACTAGACTTCAAAACCAGAAGTACCAGATGGAGAAAGTAGCGCAGAAACCACTCTTTCTTGGGGCTTCCAAATCTGTATTTCAGAGCAAAAGGTCATGTGACTTCGGTGATGAAGACCCTTTAGAGAAAGTGAAGCTCTGCTGACACCTTGGTTTAACACTTTTTGTTTCCAGAATATGAGAAAATAAATTTTTGTTTCTTAAGCCAGTGATTCTGTGGTAATTTACTAAGGCTGCCCCAGGAGACTAACACCCTGGCACATGGTGAGCTTTATGTTCTCCTCAGCAACATAGATGGCATGTCTAGAATCCCAGGGTAGAGACCAGACAGGACAAAGTCAGACCTGCTGCATGTGCAGGAGGCAGAAGGAAGTGACCTTGCAACTCAGGACCTCTTACAGGCCTACCTCAGGGCCTTCAGGACCTAGTTTCCGCTAAGAAGCTTTAAGCTAGTTACTTAGGAATGCTCTACACTTAAGAAAACAGTCAGTTCACACAGGAAATAATAAATTTAAGAAGACTAATGTAGTATCACTAGGGATATCAGTGGTAGCAGTGGATTTAGAGATTTCCCCGACGGAAGCAGACTATGAAAAAGATTAGATATCTCTTTCCTTCCTCACATGTCCTCTCTCATCTCAGTCAAGACCTGGCCAGACTCCATACCAGTGACAATGAAGACCACATAGAAAGCCATTCTCAAATATGAACATGGAGAAATGCAGCAAAAGATACTTTGCTTTTTAGAGGAAAAAAAATGAACTCAGTGTCTCTTACTCTGTTCTTCCACAGATCACTTCTGTGAGCTCTGGTTACCAAAATGGATGTGGGGATTTTTCCCCTGCAGCACTTGATTCTTCACTGGACACCAGATGGTGTCCTCTCGTCTATTCACTGCTGGTAGTATCCACCTCAAGACAGCCTCAGATCCCTGGGTGGAGGGCTCAGCCCTGCAGAACGTCCATCCCCTTTCAGAGGCCAATCACAGGTGATAAGTTGTTGCCTAAACTTTTGTCTGATTATTTATACATTGTGGCTTCCATGACTCTCTTTATGGGTTTGATTACTTCCTAGGACAGGTCACAGAACTCATGGAAACACTAATTTTTACTGATTTATTAGAGAGGGTTTTACAAAGGAAGCAGATGCACTCTCAGATGGAAAAGCCTGTAGGACCAGTAATGGGGAAGAGGTGTGGAGTTTTCATGCCCTCTCAGTAGGGCTCACCCTCTAGGAACCTCCATGGTCATTTGATAAATGGATAATTGAGTGGGAGGAAAGGAGTAAAGGTTCTTAACATGGGAGGGGCCAGGGGTGTTTCCATTAGATATTTTTTTTTTACAAAAATCTACTTTTATTTTATTGTAAATTATATTCCTGAGAAGTTTAAATGTAAAATATTGATTCCAGTGGATTTGGCAAGTTGACTTTTTTGTAATTTTTTGGATTTCTTCATAATCCGATTTTGTATAAGATGATATTAAAAGTAGTTTGTTTTTTGAAAGCCTAAGCTTAGACTGTTAAAGGCATCCATGAAAATTTTGGGAAACTGGACCAAGTTGGGATTTGGCCCAGACTGAAATATTCCCCATGAGGAGGATATACACTCACATATTCAGAGTTTCTGTCCCTAGCATGGTCTGTGTCGTGCTTCCTGTGGGAAGCCACATTCTTCTCTATGCTCTTATCAGGCTTTCCCAGGCTGTTAAAGGGCTTCTCTGTCAGCCTGTGAAGGTCAGTCATCTTTTCTGATGAGAAGGTGAAAGCTGAATTGCCAGGTAGAAGAAGGTGCTAGAAGGAAGGAAATGAGAAACCCAGAGACTGACCAGGGCCTCACAGAGCAATGCAGTCACCACGTCATAGTCTCCCACTTGGGGACTGAACAGGGCTCACGGTGTCTACTCTGTGCCGAGGCTGTTCCAGACACCAGGGAGACCACAGTGAGCAGAAGTAGGAGGACCCAGGTCTGAATAAGAAGAAGGTTGCCACACAGCGTAAGTCAGGTCAGGGGCGGGCAAGCCGTGGCCCACAAGTGAAAGCTGGCCCCCTCCTTGTTTGTAAATGAGATATGATGGGCTCACAGCCACAATCCTTCACTGCCCTTGTCTGAGGCTGGTTTGCACACCTGGCAGAGCTGAGTGGCTGCAGCAGAGACCATTGGCCCTTTGCAGGAAACGGAACCAGCGTGCAGAGCTTCGGGATCACAGCGAAAAGAAACGTCCTCTCTCCTCCGAGAGCAACATGACGGTGACCGTAACGGCTTAGGAGGCACAGAAAACCTTCCCCGCC
>NW_006202960.1:72732-78238 GCF_000334495.1 Tupaia belangeri chinensis
GCCCTTGTCTGAGGCTGGTTTGCGCACCTGGCAGAGCTGAGTGGCTGCAGCAGAGACCATTGGCCCTTTGCAGGAAAGGTTGCTGCCCCTGGAGTAAGTGCTGTGCAGGGAAAGAAATGCCATGGAGGAGGATACAATGGTGATGGGAAGCATGCTGCACATTGGCTGATCAGGGAGGCCTCTCTGATGTGCCTTTATACCTGAATGGCGAGGAGGAGGAAGAGCTAAAGGAAATGCTGGGGGAAAGCAGAGAGGAGTACAAAGGGCCTGAGGCTGTAGAGTTGGGTGTGTCCAAGGCACCAAAAAAGGAGATGGCTGGGTTTGACCCCAGCTTGAGGATGAGGGTACAGCTGGGTACAGCCCAGTGTGATGGGAACGGTGGGCAGAGCTCCATAGACCTGGGTAAGGAGATCAGTTTTGAGACAAGTGTGTGAAGCAGGCAGACTGAGGAGTGATTCGGGCTTTAGGAATTCCCTCTGGCTGTTTAGACTGTGATGTAGGGTCTGGAGGAGGAGCAGAGAGACCTGACAGGAGGAGATCTTAGGGCCAGGCAAGACATGTGGTGTTGTACTGGGATTGCCCAGGTTCTGTTACTTCAAGGATTTACTCAAAAAGACAAAGGAGAGGTTGGTCTCTGTGATCTGAAAGTTGACAACTTCTTTGCGTCCGGGAGGCTGCTCCCGGCGACGCTGCAATTGTCACCATGCCACAAAACGAATATATTGAATTACATCGTAAACGCTATGGATACCGTTTGGATTACCATGAGAAAAAGAGAAAGAAGGAAAGCTGGGAGGCTCATGAACGTTCAAAGAAGGCAAAAAAGATGATTGGTCTGAAGGCTAAGCTCTATCATAAACAGCGGCATGCTGAGAAAATACAAATGAAAAAGACTATCAAGATGCATGAAAAGAGGAACACCAAACAGAAGAATGATGAAAAGACTCCACAAGGAGCAGTCCCTGCCTATCTGTTGGACAGAGAAGGACAGTCCCGAGCTAAAGTACTTTCCAATATGATTAAACAAAAACGGAAAGAGAAAGCGGGAAAATGGGAAGTCCCTCTACCCAAAGTTCGAGCCCAGGGAGAAACAGAAGTGTTAAAAGTTATTCGAACAGGAAAGAGAAAGAAGAAGGCATGGAAGAGGATGGTTACAAAAGTTTGCTTTGTTGGAGATGGCTTTACTAGAAAACCACCTAAATATGAAAGATTCATTAGGCCAATGGGCTTACGTTTCAAGAAGGCCCATGTAACACATCCTGAACTGAAAGCCACCTTTTGCCTGCCAATACTCGGTGTAAAGAAGAATCCCTCATCCCCACTATATACAACTTTGGGTGTTATCACCAAAGGTACTGTCATTGAGGTGAACGTGAGTGAGCTGGGCCTTGTGACACAAGGAGGCAAGGTTATTGGGGAAATATGCCCAAGTTACCAACAATCCTGAAAATGATGGATGTATAAATGCTGTTTTACTGGTTTGATAGCAGTTGCATACAAATAACTCCTTCTAATTTTGAAGATGATACACCATCTGGAAAACCATCATGACTGATGTTTCTCAATATAGCCGGTCTTACATGTCAGCAGTCATCAAAAGATTATTTATTAAATTGTACAAAAACATTAAAGTGGCCTGGTTTTACAATTAAAAAAAAAAAAAAGACGAAGAAGATTCCCATGTTGTGAACATATTTAAAGCTAACACATGGGTAAATTCAGTATGTCCTACACTTACTCCTTTATGATCCCTGGAAGGTTCTAGGTAGGTGTTTTGCACTCTCATATATATATGTATATATATATATATTTTTTTTTTTTCTTTTTTTGGAGAGATTTTTCACTATAGGGCGCGTGCGCTCGCCAGACAGACAGAGAGAGACATAGAGACAGAAAGCGAGAAATCACCCCCCAGGGGGGATGGTCACACTGCAATCCCTTCTCCTCCATTCTCCTCTCGGGATCTTGGGCACACATGCACACGTGCCCGGCGTGAGTTCCAAGCCACTGGGTCCGGGACGTGAACCGCGGTCGACCACGTGGGAGTCCAGCGACATAGCCATTACACTAACTGCTGGTTCCCCACTCTCCTATATTTGATACTGCTCTCTCTTCCTCTCCTCAGCCTGGCCTCCCCCTGCATTGAGGGGGTCTTGTCTCTCCTTTAGATATCCCAGGCCTCGTGTAGACATTCCAGCCACACCTACAGACTGAGGGGACACAGATGGGGACTATTTCAAGGCAGGAGCCACCATATATGTAGCACAATAGAGCCAGTTCCCCACTCTCCGGGGATGTTTGTTACTGCTGCTGGTCCAGCCAGGGAGGACCTGACCAGGCCAGGCTTTGAAAGCAGCCTGGGTCTCAGGGTGCTCTCATAGCTTTTTTCAAGTATAGACTATGGATGAACTTCTGTGTTCACTTCCAAATAAGTCAATATTTGTGCCTTTTTCAAATATTTTTGCAGAGAGCACATACATAGGCATGGTTATACAACAATCCCTTCTCTTTTACCCTCCATCTCTTGTGGATTATCGACATACACAAACATATGTCTCCAGGGCTGATATTGGAGCTAGAGTCAGCCATGTTAAAGCCAGCTGTCTTAAAAACCAGGCTATCGGGTTGGTCCACTTCTATCCCTCTTAGAACCATCCTAGTGCCCTTCCTCCATGTTGGGGAAACAGATCCTGGGTTGATGAAAGCTTCCTTCTGAGGAAATGCCCCAGGACTACACGACACTATAATTCATGATCTAGTGGCAAGAAAATGTGAAAATGGGCCCTCCCAATATGGATGGAGAGATTTTAGGAAATTCTTCTATTGGTAGGGCTGTATCAAATTAAGTTTTATTTAGATTCTCCAAGGTCTTATTAAGCAGGGGTCTCAGGATATAAGCATTGGAAGAAAGCTTGGAGGGCATGTAGCTCATCAGCAGCATTGCCCTGACATGAAGTACAGGTACTGGCTTTGTGTTGTCTCTGCTCAAACTGTCTCCGGAACAGAGGATGGAACAGTTTGTAATTCCTACACAAGCCGATACTTGCCACTTGTGCTTCCCATTCCTTATACTGCCTGTAGAAATTCTGTTTGGAAAATCTAATGCTGAACATTGATTCTTTGTTCTCTTAGCAATCCTATCATTAAAATCCTGATCATCGCTGAGACAACAATACCCCAGGTTGCTAGGAGAAATGCCCCTGTAAAGGGAGCACAAAAAGAAAAGAATAGCAAGTGTCACCCTTTTTGCATTATATACACCCCAGGTCTGCAGTCTTGCAGAGGGGTGGGGGGAGTCAGTATCTTAGTAACCTCCTTTCATACCATCTTAATTAGCTCTAGGATCTGTTCTAGATGAAATGACCCGGATATGGGAGATGTTCTGGTAAGTGTTCTCCCTGTGGGAGATGAGAGGGATTTTGATTTCCCCAAAGTCAGTGAAGAGTCACAAGGACAGGAAGTGCTCAGAGGAAAGTTAAAGGGAAGCAGTGCAGAGGTTAGGGACTTTGCCTTGGGAAGTGGCCTAATGGCTGAGACCACTGGAGAGGGTGTGATCTCTGGTCACTGCTCCATTGGATGAGGAAGAAGGTCATGCTCGTCATAAACCTTAACTGCTGTCCTCCTTCGATGCTCTGCAATGACCAACTATCCATGGCAGGTCTAGAACACCTCTACAGAGTTTCGTGCTGTTTGTCTGGAATCATGCTGCCTGGGATCTTGTCTTGGCTACTTCACTTACAAGCTTTATGACCTTGGGCAAGGTCCTTAACCCCCCCTAAGCTTTTGTTTTCTCTTCTGTAAGATAGAGTGTCATTATGAGGGTCATAGGTAATCATATGAAACCAAGTTTATGCAGCCCTTGGCATCTAAGTGAGTGATATATTCTGAGTGACTACTGGCTTCATGAGACCAAAAGGAAGGAGAGTAGGATTTGGGGTAAGAATTTGGGGCTTTTCCAGATTATTTATTTATTTTAAAATTTTATATAGGGTTCATGCATTCTCCAGAGAAAGAGAGAGAAAGAGTCAGATACAGACAGATGGAAAGTGAGAAAGCACCCCCCAAAGGAGATAGCCCAGCATGTTTTATCCAGTCACCAGGTCCAGGACTCAAACTGCATGGTTGACCATGTGATCCAGCCACCTTAACCATACCATTGGTGACTCTTCTTTTATTTTGATGATAAGTTTTTTCTAAGTTATTTTTAAAATAATGATTGCTTATTGTAGTTGTTTTTTAGATGAAAAAAAAAATCTAGAAGAAGTGAAAATATGGGGCAAACAATAGTAAAGTACCCTCTAAGAATCCTTGAAAAAGTCACCACTAAGATATTAATTGGAAACCCCAACTTGAAGATCAGCTTGATGATGTGCTTACTGTACATCCCCAGGCACAGAGAGAGGAGGGGTGACATTATTCTATGTAGTGAGGGCTAATTGTTTTACTGAATAATTAAATATAAGTACATTATTATTATTATTATTACTTTTTTTCACAGAAATGTCCTTTTCATATATATCATGAACAGGACAGGACCTAGAGATTGAAATCTTGTGGCAAAATTTCACCAACTCCTGGTTCAATTTATCATGACAATCACAATATATGGATAGTTCAGTAGAATTTAGAATTTAAGAAAGTTGCATTTGACTTGCTTATATCATTTCTGAGAATATGTTAAAAAAAAAAAAGCCGGGGGGAGAATAAAGCTTTCCACATGCATCACCAGCTGGAAAACTTGCATTCTGGCTAGATACCTTGCCAACATTTTTTTTTTTTTTGAGAGGTTTTTGCTATAGGGCATGTGGGCTTGCCAGAAAGACACAGAGAGACAGAAAGTCAGAAAGCAAAAATTCGCCCCCCAGGAGGGATGGCCACGCCGCAATCCCTTCTCTTCCATTCTCCTCTCAGCACCTTGGGCGCGCACGCATACGCACCCAGTGTTAGTTTAAGCCACCGGGTCCGGGACTGGAACCGCAGTCGACTACCTGGGAGTCCAGTGCCATAGCCATTACACCAACTGCTGGTCCCCCTTGACAACTTTTGACCTATTCAGAGCATCACACATACTTTGTGGCTCTACAACCAAAGCAAAACAGGGAAGAATACAGTGATGAAGAAAGCTGGTTGGCTGAGAATCTCCAAGGGCATAGCAGTTCTTTAACCCTACATGAAACCATAGAAAAGAGCATAGAAAAGAGCATACCAGAAGCAGCATGTTGAAATCCAGGTCAACATTTATGCCTGTATCATCCCAATCTGGCCATCTGAGCTCTTTCCTAAAATCAGGCCCTCTCCAGGTCTCAAGAGATTGTTATGCCTTCATTATTTTTCTTTCTTTCTCCCTTATTACCTTACTTTTTTCTCTCTTTCTTTCTTTCTCTCTCTCTTTCTTTCTTTCTTTCTTCTTTCTTTCTTTTTTTCTCTCTCTCTTTCTTTCTCTCTCTCTTTCTTTCTTCTTTCTTTCTTTCTTTCTTTCTTTCTTTCTTTCTTTCTTTCTTTCTTT
>NW_006202960.1:78291-96113 GCF_000334495.1 Tupaia belangeri chinensis
CTTTTTTTTTTTTTTTTTTTTTTTTTTTTTTAAATTTTTACTATAGGGTGCATGTCCTCGGTGGAGAGAGACAGGGAGAGGAAGTGAGCCAGTGGGAAAGTGAGAAAGCAACCCCCAGGGAAGATGGCCACACTGCAATCCCTTCTCTTCCATTTTCTTATTGAGGTTTTGGGCATAAATGCACACTCCCGGGTGTGGTTTTTTTTTTTTTTTTTTTTTTTAGGTTTTTCACTATAGGGTGTGTGCGCTCGCCAGACAGACAGAGAGAGACAGACAGAAAGCGAGAAATCACTCCCCAGAGGGGATGGCCACGCCGCAATCCCTTCTCCTCCATCCTCCTCTCGGGATCTTGAGTACGCACGCACACGCGCCCGGTGTGGGTTTTAAGCCACCGGATCCGGGACGCGAACCACAGTTGACTACGTGGGAGTCCAGTGACATAGCCATTACACTAACTGCTGGTTCCCCCGGGTGTGTTTTTTGAGCCACTGGGTCTGGGGCTTGAACCACACAGTTGGCCATAAAAGATCCATGAATGACATTACTGGCTGACCCCAACTGTATTTTATGATAATCATATGTAACATTTTCAGTGATATATCAATAGCTTAAGATATGACATGAACAAAGTTGCTTCAATGATAAAACAGTATTTTTGCATTCTGAAACATTTTTATGAAGAGTAAAAGTAGCTCTATGATGAAGTCTGTATTTTAAGTGCTGTATGTTGATATAGCTTATGTCTTTTATACTTACTAAGCTCACAGAGGTAGGCATTTTATGTTTTGTTTTGTTTTTGTTAGAGGATGCATGTGCTCACCAGAGAAACAGAGAGAAAGGGAGAGGAGAAAGCACTCCTCTTGGGGAATGGTCCCTCTCCGATCCCTTCTCCCCTGTTTCTCTATCCTTTTGGAATTTGGGGCACACAGGCACACAGAACTGTCATGTTTCACAAGCAGTTGGGTCTGAGAGTAGAACTGCACAGTTAGCCATGTGAGATCTGGCTGCTTTAACCACAAGGCCATGGAGCTGGCCTGAGGTAGGCAATTTTTGTTTGTTGGTTATGAGATGTCTGTGTGTACTGGGGAGAGAGAGGGAGAGGAGAGAGAAAGAGAGAATGTGAGAAATCCCACCTACACACTGTCCCCAGGGAGGAATGGCCATGCTGTATTCTGTTTTCCTTCACTCTCCTCTGAAGATTTTGAGCATGCACACTCACATGCCAGACATGTTTTTCAAGCCATGAATTCTGGTACTCAAACTGCACTGTCAGCCATGTGGGATGCAGCTACCTTAAACTCCATACCATCTACTGGTCCATGAGGAAGGCATTTTTAATTCCTTATTTACAGGTGATGAATGGAAGCTCTACACAATTTGTATTTTACTCAAGGTTAATGGGAAGTAAAGGGCATAACCATGATTTGATCCCAGAATTACTTAATTACTATTTATCCCTTCATTACTATTTATTTTCTTGATGATTGTCTGTCTTAATAAGTCAATCATTGTATTCATTACTCATTGGATAAATAGCAGGTCCAGATAAATATCTGTTGAATGAATGGATACCATCTGCTCTCATGACCAAGGAACTTAGGGAAATGGTGAAGTGGCACGTCACTTTTTGGTTTCATACTTAATTTAAATATTAGGACCAATCTCCCGTGATCATCCAATTCTGCAGCTTGGGTCCAAATGAAAAAAGCTCCTGGAACATATTAGAAACTCTTCATTGAGACTTTTGCGGTGTTTACTTTTTTCTAGTATTCTTCATGCTAGATGAACCTCCTCAAATTGTTATAAAATTTGGAATTTAAATTTAGTAGAAATCATTAAATGTTTTTCAGAAGGGAGGGAAATCTAAATTTAACCTCAAAGTAAATATTCCTTCCCTAAAAAGTTGAAGTCTCAAAAACTGTGATTAGTATGGATTTTCTTCCAAGAAAACCAAAAAAGTTCCTTCTATGAGTTCTTGCTTTCAGTTGGCTTTAAATGGTTTATGGCTCTGTGGTCTTGCTCAGCAATCAGTCTTCTCTCTTCTTTGAAAGATAATCCTTTCTCTTTGCTTTAGAAAGTTCATCTGGACATTATCCTTTTTTTCTGCATTGTTATTTTCTCTGGAAGTGACTTGCATTTCTTTCCTCTGCCCAGTCATTATATTTCCCCCTTCTTTGTTTTGGCCACCTTGACCAGGACACTAACAAGCATAAAGGTACTTGGTGCCTTTGAAAGACATTCAGGAAGGGATTTGCTAACTTAGTAGGGAAGAATTCACTGTAAACCATGAATTATTGATGAGTTCCTTGGAAGGTTTATGAAGATCTTTTATCCTCTCAGGACCAGATCTCTGACTCAATGGTGAGCATGAATGAGTGGTCAGTGGAGAATGCTGACAGAATGGGGAGACCCTGCAGTCACCCTGCCCTTGTGTATGTCCCAGTGATGAGAAGGTCCCACCTAAACACAGAGCAGTGGAGCCTGACCCACCATGACTCCGTGGTCCAGAGGAGAGGACTTGGACATCTTGCTTCAAGTCAGAGTTACTGGTCATCTGTTTAGTACAAGATGCTTTTCTGTTCCTTACTCCACCTGATTGTCTTAAATAGAGGCCTAGGTGGCAGCTTGTTCTAAAACTAGAGCCAAGTGTTTTGTCATATTTCAAGGTTTCTTCAAAAGGCTAGTACTTTCCCAAATACTGAGCTGTCACTACAAGTCATTTAAGAGCATTAGTGATGTTCTCTATATAGAGAAGCATTGGTCCTGTACAAATTAAAAAAAAAATAGTTATGTATGACTTCCATGAGTAAGATAGAGAGAAACAGAGATAGAGAAAGAAATATAGGCACCTCCAAGAAAATCTTCATGCTGCCACCACTCCAGTCCCAACCAGCCTAGGTCTGGGCAGATGCATGCCTGACATATACAGGGAGACCTCTAGACACGAACCAAGAACCTTCCCATATGTTAGCCTCACAGAAAGCTGTGTTACTGATGCATTATTATTCTGGTCACTAAAAGGGTTCTTTATCATAGCCACTGAAGAGATTAGAAGGGATGTGATAGTGTGGTAAGTATCCCAGAGATGTCTTTGGACACTTTGGGGCTGGCTATGTGGGTTTTCCTTCCTTTATGTTGAGAAGGAAAACCTTCACATCATGAATAGAAACAGGAGTGGGTTCTGATCACTGGCACTGCACCAAGGCCATGTTTTAGTGACCGAGAGGTGAAAGCCAGTGCTCACTCATGTTAGCGCTGTCTCTCATTTCTCAGGACAAGTATTATAGTTCGTGAGTCCATTAGAAATCAAGATTTTTGACTGGATTAATACTTTTCTGAGAATATGCAAGGAAAAAAGAAGAGCACAAGCTTCCTCGAAGGACCACTTGCAGGGAAGATTGTTTTTTACCCAGTATTTTGTTTCTAGTTGACTTAATTGAGAGCATCACACACATCAGAGAGCTCAAGGACCCAGAAGAAACAGAAGAGGAAGCAATGATGATGGAAGTGACTGTGGCCAAAAAATTCCAAGGGCACATGACCCTCCATAATGCCTAGAACAGACCACTCCAGAGGCGATACATATAGGTACAGGTATGACCCGAAGAAGACACAGATACATTTCAAAATATCTTAAAGAAGAAGAATAGTAACTCTTGGCTGGGGGATTGTGTGCTAAGCATGATAAAATTTATCTCTTTTACTTTCCATATAATCCACAGAGGTAAGCATTTTTAATTCCCCATCAACAAGTTAGGAAATAGAGGCTCTACAAGTGTAAGTATCTTGCCTGAGGTTAATTTCTATTAAGTAATACCCAGATTTGAACCCAATGTTATCGAATTACAAAATCAGTAGTATTAATTTATATAGAATCTCATTATTGGCTTCCTTTGTCTGTTAATCCTTGTGCTCACAACTCTCCTAACAATAATAGGTTCTAAATATACATTTGTGAAATGATGGAATACTACTGTCTCCCTTCTAGATGTAAGGTCTGGAGGTGCAGTGATGGAATGGCAGACCACAGATTTGTTTCATAGTTCATTGAAATATCAGGACACAGGGCTGGGTGGTGGTACAGCGGTAATCCAACTGCATTTTCGTGGGAAGAGTCCAAGGTTCACATCCTGGGACCTTACTGGGCACGCTGGGAGCACACTTGCATGTGCCTCTGATATGGGCCAGCTAGGGATGAACTGGAGTGTGAGGACCCTGTGAAGACACTGTATCCTCTCTCTCTCTAGAAAGTAGATTAAAAAAAAAAAACCTATGAAATAAATAAAGTAAATTAATTAAAGTATCAATACCAGTGGCCTTCTTTTTTTTACATGTCTAGACAACTCTCGGGCTTCCTGTACAGAAGTTGCAATTTCTTGCAGCATTGCAAAGTCATTTCTTGTTGCAAGTTTGTAGAGTTTCTTTCCTTTTCGTTCTTTCTTTTTAAAAAGAAATATTGCATACTACATCAGCTAAACTTGTTACAAACCTTGGAAATGTTTTAATTAAGTACAGATTATGAGCAAAAATAATTTTTTGAGAGGTTTTTGTTATAGGGCCCATGCGCTCGCCAGACAGAGAGAGACAGAGAGACAGAAAGTGAGAAATCACCCCCCAGGGGGAATGGCCACACTGCAATCCCTTCTCCTCCATTCTCCTCTTAGGATCTTGGGCATACACACACATGCACCCGACGTGAGTTTAAGCTGCCGGGTTTGGGACTCGAACCGTGGTCGACTATGTGGGAGTCCAGCGACATAGCCATTATGCTAACTGCTGGTCCCTGTGAGCAAAATGTTTTTCAGAAAAGGAAAAATTAAATCTATCCTCATGTCGAAAATTCACTCCACATAATGTCTAAGATTCTAAAAAAGTATGGCTTGCATCATATCCCAGATAAGAAAAACAAAATAACCACAGGGTGTATTGATTCTCACTCACCCCTCCATGACTGTCAGCACTCCCACCATAAGGACTGTGCATTGTTAGCTCATCATTGATTTTTCAGCATAGACCTGATCTAAAATAGACCAAATAAGGACTTTAAGATGAATGCATGCTGAAATACCATTTCCTGGGTCTAGTAATGGTGCTTCCATCATCTCAAACTCCCTGACCTTCCTGTTCCAACCTCTTGTCTTGATTTTATTTCTCTAGCAGATGAACTGGTTTTTATTCCCACAATAAAAGTAAAGGATAACACAGTATTAGAAAAACATTATACAGCTGTAAAATTTACTTTAAGGTGGCAAATTTTATGATTTGAATCACACCTCAATAACATAATCATACACATGTCAAAAAAGGAATACACATTAGTAAAAACCAATCCTTGTCTCATTATGGTGGTAAAGACAGAGAGGCCCTTAATCTATTAACAGACTTGGCTTGCACAGGTACCTGTTGTGTAGCTGCTCCCCCGGAAGAACATCTACATGTGTGAGGAACTGGTGCTTCAGAAAATTAATACATGAGCAGAAAAGATTCCTGCCATGGTGACAATGATGGTGAGGACACCTGTAGATGCCAGGCATTGTTCTGAGCATTTTTGACATACTTCTCATGGGATCTTTCTAACAACCCTGTGACAGTGGTTCTTAAACTTCTGCATAAATCAGAATCACTTAGAGAGTATGTGAAACTCAAATTCCTGGAGACTGGCTCCTTAGTTTCTGATTCAGTAGGTCTGAGATGGGATGCTATACTTTGCTTTTCTATTAATTTCCCAAGGCATGTAAATGCCACTGGTTGGGGACCCCCACTTTGAAAACTATGTTCCTAGGAGCTGGGTGCTCAATTATGCCCAACTTATAGGTGAGGGTAATCACAGTAGTGGGAGATACAGAATTGGGAAGTGGGGGTTCTAAGTGTCAGAGTTCTTTCTAATGTGAAGAAACAACGGAAATGCTTGAAATGCACATCATGCCAGGGCTTAGTAAAGGAACCTGAACTTTTAGGTCTTCACCTTTGTCTCTCCTGCCAGCCCTCACCACATACTTGACAGACTTCCCTGTGAGTCCCAGGAGAAGTGACACATGAGGGTGGTCACAGTAGTAGGGGATGGAGAATCAAAGGGAAGGTGTGTCATGTGTCAGGATTCATTCCAGAGTGAATAACTGAAATGCATGAAATGCACATCAAGCCAGGCTTTAGCAAAGGAAGCCAAACTTTTAGATCTTCACCTTTGTCCCTCCTCCCAACCTCCATCACGTACTTGGAAAACTCCACCTGGGAGCTCCAGGGAGGGCCCCAGGAGAAATGGAATGAGAGCATGGAGCTATCATGAGGCAAAGCCCCAGGGCTGTCTAGGCCCAAGTTCTCAACTTTGATAAAGATGCCAGTTTACCTGATGTCACAGTGAGAGGAGATACAGGTGAATTGTTGTTAAAAAAGTTATTTAAATGAGATTTGTTATAACATAACAAGGAAGAATTTATTGAGGACCATCATGCTAAGTACAGGGACAACCACAATGGCATCCTGCAGCAGAGGAGAGAAATTGGGCTCATTTCTGAATAGAGCACAGGTGGGAGAATGTTCACAATCATAGAACAATGTGGGGGTCAATGGAGAAAGAATTACCTAGAGAAAACATCAAGGTTAAGGGACATTCTGGCTAAACCAACTTAGTCGGATTCTTGCTGAAGACAAGCCAGGTAACCAGATATCACCTGACAGATAATGGAGGATGAGGAACCTGATCAGATACGGACCATAATCAGATATCTAGGATGAGGGGTTCTTGCTAAAGAGACTTTGCAGGGCTGAAAAATGGATTTCACAGAGAATTATCCTGATGGGTGTAGAGGAAGAGTCAGAAGCCACACTAAAGTTTACCAAGCAAAGAATCTTTGTCACCATGCAGATGGCATACTGTGGAGGGGCTAGGTGGACCTCTGCATCTGCCCTCTCACCAGCTTGCAAGAGGGCTTTTGCTATGTACCTCCTGGGTTTTTCTTTGCTTTGTAATTTATAGGAGTGTTTTACCAAGGATAAATTCATGGTCAGATTTTTGAAGCCAAAATTTGGAGACAATTTTTCAGTGAAAATATCAGGTACTTAAAAATGAGATTTATTTATTTAACAGTTCTGAAGACACATAAGACTTAAAAAAAATTAATTTGAGACCAAGGACCAGCAGTTAGCGTAATGGCTATGTCGCTGGACTCCCATGTAGTTGACCATGGTTCGAGTCCCGGACCCGGTGGGTTAAACTCACGCCGGGCACATGTGCGTGCGTGCCCAAGATCCCGAAAGGATAATGGAGGAGAAGGGATTGTGGTGTGGCCATCCCTCCTGGGGGATGATTTCTCGCTTTCTGTCTCTCTCTATCTTTCTGGAGAGTGCACACACCGTATAACATAAAAACCTCTCAAAAAAAAAAAAAAAAAGAAAAAGAAAAGAAAAAAAAATAATTTGAGACCATAAAAAGGAAATAGAACCATATAATCAAACATCCACAATTCTCTATATTGCCCTCTCAAAAACCAAAACAAGGGTAATTTCCTCTATATAAATTAAGTTTGGGACTTCTGAAAAATCATTCACTCCACTCTGATAGTTTGTGTTCATCTTTTTTAAGTCTAGTTTCCTACCTGAGCAAAAATAACAAGGTAATGCTTTTTAAGAAGATCTTGACTCAGCGAATTTAAGTAAGTGGGAGGGGGTTGTTATTCTGAGGAAAGGCATGAAGTGATATTAGTGTATTGAATACCAGCACACTAAAATTACGAGTTTCTATACAGTTAAAAGTTTCCAGAGACTGGGTAAAGAATTATAAGATATAAGAAAAATAAATCTATACAGATGCAAATGAGAATACACTTGCAGAGATACGGCATTTAAAATAGGAATCAAGAAGTTTTACCAACTGGATTTTATTAAAGTCAAGTCTTGGTCACTTGACTAAAATGTGACCATTAAAAAAGTTAGCATTCACCAGAGTTATTTTGCATTAAAGGGGGATTGAAGAGTAGAATGAGAACTGAATAGTTAGCAATACCAACTTTCTGTATTGCACTATTTTTTGAATTATTTTATTTAACTTTATTTATTTCTTTATTATTGAATTTGACCAGAGAGAGACAGAGAGAGAGAGGGAAATTGAGAAAACAAGCCACCAGGTCCAGGACTCAAACTGTGGTCAGCCATGTTGGAATCCAGCACCTCTGATGGCCACACCACCTGCCAGTCCCTGTATTGTACTACTTAACAGATGTTGTTTAAATAGACAATACAGGGGCCAGCAGGTGCCTTGGTGGTTAAAGTGCTAGACTCCTACATAACCAACTGTGGTTCAAGTCCCAGACCCAGAGACTTGAAAATCATGCCTGGTGTGTGTGTGTGTGTGTGTGTGTGTGTGTGTGTGTGTGTGCGTGCATGCCCAAAATTCAGAGAGGACAATGGAGAAGAAATTATGGAATGGCTATCCCCCCTGAGGGAGTGATTTCTCACTTTTCTTCTCACTATCTCTTGGGTGAATGCATGTGCCTGATGGCAAAAATCTCAAAAGTGGATAAATTGAATATGATCAAAAGTAAATTTTATGCCTTAAATTATAGTATCAACATAATGAAAAAACAGTTCATAGAATGTGAGAAAAATTTGCAAATCATAAATCTGGTAAAGAAGTAGTACACAGAATACATAGAGAACTCCTGAACTTTAACAACATAATAACCCAATTAGGTAATGGACAAGAGACTTGAATAGACATTCTTCTGAAAGATATACAAATGACCAGCATGTACATAAAAAGGTGCTCCGTAATACTAATCATTAGAGAAGTGCAAATCAGAACCATAATGCGACACAACACACATTAAGATGGCTACTTTGAGGTGGTATGGTGGTTAAGGCACTGGACTCCCACATGACCAATCATGGTTTGAGTCTTGGACCTGGAGGCTTGAAAAATCATATCAGGCATGAAGGAGAATGGAGAAGAAGAGATTGTGACAGGGGCATCCTGCCTCGAGGGCAATTTCTCACTTTTGCTATCTCTCCTCAGTGAGCACATGTGCACATGTGCCCTAAAAACCAAAAAAAAAAAAAAAAAAAAAAAAAAAAAAAAAAAAAAAAGATGGCTACTTTCAATAGAAAGAAAATAAATTGTATTGGTGCAATGTCTAGAAATCAAAACTCTTATGCTTTGGTGGTTTTAATGTAAAATGGTGCAGCCACTGTGGAGCACTTAAGAATAGTCAAAATGTTACTTATTTATTTTCTTTTTTGAGGGCACGTGCACTGGCCAGAAAGACAGAGAGAGACAGAGAGACAGAAAGAGAGAAATCACCCCCCTGGGGGGATGGCCACGCCGCAATCCCTTCTGCTACATTTGGGCACACACGCACATGTGCCCGGCATGAGTTTAAGCCACTGGGTCCAGGACTTGAACTGTGGTGTTCGACTACATGGGAGTCCAGTGACATAGCCATTGTCCACCAACTGCTGGTCCCCTCAAAATGTTAATTTTTATATCATATTTTACCACAATAAAAATAATAGGTTTGATTGTGCTGCTGTACGGGTTATCAATTTAATCTTAAGTAGAATTTAGATTACAAATAGAAATGTGAAGTGGTGCAGTTGGTCAGTGCACAAGGGGAAAAGAGTTTAACAGAGGCGGAGATGTAATCTGAAGTCAGGTGAGACTATCTGAGTCAAGACCTGATTGTGCCCATGCCTCATGGCAGGGAGGGTCTTAGCTTTTGGGTAGTGTAAGGGGGAGGGTAAGGATAAACTCTCTGAGCTTGGGTCCTGATGGGAGGGTGGTTTCTCAGGAATGTAGGGGGTTATCAGATTCAGGTAAGTGTGGAAGAGGTGGCAGAGGGAGGCACAGAAAGTCTGCTTCCTGTTTTGTAAAAACTTATCCTGGAGGCTTTATCCTGGGTTCTTCCCTGAGTAAGTTTACTTATGTTCTTGTGAACTTCCCACAAAATGGGCTATGGTTCATTTTTACCAAAGAAGTAAAAATATACATAAGAAAGGTTATCGGGGAAAAGACTTGTGCAAAGATGATTTTTTTCCACCATGAGGTATTTTCTATGCTGAGTATGATGTTTTATGTGAGAAAAAAACACGAATGGTTAGAGCATTTCTGTGTTGTGTTCTTTAAATGTTTAATTATATAAATTAAGATTATATATATGTGTATAGATACACACACACACACACACATATATACAGTATATCTAAACGTTTTTCAATTCTCTGTTTCTTAAATCTTGATATTAAATGCTATTACAGTAAATTTCTTAAGTTAAATGTAAAGGGAACATTTTAGGTACTGAGGAAGGTATCATAGTACCTTAAGCAGAGAGAGGCAGAATAAAAGCAGTTTCTAGTGTTCTTGATTGCTTCCCCCTTTTGTATTAACCACATTTTTATGTAAATAACTAATTGTTGTTGGTTTTGGAGGGAGGAAGACTCCCTGAGCACAGGAGACAGGGAAGGATGCATTAGGAAATGCCAGGCAGCCTCAGGGACTCATCCAGTCTCTCTCCCTACAGAGGTTAGGCCCTTGTTCAAACCATCACAAACTTCAGGGATTGCCTTTTCCTTCCAGATTCTTCTAAATCCTCTTTATCTGGTCATAAAAGGTAGAGATAAGGCATCTGCCCACAGGGTCTGCATTCTTCCACATTTGCTATGGACGAAACAGCAACCACTAGACTAGAGGACGCTTGCTCTCGGCCCTGCAGGAAATTTTACCTGACTCTTGGCCTAAAGGAAAAGCAGGTATAGGCTGAAAATCTACTCTGGGCTTGCTATAGGCTGAAAATAGGCTGAAAATCTACACTGGGCTTGCTATAGGCTGAAAATTTACACTGGACTTGCTATAGGCTGAAAATCTACACTGGGCTTGCTATAGGCTGAAAATCTACACTGGGCTTGCTATAGGCTGAAAATCTTCACTGGACTTGCTATAAACTTCTTTTCAAGAACCACCCATTTGGCACATTGAGTCAGAGTACTTCGTTGCTGGGAATCATACAGAGAAGTGACCAATTCTCCTCTGTGCTGCCCCAGGATGTTCAGGTGACCTCCCTGTGGGTCCTCTGATGTAAGCAATTCCAGCCTGGATTCAGATTTGGGGCTTTAAAGCCTGAGGCAGGTTCAGTTGGGCCAGATACCAGCCACCTCCGAAGAGCAGCCTGTGGAGTGAGTATTAGCAGCTGTGAGCTTTGCAGGTGAGCACCCCTAGCCAGGCCTAAGTGAGGTGGAATGGTAAGAAGAGATGAAGATGCTTGTAAAAAAAGGCTGCTACAACCTCCAGGAAGAAGAGCATCTGCCTGGAGCTCTGCCAGCCTTGAGCTGGGAAAAAGGGAGAGTGACTGGGGAACCCAGAAAGGAGCCTAGACCTGATGGGGTTTGAATTGTGCAGGTCAGTCAGCGTCTAGGCTTGGCTGTGCCTTCAGGGTAGCTCCATTCCTGTAGCTGGATCATGGTGCCACTTCCTCCCTACACCAACTCAAACTTTCCCTGGCCATAGAGGGCATATGAGGAGGATGAGAGAAGGTGGCCTCTTATCTCCCTGCCTAGAGCATTGCTTGGAATGCCTTACCCAGGATGAACCCAGTGACCAGAAGCTGCCTGCCCCTGTTGAAATGTTGGCACTGGGAGCTCTGGCTTCTAGCAGTGCTGCCAGATCTCCGCCTCAGTTTGGAGGAGTGAGTGGTGACATTGGCAGCAGAGACCCAAGTAAGGACTGATTAGAGTGGTGGGTGCGCTCCTTCCCAGTTTCTCTTGGGAAGGCATTCCAGAAATATTTCATTCAAGAAGGGAAAATTCCAGAACACATCTCATCTTTTGCTGCACATTTGCCAAGGAGAAGGTATGGGATGGCCTTCCATCTGTTCAGGATTTCTTCGCCTCTACTTAGAATGAAATGTCCTCACTATGGAGGTTTTGCATAGATGGCCTCAGTACAATTAGTATAAAACCTAGACCAACCTAGTGCTTCCTGTTTTCTTACTTGTTCTTCAAGCTTCTGACCCCTCAAGTACTTGTATCCTTTATCCTTTCTTCTAACCTCAATTATTATTGCATACACTTTATCAGTTCCTAGGGCTCTGAACAGGCTGTTTTTCATATTTGTAGCTTAGTCAACACCTGTGTGTCCTGTTTTCCTCCCATCACATCCTTCGTCTCTTCCATAGACCTTAAGTAAAAACATGGGAGAATAGTTTATTTTTTTTCTGCCATAGTTGTTTTAATTTCTAGGAGAGTAAAATGGCTATTTGTAAGAATTAGTCTAACCAGAGACTCATTTCTTTTCCTACCCAGGTTTTAGAAACATGGATCCTTTAATCTTCCTGGCTGTCCTGTGCTTGGGAATAGCCTTAGCTTTTCCAACACTTGACCAAGGTTTAGATAAACAATGGAACCAGTGGAATGCAAGACGTGGGAAAGTAAATGGCACGGTTGGTAACACCTGAAATTGCCCAGAGAGAGCCAGAGAAAATATTCCTTCCTGTTGGTTTACATAAAGAGAGACGCTTTTAGAGGCCAACCCTTACCAAAGCAATAATTTAGTAACACCCATTATGAGCATAATAAGGACATCCATCTCTGTTGTGTCTGAGTTTGGAGAATAGCTTCCAGAAGTATAAAGCCATCTTGACCATGGTTTCCCTTCCATCTCTGCAAATCCATTGGTGAGCATGGGTTCAGTTTTAAAGAGATAAAGACTACCAGTTGTATGTTTGCATCTAGGGTGAAGAAGGATGGAGGGGAGGTGTGTGGGAGAAGAATATGAAAATCATTGAGTGCCACAATCTAGAATACAGCCAAGCAAAATTTAGCTTCACCATAGCAATTAACGCCTTTGGAGACATGGTGAGTGTGGTCTGGAACTCTTAACTCTGTGCTTCCTCTCCTCAGTTTGGTTACCCAAATAATGTCTTGCTTTTCATCAATTGTTTTTCCTTGAAGAACAATGAAGAAACCAGACATGTGATGAATGGCTTTTTAAAGAGGAAGCACAAGACAGGGGGCGTGTTCCAGCAACTTCTGCATCTGGAGGTCCCCGAAGCTGTGGATTGGAGACAGAAAGGCTATGTGACTCCTGTGAAGGATCAGGTATGATGGTGTCCGTCTGATTCAGACCTCCAGCTCCACAGGACGTCAGGAAGGAATTGGTATCTTTGCCTTGGTGCACAGTGGAATGATGTGCAGTTTATTATTTATAAAAGAGTATTCAGATACGGGAATTGTCAAAGTCTTGGTACTTGTTTTGTACAGGACAACTTTTTAATTTTTTTTTCTGGCTCAGTGTATTTCTTGTTGGGCTTTTAGTGCAACTGGTGCTCTTGAAGGACAGATGTTCCAAGAAACTGGCAAATTTGTCTCACTGAGTGAGCAGAACCTGTGGACTGTCTTCAGCCTCTCGTCAGTTTTGGCTTTAACAGTGGCCTGATGTCTTATACCTTCCAGTATGTTAAGGACAATGGAGGTCTGGACTCAGAGGAGTCCTCTCCACATGAGGCAGTGGTAGCTTCTTATCTTGCAGTTAACTTTAGTTCTGATTTTGGAATTCCAGAGAGTCAGAGATAACAAATACCTTCTTCAGAATTCACGTTTTAGATGCTGCAATCTATGTCTGCAAGCTATCAGTACTATCACTATAAATCGTTAGCCTTTGTACAGTTCTTTGGTTAGATGGTTAACATAAATAAGAATGTCTGATTATGTAATGTGGTAAATAAACCAGTCTACACATAACACAGACTTTGCTCATTGTGGAAAATTTCTTATGGACAGGTTGACCTAGTAAGTCTCATTGAAAAGCCATGAATTAATTTTCAGTTTCAAATCCATTGCTATTGATTGATTTTACTTCCAAAACAATTTAAAACAGTGCTGACTTGGAAATCCTAAGCTGCTAACTGATCCATGTGGTGGGACATGTTCCCTAGGAGGTGGCTGGCAATAATCTATTGTCATTCCCTTTTACCTTTAAAAGGAAGGCACCTGTAGGTGCACTCCCAAGAATTCTGATGCTACTGTGACTGGCTTTGAACATATCCCTACTAAAGAGAAGGCCAAAGAGAGGGCAGCAGCAACTGTGGGGCCCATCTCTGTTGGTATCAATTCACACCATCATTCTTATAGACATGGTAAGCGTTTTCCTCACAGGAAGTATGGAGAAATATTGGAAACTACCATGTTATTCTAGAGTGATGGACTCCTTTCTGTATAAAATAGAATGTAAATATTTGGATGCGTGGTTTCACATAGTCATTTATTCTGTACACACAATATTTGTACCTGATGTTTCCACTTGACATTAATTTAAATATATTTCCATGAATATAAATACTCCATAATTTGTAAGAGCTATGTAATTTTTAGTATAGCTTGATTAATTTTTTCCATATGTTGGATTCTTAAAAATTTTCTGATAATTTAAAGAAAGTTTATTAATTTCTTTCCTCACTAATAGAGAGAAAGAGAGAGAGAGAGAGAGAGAGAGAGAGAGAATGAAACAGGCACCCCTAAGAGGGTCTTCATGCTGCAACCCATCCCCTGCATCAGCCAGCTCTAATTTATGGGTATGCACATTTCAGGTGTATCCAGGGAGGTCTCCAGATGCAAACCCACAACCTTCCAATGTGTGTATTGAATTACTGGTGCACACTGTCTGGCTCCCTAAAAATTTTACTTCTGTTACTAAATGTAAAAATAACTTCTTGGTTCAAGTAGTCTGCTGATTTCTTAGACTGACATCCTATGATTAGAAATGAAAGATTTTAAAGATTTTGCCTAGACATCTAGGCAAAAGAAGTTCTTTTATGAAAGGATTCATGCTTATTTTATTTCTACCAGCTTTAAATGAGAGCCCAACTCCCTAGCATTAACAGTAACAGACTTTATTTTGAAGATTCATGTGGGATTTGTGTCATTTCCCTGCATCTGCAGGCAACTCCCTGACTGTGGGTGACAGGGTGGATCCCCGTGGTGTGCCACTGCATTGACTTTACCCTCCCAGACAATTATTACGAACCAACCTGCAGCAGCAAAGAGGTGGTTCGGTGGTTGGTTACAGTGTAATGCAAGGAGCATCAAATAACAATAAAATTCGGCTGGTTAAGAACACATGTAAATTGCCAGAAATATTTATATTTGAAATTCGAAATAAAATTAATTCTTTGTGTAATCAGCATTTGATATAGGTCCAGAATGTTTGAGCACCCTTCTGAAATCTAGGAGTGTTTACTCCACTTAAGTTAACCACAGAACTATAAACATTGGATTCTAACATTAAGATGCTGTCATAAGCTTGCTGGGTTTGAGAATTATTTGAACAATGAACATATACATTGTGAAAAGTTCCTTAATTCTGAAACCTATCTGGCTGGAAAGCCATCCTATCCTTTTCCTGTCTCTGGTTACACAGGTCTGTGAAAGGCCATTGCTTTGGAGTCAGGGTTGAGCGTTTTATGCAGGTTCAGACTGAACAATTTACAGAGGAACAAGAACATTCGCCTCTCCTGATTCTCTTTATTAAGTCTGTAGTCTCTGTTTAAGTTAGATGTTAAAGCTAATAAAGCTTTATCATGTGCTTTTTTCTTTCTAGAAAATAAAAAAAAGTCCTCTTCTTTTTTCAGCTAGGGTAATAAATGAGGCCTGAGTGGCTATGGGATGATGGCCAAAGACCGGAACAACCACTGTGGAATTGCCTCATATGCCGACTCTCTGACCGTGTGAGCTGATGGACGGTGATAAAGCACGTGACTGGAAATGCATATCCAGAGGAAGAGATTTATCTTCAGACCTACCAGACCACACTGTGTGGATGTAACTCTTGGATCTTTGAAGATGCAAGTGATGATTTGAATTCTGTGACATTTTTATGCTGGTAAAATGTTACCACTATTTTAATTACTATTGTAAACAGATATTATTAATTCACTAAATATTCTGGGTTTTTGTTATTAAAAAGGATGTGTATTTTTTTACCTATTTAAATAAAACTTAATTTGAAATGTAGTGGTGGGCTTTCTTTCTCTCCTTCATGCATTGTCTTTGGGTATCATGAAATCTGTAATTGGACTAAAGACATCAGTGAGTGTGCCAGTGGTACACTAGGCAAAAGAGCGGGTGGCCTGTGGCTCTTCTCGTTATCAACATGTAGATCCTATGACAGCTGCTCAGTGACTGTGTCTGACCCAATCTCTGATTGCAGGAAAATTTGACAGACTATAAAAAAACAAACAAACAAACAAACAAAAGACTAGAATTATTTTAATAAAGAAAAAAAATCACTTTGTATATAATTTTTATACTAGAAAAGGGCCTTAGAGAACCTGTTTATTTCATTCAGTATGGTTGCAACCCAGTTTACTTACAGGACAAATGAATCAGGGCCAGACTATGGAGCTTCTTCTCCGACTAATGGTGAAGACCCCATGGCCACTTTGTAGTTGAAGCCACGTAGGACACCAGCAGATGTCTAAGCCTAGTTCGTCTTTCAGTCCACAGGGATGAAGGATAAATTCCTGGGGTTGAGGCAGGCTGTCAAAACTATTGCTCTGGCCTGGGAAGGTAGGAGACAGCAGGAAGATCAGATATGAAAGTCTGTGGCTACATTTAGACTTACCTAACAAGCTTCTAAGTTTATTTTTTAGAAGGGAACACTTGGGACCAGCAGTTGGCGTAATGTCTATGTTGCTGGACTCCCATGTAATCGACCGCGCTTCGAGTCCGGTTCGAGTCTGGACCTGGTGGTTTAAACTCACACAGGGTGCGCGTATGTGCATGCCCAAGATCCCGAGAGGAGAATGAAGGAGAAGGATTGTGGCATGGCCATCCCTCCTGGGGGGTGATTTCTTGCTTTCTGTCTCTGTCTTTCTGGTGAGTGCACACGCTCTATAGCAAAAACCGCTCCAAAAAATTATTTTTTCATAATTCAAGTGTTTAAACAGTTTGTTTTTTATGTTTGTGCTTTCAACATATATTCATTGGGCATCTTCCATGAAGCAGTTCTGTGCTAGGCTTGGGGACTCAAAAGTGAAACAAATGATCACAGTCTCTCTCTATGCTGCTACGTTACCCTAAGGGAGCAAGCAAACCCAAGGCACAAAGCCCTGTGCAGATGCAGGCTGGTGAGGAAGTTCAGGGAGAAGCCCAGGGGACAATCCCAGCATGTAACAGAGACAGCGTGCCCTCTAGAGTTCAGGGAAGGTTCTGCACAAACGCCATCTGATTCAAATTTCAGTTCATGCGTGTCATGTCTTGGTCTATGAGGGAGGAAGTTTCTCTGTATGGTGTATTATTCAATTTTTAAATAATGAACCTTCATTGTTTTCATGAGGTAACATATTCAGAAGTATGCAATTCAACAACAAAAAAGTATCGGTAAAGAAGAAAGGGAAGGAGAAGACTGAAAATCAGCAGGTCCTAAGACCACTTGACAAAGGCAAGTCTCTAGGTTGGGAGTTTGTGTTCTTGGGACTCGCACTGACACCACCCAGCCTGTCCATTCATACAGCACAGATGTAGGATCTAGCACTGGTCAGTGTCATTCACACAGTTCTAGCAACATGGAACCACTTTGAGGATAGCAGGCTTTAACTTATTGTTCCCAGGCAAGATAATTAGGTAGAGGGCTTTGCTAAGGGGTCAAGGAGAGATAGACAATGAGGGAATATACCAGGCACTGTGTTCTAATTGGACTGCTTTAATGAGAATGCACAATGGTTTTGGTCAGAATTCTGGAATGTTTCTTCACTTCAGCTGACCCTACCGCCTCACCGTCACACACTCACTGTATCCAAACAATGGGAGAATATATTGAGTAATTAACAGAAACTTCTTTT
>NW_006202960.1:96144-98644 GCF_000334495.1 Tupaia belangeri chinensis
CTACACTCTACTCTTCCTCCACATTTAAGATTAGCTGTGTAAAACTTACTCTGTAAATTCTCAGTGTCTTCTAAAGTAGAAAATAATGGGGACCAGCAGTTAGCATAATGGCTATGTCGCTGAACTCCCATGTAGCCGACTGCGGTTCGAGTCCCGGACCTAGTGGCTTAAACTCACACCAGGCACATGTGTGCATTCCCAGAATCCCAATAGGAGAATGGAGGAGAAGGGATTGCAGCATGGCCATCCCCCCCTGGGGGTGATTTTTCGCTTTCTGTCTCTCTGCCTCTCTCTTTCTGTTGAGCGCACGTGCCCTACAGCAAAAACCTCTTCAAAAAAAGTAGAAAATAGTTAACTAAAGTTCTAAAATCAGATTAATTCCAAACAAAAATACCAGTCAGGGACGCTAAAAAGTATTGCACATTTGGATAAACACAGGCCTTTACAATTTTGACTTTTAAAAACACTTTGTGCTATATCATTGTGTTTTTAAATTTAAATTTAAATTTATTTTATACATTCAATTACTGTACATCATTATAGCTTGTAAAGTGAATTTACCCAACACGAACATACTTTCCACCAGCTCAGTTGACGATATCATATATATTATAATCAACAGACAATCTTCCATTTCTGTGTCCCTCAAATGTGTTGCCTCTCCATTTTTCTCCTTGATTCCATTCCTCTCACTCTCTCCCATCTCCCACCTTCTTCCCACATCATCTCCAGTGTCCATAACCATTTTCCATGCTTCTGTATCCTCTAAGCTTTCAGTTTGGGCCATAGAGTGTGAATAGTAGGTACATAGTAAGTACCTACTTAATACAATCTCTCTCTTTCATAGCCTGACTTACTTCATTCAGCAGTAAATCTTTTATATTCGTCCACTTTCTATCAAATGCCAGGGTCTTGTTTTTATTGGGTTCGCAATATTTGTAGTAACTTTTATGAACTTAGTAGTGCAAATTATTGAAAAAGGTGTGTTCATTTGTGCACAGTAAAATTGTAACATTTGTGATAGAAGTCATGAGATTTTGTATATATGAATAAAATATTAGGAAGCTTATAAAAGGAATTTTAATTTCCCTTTGGAACACAAAAAAGATAGTGTATGTAACAACATCCCTGGCTCTACAATTACCTAATGTTAAAATATTTTTAAAGTAAATTTTAATAGTAATTACTTAGTATGCTATCAACACTTTGCATCTGTACACTGGTATCAGTAGGTTATGTATTAAATTATCCCAAATGCTTAGATACTTGAGTATTACCTCCATGTTTGTTTTTGCTATTGATGTCAAGCTCTCCAAATTCTTCTCTTTAGTCCCAATGTCCCAAGGGCTCTCTTGGAGAGCGGCAACAGAAGAGGGTTTCACCCCTCTGGGCTCACACTTGCTGAGATTGGGCAGGAATCCTAAGGAGCCATCCACAGGGACCCATTGTATTGTCCTGATGAACTCTAGCAAAGTTTTAGAATCCACCAGACACTGAGGATTGGGGATTTGCCTTGGGGGGACCCCACTGGGGATGCTGGCCAGTTTCTGGGTATAGGGCCTTTCAGGAATGGAACATACTGAGCTCTTTCAGTGTTGACAAATTTTTTCTGAAAACAGATTTGGAAGTAAAGAAGATTTTAATTTTTCAGTAACAATTTGTAAACTAGAAACACATAGCCTAAACGTCATCTAAACCAAAAGCACCCTTCCTTGGAATAGAGTTGGGGAGGCTGCTTTTTCAGGATAAACATCCCCTCTCAAGTTTCCATTTAAGTCCTTTATCCAAATGAATGCTGACACTTGTTCAGTTCTGAATGATTGACACGAGTCACCATTGGTTCAGAAACAAAGACTTAAAGGTTCAATTGTTGTTTGTCCAAGAACACAGAGTACATGAATAACTCTAGTCAGCAAACACCTGCTAGACTCCTCGCAATGTTGAGACCCACTTAGTCCCTTAGGACCCATCCTGAAGAATTCTCATTTGGAGTTCATATCAACATTTGAAGGACAATAAGGAGGCTCTGGGACTTCTGTGACATGGGAGCAGGAGAAGTCCTCCAAGTCCACCCGAGACTCATTGAACACTGGGTCTAATCTCGGGGTCCCCACAGAGTTATAGCCAAATTGGCAAAAATTTCTTTTTAGCCTAATTGCCATTGCAATGATATTTACTAGTTGTTGTTATGTGCTTGGGATCCCCAAACTATATAAGAGAGTCTGTCCTCAGAACACTTTAGTGTGGAGATGAGGATATGTAACTTAATTTTGTTCATGCTCTTGCTATAACTAAAATTCTTTTCTTATATCATTCAAAGTATCATTTAGGTCCACTTCACTCAGTACATGAAGAAAAACACTTCTTTGCCACATCTCCAATTTTTATTTTATTTATTTATATTTATTTATTTGCTATAGGGCACATACAGTCATCAGAGAGACAGAGAAAGGGAAGAGGAAAAACACCCTTCATGGGGAATGGCCATATTGCAATCCCT
>NW_006202960.1:108602-121967 GCF_000334495.1 Tupaia belangeri chinensis
TAAGTAAGCATGAATGCTTGATGTGATGGTTTTATATATATATATATATATATATATATATATATATATATACACACATATATATGTACATATAAACTTTCAACCTTTTAAAAAGAATGCATTCTGTGTGTGTGTGTGTTTTAAATTGGGAATGTCTGAAAACTTTCAAAATTTTAAAAAGAATGCATTCTGTGTGTGTGTGTGTTTTAAATTGGGAATGTCTGAGATTGTCACTGAAACACTGTCATTTGATTTAGATCTACAAGTCTGACAATGAATTTGTTCTGGATAAGAGACAAGACTTTTCTCTCCTAGAAATGTATAAGAAGAGAAACAACAAAGAGAAAAAAACACCTTCCTGGAGGCCAGAGGGATAGGAAGAGACAAGGGGTAGGAGGTATATCCCTAACGTTCCTCAGTGCCAGTCTTCTGACTCGACTTTATGGTCGATGCCTGCTCACTTGGTGTCATGCTCAAAGGAGGCAAAAACAGGTGAGCCTCCCATAAATTATCCTATCAAGACCTGGCTGAGCCTGCACCTTGTCTTAACTAAAATTGTTGTATTTTGATCTTATAATCAGCATCTTTTCTGAACTCTTTGATCATTCTAACTTTTAAGAAAAGATCCTTTAGGGTTTTCTACGTAGATAAGATCATGTTATCTACAAATAGATAGTTTGACTTCTTTCTTCCCAAAACAGGCACCTTTATTTTTCTTGCCTAACTACCTTAGCTACAATCTCTACTAAAATGTGAAAACAGATGTTCTGGGAGTGGATAGCCTTGTTTTGTTTCTAATCTTAGAGGAAAACCTGTCAGTCAGTCTTCAGTCTTTCACTACTATATCTGGTGCAAGCTTTGGGTTTTTCATTGTTGCCATTTATTATATTGAGAGAATTCCTTCTAATTCTAGCTTATCATAAAATGGTAAGCTGTAAATGGATTTTGTTAAATGCTTGTTCTGCGTCTATAAGATAACCATGTGATGATTTCCCCTTATCTTATTTTTTAGTGCATCACATTGATTAATGTGCATACACTGAACCAACCTTGCATTACTGGTATTTATCCACCCAGTTCAACTTGTAAAATCCTTTTCATACTCTGCTGACTTTGCCAGTAATTTAAGAAATTCTGTAGTTTGTTTTTTCTTGTGATGTCTTTGACTTTAGAATTAGCATAGCCTCAGCTTTCTGGAGTGAGGTAAAAAGTGATTCCCCCTCCTCAATCTTCTTACTCTTACCCTTCCTTTTACTCTCCTTCCTTTTCCCTCCAGCTCCTCTTCCTCTTCATCTTCTCCTTCTTCCTCTCCATTTCCTCTTCTTCCTCCTCCTCATTCTGTTGTTACTACTTGGAATACTGTGAAAATAATTGGTGTTAATTCTCCTCTAAGTGTTTGGTAAAATTTACCAGGAAAAAAACTTGTGGGTTTTACTTTGTTGGAAGTGTTTTTTATTATGAAATCAATCTGTTTACTTTTTGTAGCTCTAATAAAATTTCTTTTCTTTTTCTTCTTCTTCGTCTTCTTCTAGTTTTCGTAGTTTTTATGCTTCTAGGCATTGTTGACTCCATCTATGTTATTTAATTTGTTGGGATATGATTGTTAATAGTAAATTACCTTATAATCCTATTTCTTTCTGTAGAGCTATTAGTGATATTCCCTCTTTTATTCCTGATGTTACTAATTTGAAACTTCCCTCGTTCTTTCTTGGATATTCAAGCTAAAGATATGTTGAGTTTGTTTATATTTTCAAAGCACAAACATATGGTTTACTTGTTATTTATGTTTTTATTTATAATATAGTGTGTGTGCACACAGGGAAGAAGAAGAGAGAGAGAGGAAGAGAGAGGAGAGAGAGAGAGAGAGAGAGAGAGAGGAGAGAGAGAGAGGGAGGGAGGAGAGAGAGAGGAGAAAGAGAGAGAGGAGAGAGAGAGAGAAGGTAAGCACCCTCCATGAGGTCTTGAAATGCCATAATCCCCTTTCTTTGATCTTCCTACCTGTTGGATTTTGAGCACTTGCACGTGTACCCAGTGTGTTTCAGGCTGACAGGGCTGGTGATTCAACCCCTGTGGTTGCCATGTGGGATCTAGCTTCTCTCAAAAGTGCATCAGCACCGAGCCATGGAGTTGGCAGTCTTATTTCTTCTCTACTGTTTTCTTTCATTCATATTGTACAAATATTTACATATTTGTGCTCTAATCTTTCTTCCTTCCTTTCTTTCTCTCTTCCACCCTCCCTCCTCCCTTCCCTCCCTCTTTCTTTCAAGGGCATATGTACTCTCTCTAGAGAGACAGAGAAACAGAAGAGAGGGAAAGGGAGAAAGCACCCCCAGTGGGGTGTGGTCACACCACAATCCCTTTGCCTCCATTTCTTCATCTCATTGGGATTTTGGGAATGCATGTACATGCGCCTGGCATTTTTAAAAAATGCCTCCAGGACTGGATTTGAACCATATGATCAGCATGGGGATCTGGCTAGCTTAACCGCTAGGCCAAGGGATTGGCCCTTTATTTATTAATTTTTTAATATCTGCTTACTATGAGTTTAGTTTATTCTTTCTAGTTTCTTAAGGTAAGGTTATTGTTACGAGATTTTTTAAATATACGCATTAACAGCTATACATTTCTCTCTGAACTCTGCATTCACTGAATTCTGTAAGATTTTGTAGTTTGTGTTTTAGTCTTATTCTCCACAATGTAAATTTTCTCATGTCTCATGTGATTTTTTTTTTATTTGACCCATTGGTTACTTAGGTGTGTGCTATTTAATTTCCATGTATTTGAAAATATTCCAAATTTTCTTTCATTATTAATTGCTAATTTCATCCTATTGTGATCTGAAAAGATACTGTGTATGACTTCAGTCCTTTTAAACTTGTGGATATGCGTGCCCTAATATATGGTGTATACTGTAAGAATATTCTATGTAGACTTAAGAAATGCACATTTTGTTCTTATTGAGTGAAGTTTTATACAGGTCTAGTTGATGCTCAGTATTTATTCATTTTTTTCTATTTTCTTTCTTTTTGCCCAGTTTTCTATTCATTATAAAAAATGGGTTTGAAGTTTCCAATTATTATCATCGAATTGTCTATCTCCCCTTTCAAGTACGTTATTTTTGCTGCATGTAATTTGGGACTCTGTTGCTGGGTGCATATATCTTTATAACTGGTATATATTTTTGATGGGTTGAATCTTTAATAAGTATGTAAGGTCCTTCTTTGTCTCTAATAAGAATTATTTTCTTAGAATCTATTTTGATTTTAGCATAGGCTCTCCAGTTTCCTTCTGAGTACTGTTTTTATAGAATATCTTTTTCTATTCTTTCCACATATTTGTATCTTTAAGTAGAAAATTAATCTCTTTTTAAATTTAATTTTATTATTATTATTTAAAACATTCAATTGCTATACATCATTTGACTTACAAAAAGAATTTTCCCAATGTGAAATACACCTCAGAGAAAATTAATCTTTTTTAGGTATTGCATAGTTGAATCATATATTGCTATCTACTCTGTTTATCTTTTAACTGGAGGACTTAATTATTTAATTTAGTGTAATTATTGACATCTTAGGGCTTACTTTTGTCATTATGTTATTTTTTCTGTTTTAAACCTCTTTCGTTCTGGAAATCTTCCATTACTGCCTTCTTTTGTGTTAAAGAAATATTCCTTTTCTCCCTTCCTTCCTTCCTTCCTTCCTTCCTTCCTTCCTTCCTCCCTCCCTCCCTCCCTCCCTCTCTCTCTCTCTCTTTCTCTCTCTTTCTTTCTTTCTTTCTTTCTTTCTTTCTTTCTTTCTTTCTTTCTTTCTCTCTCTCTCTTTCTTTTTCTTTCTTCTTTTTCTTTTCATCAGTAAGAAACAGATGTTTTAAAAAAATCCAAATGCTAGCATTGTCTGTAAAAAGTTGGCAGGTTTATTTATAATTGTCATAAAGTTGAACTCCTGAGAATGTGTTTAAGAATCCATTATGAAGGGTAACATTTCATTCTTAAAATTTTTTTTTCTCTTCTTCCTGTTATTAGTGGTTCTGAATGTTAGATATTTTCTTCCTGTGGGGTCAAAAGTACCTAAGTATGTGACTGAGTAGAAAATATGGGGCAGAAATCAGATACTGGCAGTTTTTCTGTTTCTATTTGCATGTGGATTTTTAATATAAGTGTAGGGATATAAAGCATTAATGGAAGTCAAAATATTTTGGTGAATAAAAAAAAATTTCTATTGTACGATTTTAATTTGTTTACTTCTTTTACTATGTATTTGTTTTTTAGTGGTTCTTCTTCCAATTACAATTAGCAATTTAATTTACAACAATCTAATTTAGATTAATGCCATTTTTATTTCAATATTATGCACTGTCTTTGCTCCTATGCATCTCCAACTCCCCTCTGCTTTAAGCAGTTGTTGACCCAGATTACATCTCTCTTTTTATTTTTTTTCCTGTTATAGGACATGTGCTTTTGCCAGAGAGAAACAAAGAGAAACAGAGAGAGAAGGAAAGGGAGAAATCTAGCCCCTTGTCCCCCACATGGGTGGATAGTCATGCTGCAATCTCTTCTCCATTCTTCTCTCAGGATTCTGCACATGCAGGCACACACACCTGGCATGTTTCTCAAGCCACTGGGTCCAGGACTTGAATTATGCACTCAGCCATGTGGGATCCAGTTCCTTATCCAGCACACCACCTGCTGGCCCCACTGCGGGATTACATCTGTATGCACAGTATGCTGACTAGTCTAGATTTATAATTAATTCTTTATGCAGTTATCTTTATATTCAATTAAATGTAAAGATTGTAAGATAAATTTTTGTATGTATTATTTATATTTACCTAAGTAATTATTTACCTACCCTTCCCAATATTCTTCCCATGGACAGTTGAATTAATGTCTAATGCCTTCCACTTCACCCTGAAGGACTATTTATATCACTTCTTGTAGGTCATGTCTTTTAGCAACAAACACTTTCAGTTATTGTTTATCTGGGGAATGTATTAATTTCACCTTCATTTTTGAAGAATAGTTTTGGTGAATAAGGAATTATTGGCGACTACATTTTTTGTTCTTTGTTTTCCAGAACTTTGACTATATCATCTCACCTTCCTCTGGCCTACATGATTTTTGATAAGAAATTGGTTCTTCATTTTACTAGGATCTCTTGATGAGTCCATTTTTTTCTGTTGCTTGAAAAATTATGTTTTTATCTTTAGGTTTTGACAGTTTGATATATCTAGATGAGTGTCTTTTTGAATTTCATCTACTTGAAATGTATTCAGTTTTTTTTGATATATAAGTTAATACGATACCCAGATTTGTTAAAATTTCAGCCATAATTCTCAGCTCCATCAACATAATTAAAATAACTTATTGAAAACATTTGTCTAAAATGTTCAACATCTTATCTTCTCTAGGCATGGTTTGTATTATTTTGTTTTCTGTGTTGTAGCATACTTTATTTCTTTTCTTAAGATACTTTTTTAAAAAGTTTATTCTTTTCTTCTTTCATGAGTGAGAAAGACGAGAGAGAGAGAGAGAAAGCCAGGCTCCCACAACAGTCTTGATGCCATGAACCACCATCAGCCTCAGTCAACCTCAGATCGAAGGCAAGGGTGTGCCTGTTGTATTGAGAGCTTGAACAGGGAACCTACCGGCCCAGGTGAGAGTGCCTTGTACTGTGAGGAAGAGATACTCCGGGCTCCACAAGAAAGTTGCTTGGGGGTGGGGATAAAGAATGTGGGAATTTGTTCCATAAAGTCAGTTCCGCCTTGCCTACTGAGCAGAGACACTTTGTTATGAGTATATGTAAATGTATCCGTCATGTTCTGTGCCTTTTTTAAAAATAAAAGCAAGATTACTCTGGTCCAACATACTAATTTTTAAAAGAAATCAGAGAGTTCTGCCAGCTATATTTTGTTAAAGATAGAGCTAAGACATGGTTGCATGACTAAAAAAAAAAATTATTATTATTATTTATTTAATTTTCACATATAAATATTGAATAATGAATTCTTATTAATGCTGACTATGAATTTTAATAACTAACCTTTGCTTTGAATTCATATTTGCTTACTTTATCACTGCAAGGCCTAATTTTATTTGATTTATAATAATAATTTCAGTGTGTTCTTGAATTGGCTTATTTTTACTTTGTGTGTCCTTTCGGTCAGTTTTGTCATAAGCTAATATGAAAAGCAGACTAGACAGTGAAGGAAAGTGTCCAGGGATTTTTTTTTTTTTAAATAGGAGAAAGTAGGATTTGTCCAGAATTAAAAATTCACCACAAGGAAGCTGTATTTGCATATTCAGAGTTGTTATCCCCAGCCATGCAGGGTCTGTGTCTTACCACCTGTGGGAAGCCACATCCTTCTCAATGCTCTTACCTGGCTTTTTCAGTTTGTGGATGGCCTTCCTTGTCAGCCTCCTGATGGTCAGTTACCTTTCTGAAGAGAAACTGAAAGCTGAAATGTCAGGTGGAAGAAGGTGCTGCAAGAAAGAAAACTAGAAATTCAGAGATTCACCAGGGCTTCACAGAGTAATGCTGTTACCAAGTCGCATTTGCCCACTCGAGCACTGAAGAGATGCTCACAGTGTCTACTCTACGCCAAGGCTGTTCCAGGTACAGGGAAGACCTGTACAGCAGAAGCAGGTTCCTGCCTCTCTCCCCTGGCCCAGGTGCAGCAGACACTGGCTGTACACAGGGTCACATGTGTGTTGGTAGCCGTGTGTCACAGATCAGGTGGAGGACGTCTCCATCTGCTAAGCGAGATGCTCCTAATGGAAGGTCACTGGTCACACAGTGTGGCTCTGGCTCAGATGCTGACGTGCGACACAGCTGTGGGGAGGGCTGTGATTCCACAGGGAGATGGAGAGGCTGATGCTGAAGGTGAAGGTGGACTGGGGGAGGGTGGGGTGGCTTCAGGGGGTCAGTGGCAGCCAAGGCACCACGGCTTCTCTGCAGCAGTAGGAGCTGGGGAAGTTCCAGCACCCTGTGTCTTCCAGCCCAGTAGGTGGTGTGCCTAGTGAGTGACTCTCTCAGGATAGACCCTCTCAGCTTTGGGCTGACTCGGGGAACAGTCCAGGGAGTTGCTGGTCAGGTGACCCAGGCCTTTCCTTCCTTTTCACCTCTGCGTCTCTGAACCTACTGGGATGAAAGGTGAGGAAAAACCAGAACAAGGACAGCCCCAGGGTCTGCAGAGCCTTGTCCAGAGCCTGGTCCTCCAACACAAGCTATCCAGTACTTCACAGCATATCCTACGTAATGCTCCCTTAATCTCCTGAAATAAAATTTGTACTGTAATATATCACAACACGGAAGGAAAATCTTTGTAGTAAAATATAATGGGTTTCAGTAACCAACATTGTGACGTAAGACATGAGGAAATAGAGAAACAGGCAGGTCCTGTAACCGGGCCTACTTAGCCAGACTGACTCTATCTTGTTGAATTAAAAACAGTTTTTCTCTCATCCTGCTACCATTCACTTGTAATTTCTCACAGGAACTCCAAGGAGACAAATGACCAACCAGGAGCCTGAAAACTCCCATCTTTTTTGTTTTATAGAAGTTTTTGCTATAGGGCACATACACTTGCTGGAGAGACAGAGATAGTGAGAGGGAAAGTGAGAAATCACCTTAGGGGGATGGCCATATCACAGTCCCTTCTCTTCCATTCTCCTCCAAGATCTTAGGGATGCATGCATATGCATATGGCATAATTTTCAAGCCATTGGATCTGGGACTCAAACCACAGCTGGTCATGTGAAAGTCCAGTGATGTAACCATCTGATGGCCCCATGAAACGCTCATCTGGAAGATATTATTTGATTGTGCTCTTCATCTAAAAATTAACTAGAATTATGCTTTCTATAGGTAGCCATTAGCTCCATAGCATCCCCCTTTTCCTATAAAAGTATCTGTAAGTTGGCACCAATTGAAGATATTCTTGGGACCAACAGTTAGAATAATGGCTATGTTGCTGGACTCCCATGTAGCCGACCGCGGTTCGAGTCAAGCCCGGCACATGTGTGTGCGTGCCCAAGATCCTGAGAGAAGAATGGAGGAGAAGGGATGGTGGCGTGGCCATCCCCCCTATGGGGTGATTTCTCGCTTTCTGTCTCTCTGTCTCTCTCTGTCTTTCTGGTGAGCGCACACACCCTATAGCAAAAACCTCTCAAAAAAAAAAAAAAAGATATTCTTGTATATCTTCCTGGTGTAGCCATACTATAATACATTCTTTCCTCTTTCAACAATGATTTCACCTCTCTATATTTTGTTTTTCAGCAGTGGGGGGTCAGACCTGCTTTGGGTTCCTGGACTAGGGGTATAGAACCCCTTGTTCAGCCACAATCCCTGAACCCCTCAACAGACTCACTGGAGCAATTCCTAGAGAGGTCCATGGGACATGGAGGGTGGGATGGCAGATGGAACCCCACAGCAGGGTGCTGACATGATTTTCAGAAATGGGGGAAAAGAGCAGTCATGAAAGATAAAATGCCAAAAATATGTTTATCTGCTAAATTTAAAATAGTTGCACTCTTGGAAAGCTCAGCATATATTATTGTAGTGTAGGTGCACCCAGCCAGTATTGCCTTCACTTTTATTCTGTCAGTTCCTGGAGTCACCCCTAGAGGGAGGCAGAAGTCTTCGGTTGTGGGACAAGGTCATCCTAGTGTGAAGTACTGTGTGTGTGTGGAGAGGGAAGAGCAGAAAATAATTTCTGTGTGTGTGTGTGTGTGTGTGTGTGAAAGAGAGAGAGAGAGAGGAGAGAGGAGAGAGAGAGAGAGATCAATGATCTGGAATTTTTCTTGAGCCCTCCTAGGGTTTGAAGACTCTGCCCCAGAAACACACATCAAGAGACTGTGAAAGTTCTTGAAACAGGAGAAAGTGACTGCTGTCAGCCCCCACCCTCAGAGGTAACATCTCCATCTCTCCTTCTGCTTAGTTCACCTTATCTGGTCTCTGAAGTAAGATCTTGAAAAAATGTGGCTCAGCATGGCCGCTTAGCCAGTAGGCCCTGCTTGTGTAAAGTGTATAGAGACCTCGGTCAGGTGCTGTGATAGAAGGTCCTCTAGGGGTGGCCCAGCCTGGACCAGGCCAGACACCCTTGCTCAGCCCAGAGCCACAGCAGGTCTGGTGAGGAGGCTGCTGCTCCTGGTCTCTCCCTCCGTGGCTCCCAGCTGCTTCCTTTGTGAACTTACCATTTCAGCCTTGAGCTACCTGATCATGGAGCTCGGCTTCTACCACAGGAGGGTTAAGAGAGCAAATCTGCTCTGCCTGCCATCCCAGGCCACTCAGTTCTTCAGGATCTCTCTGGTGTCCTGCCATCTCCAAGGATGGGGGCTCTGCTTCCCAGAAGGATGTGGAGAGAGAAAACCTCCCATGGGATATCACCTCCTAGGAGCTATGGGCATCATTCTTTCAGGAAGCAAAACTTGGAGTAAGTCCACCTGAGCATCTGCAAGTCTTTAGAAAGTAACAAATGCAGGAAAAACGTGAAAGAAGGAAATGGAACCCCAAAAGATTGTCCAGCTCACAAGGCTCCAGGGGAGACAGAAACCAAAGGGGTGCCTGTGCAGAGCTCCTTAGAAGCAATAGCTATTGGAGGAGCCTGGTAGGATCGGCAGAGCCTGGGTGGAGCCATTTCCAGGGGCTGCCACGGATCATGAAATTTGATCTCAGGACTTTGTGAGATGGGTCCATAAACTTGTTTCAGAGGAAAGAAACTGGAAATTAGAGACATAAGGTATGTCTGTTTAGGCAAAGAGCCTCTGTGTTGTTGCTCCATTCAGAGACTTTCCTTCATCTTATAAATGGTGTCTTCCTTCTTGGGGGTTAAATCTTCCTTCACCATGCAGGCAGTGATCTTATTTGCTATAGGGCACATGCACTATCCAGACAGACAGAGACAGAGAGACAGAAAACGAGAAATCACCCCCCAGGGGGGATGGCCACGCCGCAATCGCTTCTCCTCCATTCTCCTCTCGGGATCTTGGGCACGCACACACATGCGCCTGGCGTGAGTTTAAGCCACTGGGTCCAGGACTTGAACTGCGGTAGACTACATGGGAGTCCAGTGACACAGCCATTACACTAACTGCTGGTCCCGGAAGTAATCTTATTTGGAGGAACACCTAAGAAGCTTCCTTCTGTTCTGGAATTGTTTCTGATCTATACTTGAGCAACATTCCTGAGGCCTAGGAAGTAAAATCCTGTTGTTGTTCATTGCTAGGACCTTCTTGAGGTCACACCAAATAGTGGCTTAGGGCCCTCAATCTGTGGGCAGGCTGCACACCATCTGGAGAGGACAGTCAGCCAGGCAGGAGGACCCACTTTCCACAACAGTTCATTCTCTGCACCCAGCCTTCTGTGGCAAGCTGAAGAGCTCACTCCAAGTTGTCCTGTGAACACCCATGCTGATATGAATGTTCCTTTTCCAGCTGAAGATGAATTTGGATATGACAAAGACACAGCATTGCTGATCAGGTACAGGTGAGGGTGCTGGGTCTCAGCCCTGGAATAGCTTCCTACCCTGGGAACTGAATCAGGTGAAAATGCAACAAAAGTCAGGTGAATCCAAGAAGAATTTAAAGGCATTTCTTCTTTGGTTGACTTTTTTTGGTTGTATTTTCATAAATGAATGAAATGAGTGAAAACAATGAATCCATATAATGACAAATCAGTTGGAAGACAGGAGACTGTGATAAACAGCAACAGTCTTCTAACTTTTCACAGCTCCCAGCGTAACAGTGCCCAGAGGTAACTTCTTTTCATTGTTTTGTTTTTCATGATTATCACCATAACACTAATCAATATTTCTCTAAATATAAATTAGGATACACTATTGGGTCATGAATTCACTTAGAGGATCATGACTAATTCTTTTAAGAAGGGCTTTAATGAAATATAATAAAATAGGCCAGAGTACATTTCATGTCAAATATTATTGTGTAAACTTATTTCTCTTATAAATATGAGTGTGTACAGGGTCAGTATACAATATATTCATTTTTACTTAGAGTTCATCAAATTGTTTGAACCTGCATCCCTATAGAATATGCTAGTAACAGCTCTCTTTGTTTGATAAGTTATAATAGTAATTCAAATTTTGAATTGGCTTCTTGAGACACATCTGCTGTCTTCCTGATATGAAAATGGGAATTTTATTAGTATTTGTAGATCAATGGTGTAACGTTAGCATTACTTTGGTTTACCATTAGTCTTAGTCCTTCTACTTACTACAGAATCTGTTCTTGTAGTACATAAGATGGGAGCATTAAGCCTGACCTCTGGCACTAGGAGATGCTGACACCTTTCCACGCTGAGTCCCTGATGTTCTGTGGAAACCTCAAGTCTCTGTTTATGACCATGAGCCTGAGCTGACTTCCCCATTCTTCTGACCAGCAGAATCCATCAGAGGGCAGGGGAGGAGGCCTTTACAAAGTCAACAATATTTTCCTTGCCTCTGACCACCCTCTTAGGCCAGTAGGAATCTGTCTCTCCTTGGAAAGCCCTGGTGAAGCAGACTCACTGCTGATGGGACCACTGCTCTTGTAGCTTTGGGAATGATCTTTACATTTTAAATAAGCTGCTTTTTCTGGATGTCAAATTTTCTGGGTCTAAGGACATAAAGGTACTTCTACATCACCTGCAAGAATTACAGAGCCAGATCACATTGGTAAGGATACCCTGGAGAGGGCCTGGACGTGACCTTGCTGATATCATATAGTGAGCAGGGAGTTGGGCCTCTGTGTGCTGCCCTTGTGGTTTGGGTTGGTGTTCAGGGGGCTGGTGAAGGGGCAGACAGTACAGTTTTAATGGTTTGTTTAGAGTGAAAATTTCATTTTACATATTATAAAAGTAATAGAGAAATGACACTGTGGAGTAGAAAGTTCAGAAATGTAGAAAAATAGTTATTTTGTGGTTTGGATAGTGGTTTGTTGCCCAAAGGTTTGCATTTTGGAATTTGGTCCTAGAAGGCAGTGACTGGATCACAGTGATGGATCATGGAGGCGGTGGCCTCATGATGGATTGATGCTGTCTCAGCAGAGAACTGAGTGAGTTCTAGCTCTCAGGAGAAGGGTTTAGTTCCCCTGAGAGCAGGTTGTATAAAGAGAGCACTGCCTGCAGCTCTGTCTCTCTCTGCACGTGCACACCATCCTCTTTGTTCTATTGGTAGACTTCTTAGCCACCAGGATCATGGCTGAGTAAATTTATATTTCTTTCTTTCTTTTTTTTTTTTTTTAGAGAGATTTTTGTTTTAGGGTATGTGCACTTGCTGGAGTGACAGAGAGAAAGAGAAAGTGAGATGTCTCCCCACAGGCTGGATGGCCACACCACAATCCCTTCTCCTCCATTCTTCTCTCAGGATTTTGAGCACACATGCACATGCTCCTAAAATGAATTTCCAGTCATTGGATTTGGGACCTGAAGCATGATTGGCCTTCTGGGAGTCCAGCACCTTAACCATTATGCCAACTGCTTGCCACAAATTTATATTTCTTTATAAATCATCCAGTCTTGGGTATTTTTGTTAAGAATAGAATAGTGGACTAAGATGATCTCTAACACAATTTATTGAAAGACATAGATGCTGGATGAACAAATGGATTGAGACTGCAATCTGTGATGACAGGCTATGGCTAAATAATTAATTTTCCTTAAGTTATATAAATTTAATTTTATTCCAGTTAACATGTGAGTGGGATTGGAGGGATTGGGTTTTATATCTTAAAATATGAATGGAAGAATAAATAAAACATAAGGGCTATACAATCAATACAATTAAGAGAAAGAGAATGTCATTTTAATTTGTAGAGGAAATTTTAGTAAATGAATAACCTTAGTACAATTGGCTATTTGCTTAGAAGGAAATAAATTTGTACTTCTCCTTCTTATTCAGTCCCCAAATAGTAAACAGATTAAAACTTTTAAATATAAAAAATAATAAATATCTCATACAGTATTTTAGGAGACTATATATATAATACATATATAATTTTTTAATATATATTACATACATTATATATATATAATTTTTTATGAGAGATTTTTGCTATAGGGCACATGTGCTTGGCAGAGAAACAGAAAGTGAGAAATCACCCTTCAGGGGGGATGGTCATACCGTAATCCCTTCTCCTCCATTCTCCTCTTGGGATTCTGGGCATGCATGCACACGCACCCAGCAAGAGTTTTAAGCTGCCATGTCCGGGGCTAGAACCACGGTCAACTACGTTGGAGTCCAGTGACATAACTACTACACCATCTGCTGATCCCTGAGATTGAATTTTTAAAATGACCAAGACTAAGGGAAACATTTTTCTCTCTCTCTCTCTCTTTTTTTTTTTTTTTGGAGGGATTTTTTTCAGAGGGG
>NW_006202960.1:122106-127285 GCF_000334495.1 Tupaia belangeri chinensis
TTTTTTTTTTTTTCTAGATCAGAGGTTTTGCCTTCCACATCTGAGATTCAATTTTCTACATGGACTAATCTACTTTTAATACTTTCAAGGGAGTTTTGATTTCCTGAATGGCAGCCTTAATCTTTAGTAGCTCCATCTGATTTTTTTTATGTTTATTCCCTCTTCAGGTCATGGAAGCACTTCAACACATCCTGGAACTTGTTCTCTCTTTTCTCCTGCATCTTCTGGAGTTCATTATCTCTCAGCTCTTGCATCTCGTTTAGTTTTGTCACTACGAATATTCTGAATTCCCACTGCCAGTTGTCCCTGGGGCTTCTTAACATTCAGCAGTTCTCAGGAAACTGAGCAAAGACTGCACCAGAGTACAGGTTAGATGAGCATGATTTTTAAATTTTATTTATTTTTACATTTTCCCACATTTACTTTACTCATCAAAAAACTTTTGCTCATACTCCATAGTTCTTGACAGTTAATAAACAACTTTCAAAATTTCATCTGTAGATGATGAGGGATTGTTCTTTTCCCTTAGGGGAGAGGTATTTTCTTGGTTTCTCATGTTTCTTGTGCCTCTGTGGTTGTTTTTGGTCATTCTGTGACAAAATCTCTCCTCCAATGTGCTTGTCTGAATATATCCGGAGTCTAGAAGAGGAAGTTTAGAGAAGAGCTTCCCTGAACAGGCCAGGGCACACCTCAGCTTTAAAATAACTTATTGACTGAATATTTCGGGAGTCTAGAAGATGAGGTTTAGAGCATAGCTTCTCTCGGTGAGCATAATTTTTTTTTTTTTGAGAGATTTTCACTATAGGGCCTGTGCGCTCGCCAGACAGACAGAGAGAGACATAGAGACAGAAAGCGAGAAATCACCCCCCAGGGGGGATGGTCACGCCGCAATCCCTTCTCCTCCATTCTCCTCTCGGGATCTTGGGCACGCACGCACACGCGCCTGGCGTGAGTTTTAAGCCACCGGGTCCGGGACGACGTGAACTGCGGTTGACTACGTGGGAGTCCAGCGACATAGCCATTATGCTAACTGCTGGTTCCCATTATCCCTATTTCTTATTCTCTGCTATTTCCCACCCTCCTCCTATACTATCTCAGGTGTCTACAGCTGTTTTCCATTCCTTTTCCCCCCCACATTTAATTGCTTCACAAAATTTCTTAAATAATCTAACTGCTTTCAATAGCAAGTTCAGCTGGTATATACATTATCTGTGAATACATGTCTCACTTTAGGAGTGAAACTCTGAGTAGAATGAATATACTATAAGGTAGCACTTGGCTGATTCTTTATAGCTTATATTGTCATTAAATAGGTATTTTTAAATATATTTTTTAATTTCAAGAAAGGCAGTATTAGCTTTAATAAATGAAATAAATGCTAAGGAACTTTGCTTTAAACTTAAAGCCAGGAGGGAACCAGCAGTTAGTGTAATGGTTATGTCGCTGGACTCCCACGTAGTCGACTGTGGTTTGCGTCCTGGACCTGGTGGCTTAAAACTCATGCCGGGTGCATGTGCATGCGTGCCCAAGATCCCGAGAGGAGAATGGAGGAGAAGGGATTGTGGTGTGACCATCTCCCATGGGGGGTGATTTCTCACTTTCTGTCTCTATGTCTCTCTCTGTCTGTCTTGGCGAGCACACACGCCCTATAGTGAAAAAACCTCTCAAAAAACAAAAACAAAAACAAAACCTTAAAGCCAGGAAACACTTTTTCTTTTAAGGCACAAGGTTTTGGAGTGTTTTATTACACAGCAGTGGTAACCAATATAGTTGCTTTGGGTGCCTGAGTCCTGCTGAGATACCAAACTCAGAAAAATGGCATTAGCCTCATAGCTGGAGGTTATCTCAATTCCAGTTCTGGATTTTATTTATGACTGGAGGAAAGCAAGAAAGATGTCACTGAGTAGATCACCACATAAAGTTAAGATTACCGATGTTGGGACCAGCAGTTGGTGTAATGGCTATGTCGCTGGACTCCCATGTAGCCGACCGCAGTTTGAGTACTGGACCCGGTGGCTTAAACTCATGCTGGGCGCGTGTGCGTGCGTGCCCAAGATCCCAAGAGGAGAATGGAGGAGAAGGGATTGTGGTGTGACCATCTCCCCTGGGGCGGGGGATGGGGGGGGTGATTTCTTGCTTTCTGACTGTCTCTCTCTCTGTCTTTCTGGTGAGTGCACATGCCCTATAGCAAAAGCCTCTCCAAAAGAAAAAGAAAAAAAAAAAGATTACCAATGTACATAATGCTACAGACATAAGCATTAGTATAGAATGTCAATTCATATGTGCTGAGAAAACTCAGTGAATCTGTTGATGATTTTGTATAAGCAGTCAATATACAAATAAGTGAAGTGTATTGAAGAATGTGATAATGAATCTGAAATGAGATTTTATTGAAAAAGCTTTTTTTTTTTTTTTTTTGGAGAGGCTTTTGCTATAGGGCACATGCGCTCACCAGACAGACAGAGAGAGGCAGAGAGACAGAAAGCGAGAAATCACCCCCCAGGGGGGATGGCCACACTGCAACCCCTTCTCCTCTGTTCTCCTCTCGGGATCTTGGGCACGCACGCACACGCGCCCAGCATGAGTTTAAGCCACCGGGTCTGGGACGCGAACCGTGGTCAACTACGTGGGAGTCCAGCGACATAGCCATTACGCTAACTGCTGGTCCCCCAAGATATTTTTTTTTAATTACTAGAGAGCTCTTGTGCTTACCAGAGGAACAATGAGAGAGAGAGAACCCTGCAATGAGGCATGGTTACACTGCAATCCTCTTTCTTCCACTTCTCTATTCGGTCATGATTTTGGGTATGAGTAAACATGTGCCTCGCATGTCTCTGATGCTACCAGAGCTGAGACTCAAACTGTAGTTGGCCATGTGGGATCAGAACCTCAGTGCACAGCACTTAACCTCTGTGCTCTGGGGATGGTGCTTGAAATAGTAACTTATTAGCCCCATGCCCTTGGTGCATTTCCAACTAAAAAATTTGGTTAAATGTTGGAAAGAAACTTATAAACTTTTCTTGTCACTTTAAATAAAACAAAATGACTTGCTAGTGAAAAATATGGGTATATGTGTTTTCGAACAGCTGCTCATTCATTCTACAGTCACCGCTGCAATCACCATAGGTGCTGTGACCAAGTTCAAACACGTTTCTCAGAGTAGAGAGACATGAGAGACAGTCACTTTGTAACAGAAGCAACCACAATTCACACTTGCAGTGAGAAGCTCATCAAAGTAGCCACAAAGTCTGTGTTTAGAGATGATGTTAAAGGATGAGACAGATGCAGAGACTGCAGCTGCTGTTTTACAATGACATGGGCCTTGACGTATGTGCACTATGTGAGAAAATGTGGGCAAATGAGCCATTGAGAAGATGTTCACGACCACTCTCATTAATGAAATGCAGAGAAAATATATGTCACTATGTGCCTATCAGAATGGCTAAATTAAACTGAGTGAAACCATCAAATGCTGCTGAAGATGTGGTGATTGAATCATTCATTCATTGCTTGTGGGAATGTAAAATGGCACAGCCACTGTGAAAAACAGTCCAGCACTTTCTTAAAAAAAATTGTGACCTCGCCTCTGTTTCATAGTCAGTGAAGCCACATGCCAACCACAGTTTGAATCCTTAGCAAGGACAGCCTGGAAATATGCCAGGTGTGTGCATGCATGCCTAGGATCCTGGCTGGCTAGAAATTTAGAGGAAAAGGATCACAGCCTAACTGATTCCTGTGAAGGGCAATTCTCTCTCTTTCACTATCTCTTTTTCATGTGTTTATGCACACATCTATCATGAATTAATTTTTTAAAAATTAATCATGTGATTACCATATAGTTCAATAATTCAACACTTGAGCATTATCAAGAGAAATAACTTCTATTGAAACATGATCATAAAGACAAATTTTAGAGCAGCTTTAGTCAAATAGTCAAAAACTGGAGCCAACAGTTCGTCCAACATGTGAGTGGGAATATAAATTTTGGAACATCCATCCTGTGGATAATACTCAATGTAAAGGAACACGATCTTAATACAGATAGTAAGTTGGATAGAGCTTAAGAATATTTCACTGTATAAACATACACACACACACACACACACACACACACACACACACACTCACAGGACAAATACATCCATGAATCCATTTATATAACATTCTTGAAATGTCAAAATTATAGAGATAGAGAACAGATTAGTTGTTACCAGAAGTTAAAAGAAGTATGGGGAAAGCGAGGGATGAAGGAGAGAGGTGATTGTATTTGGGAGAAGGAAACAAGAAGAACTTTCGAGGTGAAGAACTTATTCTGTATTATAGCCGTACTGGTGATTACTTGATTCTACACATAGGATAAACTTGCATAGAACTAAATACACACGAATGAGTACATATAAAAATGGTGAAATCTGAATGAGATCACTAGTTTATCAATTTCCTGGTTGAGATATTGTGCTATACCAGGTGTTTTTAGGGCAGAAACTGAGTGACAAATACATGTGAATGCTCTGTATTTTCTTTCTTTCTCCCTTCCCTCCTTTCCTTCCTTCCTTCCTTCCTTCCTTCTCTCTCTCTCTCTCTTTATTTCTTCTTTCTTTCTTTCTTTCTTTCTTTCTTTCTTTCTTTCTTTCTTTCTTTCTTTCTTTCTTTCTTTCTTCTTTTTGATGTGAGCTCAGCCAGTCATATTTAGTCCAAAACAAGTAGTACCATGAATCAAATTTCCCCAAAAGGGGAATTTTATTGACTACTTTATTCTCTCAGAAAAAGACCAACTGTAATCAAATGAGGTGAACATTCACCTCAAGATTTTGTTGTCTTTATAATAGAAAAGATGAGGCTATGTGAGCCTGTAATGAGCTCCAAATAAGCAATTTAATGAACTATAAACCTCATTGTCCATGTACCGGGAATGTAAAAAGGGAGACAGTTAATAACAGCTACTTTTAGCCATTCACTCTTGTCTTGGGAGGAGGATTCCTTTTGGGAGCTCAGGTCTTGCCGTGAGCTGCGATCTTGGAAGGGCTATAATCAAGGCATCTTGCCTGTTCTAGACAAGGGTTGAGATATTGGCAGACATGTTCTTCCAGGATGCTGAATCCTGAGTAGAGTGATGCAAACCTGGAAGGAACAGCTGGAACCTATTTATTCCAGAAGCAGTGCCTTCACAAGGGTGCTG
>NW_006202960.1:127295-135638 GCF_000334495.1 Tupaia belangeri chinensis
GCTCGGATGCCAGAACTTCCCTGGATTCTGGAGTATTCAGCCTGATTCCTGTTTCTCCAGCCTTGCATGAACTCTGTGAACAATTCTGTTGTTTCAGGTTAGCTGTTCAAAGTTATCTTACAATCACTTTGAGCCACTACCAAATTTTCCCTCTAGTCTGAATATTTTCTTATCCTTTGCCTGGGCTAAATGATAACACTCCAAATTCCAAGGCTAGATGATCAGGATGGACAGCAATGGTCTAAGGGGCTCTCTGTGAGAAGTTAGGAGTTACTGAGGCCCAGCAGTTAGCGTAATGGCTATGTTGCTGGACTCCCACGTTGTTGACCGCGGTTCGAGTCCCGGACCCGGTGGCTTAAACTCATACCAGGTGTGTGTGCGTGCGTGCCCAAGATCCCGAGGGGAGAATGGAGGAGAAGGGATTGCAGCATGACCATTCTCCCTGGGGGGCGATTTCTTGCTTTCTTTTCTTTTCTTTCTTTTTTTTTTTTTTTTGAGAGGTTTTGGCTATAGGGTGCGTGTGCTCGCCAGATGGACAGAGACAGACAGAGACAGAAAACAGGAAATCACCCCCCAGGGGGGGATGGCCATGCTGCAATCCCTTCTCCTACATCCTCCTCTCGGTATCTTGGGCACGCATGCACATGCGCCAAGCGTGAGTTTAAGCCACCGGGTCCAGGACTCGAACTGCGGTTAACTACGTGGGAGTCCAGCGATATAGCCATTACGCAAACTGCTGGTCCCAATTTCTCGCTTTCTATCTCTCTGTCTCTGTCTGTTTGGCGAGCTCACGCGCCCTAGAGCAAAAACCTTGCAAAAAAAAAAATAAAAAACGAAGTAGAAGAAGTTAGGAGTTACTGTGAGAAGTAGATGCAATGATACGTGTGAATTATTGAGCAATGCCTAAGACAAGGGAGGCTGTTGATAAATGCTTATCATTTGTATGGGGAATAGGTTGGGAGAAAATGAGCCCAGTGATAATGCTGAGAAAAGCTCCACAGTCACAGATAAGAAGCTAATAGCTACAGCATTTGAGGTCAGAGGGAAAGTGTCTGCTATAGATATACCACCAGCGTAATTAATGGTGAACCTTTCTTCTACTTCCTGTTAAAGTGCCTGAAAATGATTTTCCTTCAATTTGTGTCTCATTTTGGTGTGACTCAGAAGATGTGAAATATTTAGATGAATATTGTATCAAATAATAAAGTGTGAATTTAAAATTTTTTCTTTCTTAGGAATCTAGAGTTCATTCAGTGGTGTTTCAGTCCTTGACTTACCCTCAAAGGCGCATTAGACACTCTGCTTACACTTACACTGTCAGGGCCAGCAGAACCTGGAGTACCAACGTCTGAAAGTCATATTGCATGAAAAGCTTGGAGCCAAATGACCCAAAAAACGTTTCTGAGGTGATGATTATGTTCCTTTTAGAGTGGAAATAGTTCACCTCATCCCCCAAAATGGATAAACTCATTAGGTTCTATTTATGTTTGTTTTCCTTTAACCAAAGTATTCAATTTCAATCTATAGTTAACTACAACTGAAAGCTCACATTTGGGCAAGTGTAATAGTTAGGGGCTGAGTTGCCTGGCAAACCTGACAAAATGTGTCAAAATACATGTACAAGAAGAGTTCGGCTTTTTAAAAGCAGGCATATAAATACTAGCTAATACTATGCCACAGGGAAACCCATCTTGCCTTAATGTAAACACTTTGGGCAGAATTGAAAGCAGATTGCTTTGAGGTTGAGTCATCAATAACTGAACTTTCTTAGCTGGTCAGATAGAGCCATTATTTAAATTACTGATATGTTTGGTTTAAGTTACTTTATCTCTTCTCTGCTGCTCTTAATCCAAAAGAAATTTAGTGCCACAATCATGTGCCACATTCCAAATGATTTAAGGTTGTCTGTAAAGCCTAACCACTTTCCATCTTTCCCCATGAAGAAGGCAGCACAGTAGTAAGAGAAAAGCTGTATCCCTGGCACTTTCATTTCATGTGGTTTGTTGTTTTAGAACAGAGAATGAATTACAAAAAAAGTGATAGAAGCCTATAAGATCCCAGTAGGGTGACAGATGACAGCATTTGCAAAGTCATATTTGTCCAATCAACCTATAAAACAGATGGGGTCATACAGGAGCTGGATGACAGAGGATCAGAAATACAATGTCCCAGACGGTAAGCACATCACTGCCTTCAGAATGCACTGGAAAAGGCTGAATAAATCCACTCCACAGATGAAGAACTGAGCACTCTGGGAGGAGATGGTTTCCAGACTGGTCTCAGAAATGGTGACTAGAAAATGGTGATTTCAAGAGGAGCATCTGAAGCTGCTACCATGTTGGTGTTGTGGCTGCACTTACTGCCTGAGATGCTGCTTTCTTTCTCATGGTTCTCAGTCTCAGTTTCAGACATTAGAGGGGATTTGGAAAAGAAGATTGTTAAAATAATTATAATATAGTCTAACCACGGAGTGCTAAGTAAATGCCTATTGTATTATATTGGCTCTATCACAGAAGAGGCCCAGTCTCAGTAGCCTGCAACTATAGGCTATAGTCCCAGCTACTCAGGAGACTGAGGCAGAGGGATTGAGATAAAGCAAGACACTGGACAAAACATGACCACCTCCACCACCACCACAGTTCCTGTTTTCGAGATCACCACTAGGGTTTACTGTGATACCTGCAATTCGGTGGTGTGGGAATATGACTCCTTGAGACCAGACCCAAGGTCACAAGCCAAGTGACAGATGGTGGCTCTTTTGATTAGAAAGCCTGAACTGGGGAGGCACATTTCATTCACGATGAAAGGGACCAGGGAGACATGCTGGAGACAGTGAACTTTTATGTAATGTCTCTTAGGACTTTCTGTTTCCTGATGAAATCTGGAGAAGAGGAGGAGGAGGAGGCTGTGCTAAGATTATTTCAGGAGATGTGATGGAAAACTCAGTTTCAGGATCCTGCAAAAGAGAAAACTGACCAGATTATTAGGTGGATGAGGAAGATAGGAAGTCTATGTATCATTCAAAGGCCACCACTCCAACATTTTACAACCTCTTTCTGGGTGGAAAAGAGTAGAGACATATTGCGTAGAAGGAAATGGAGTCAACACCGAGTCCCACAAATCTGGTGCAAGGACAAGAGATCAGAGCAAGCCCTAGTCCTTCCTGTCACTCTGGACTCTGGCCTGGGCTCCTAGACAATTGCAACTGTAACTCCTAGGCTAGCCCCAACCAACTCAGACCCTCTGCCTCACACACAACTCCCAAATAGAATTGGAAGAGTATCACTCTTCTTAGAGGGCTTCTAACAGTCCTTTGATCCCGGTACACAAACCCAGGAGGGGAGAGTTTCCTACAACACTAAAGTTAGAAAGTGAAAGAAAACTGTCAGAGGACCATCCTGATGGGAGGGAGCCAGGTCCCATAGCTTTATGGTTATTCAGAACTGTTTCCCTTAATGAACTTAAACAGGTCTGTGTGCATTACAGTAAGATCCAAGTGTGTCAGGGAAGCAAAAACGCTAATGTGATCAACATACAGTATCTCCATGCCCATTGTCTTTGCTGCAGTACAGCTGTGCCTTTGGACTGAAAGTCATTTGTTAATAATATGTTAATGTTTGGGGAAAGATTTTAAATATGGCTGGTTGTATTAATACTCATGTTCTCGCTTATTGTTTTACATATCCTTATGAGAGTTATTGGACTGATTTTTTTTTCTCCTAGAGAGCATGAAGCTTAGGTAGGATGTGCCATTTGTCCAAAGTTTATGTCTATGAAACATGAGGCTGGAGTTATCTACAATCCAGACTCAGTATAACTGGATAGTAAATGGGATTATGAGATAATGAAAATTTTTGCTTCCATGGGTTTGTCGTGTTCCATTGATTCTTTTTATGTAGAAATGGCTGTACCTTACAAAGGTTTGTAAATGAAAGCTTTGGAATGTTCTATATTTTGTTAATCCAAGTTAAGTTTTTCTAGCAAAACATTCTTAGTCATTAGCTCTATTCCCTACCTCAGTCAAAATAATGAACAATGAAAAAAGCATAAATGATGTTATTGTTACTACAGTTTGAATGTAAAGCCAAAAAGATGAAACAGAAATGAAAGTTTAAACAAGTCTCCTAACTTTTTCCCTTTCATTAATTGTGTAGAAAGTGAAATGATGTGACTTCTGTGGGAAACAGTCTGGTAATACCTCAAAACATGTGCATACTAATTTCTTCCTGAGTTCATACCAAGAAGAAGGAAAACAGACATTAATATAAAAATGTGGGCACCAAGGTCCATCTGAGCACTAACCCACTCTGGATTTCCACATGCAAAAGAATGAAGTCAAACCCTTATTTTTCTTCATTTACAAAAATCCAATCAAGTGGGTCAAACAGCTAACCTTAAGAGCTAAGCCTGTAAAATGCAGAGAAAAATGTATGAGAAAATTTCATAACAGATATTCATGAAGGAATGAATAAATAAAACATGGTTTGACTTCAGAAAGTGGACTTCAAAATATGAACCTCAAAAAGTGTGTGGAGAAATAGAATTAACATGTAAGTTTATATTGATGCAAAAAATGTTACAACATTCATTTGTTGTGATTTTATTTTATTTTTAAACATTTAATCACTGTACTGCTATACAATGTACAACATAGTTTTTCCCAGCATGAATATGGGGCATATTAGTCAAGTCAAAGATGTTACTATATACATTATCATCACAGATAACTTTTCATTTTTGTGTCTATTAGATGTTATTTTTTTCCCCCTGCAAGAAATTTTTTGAAATTCTGGGCCAGCCCATGGCATGTTGGCTAACAAATGATCAACTGTGCGGTTCAAGTCCCACACTTGGTCACTTGAGAAACATACTGGACATATGTGTGAGGGATCCAAAATTCCAAAAGGAGGTCTACCTTCTTGGAAGGTAAGAGAAGGGATTATGACAAGACTATTTCCAAGAGGAGGTGCTTTACTTTCTATCTTTCTTTCCCTCTTTATTCTCTGTCTATCTTAGGCAAGTGCCCATGCCCTCTAGCAAAAAATTATTTTAAAATGGAAATCCATACATAGGATTTCATAATATACATTTAGGTGAACTTCTTGATGACCCCTCATATATAGATGCAATGAAATATTATTAGACCTTAAAGACTAAGGGAATTCTGACACATGTTATATCACAAATGAACCCTGAAGACATTATGCTAGTCGAAATAGCCAAAGGACAAATATTGTATGCTTCCACTTAATTAGGGCACTAGAGTTGTTATGTTAGTCCATTTTGTGCTACTATAATACATTACTACAGACTGGGTAATTAATTAAACACACAGAAGTTCCTTCACTCTCTCTGTTCTGGAGGTTGGGAAGTCCAATATCAAATTCTGAGCATATGGCGAAGAAAGTCATCATGATGCATCACAACATGACAGAAGGCATCACGTGTTGGAAGGTCAAAAATGCTGAGAACCAGAGACATAGTGGGCCTGAACACGTCTTTCTAGGAACCCACTCCCAGTCTCACAATGAAGACAAGAATCCATGTGTGAGGGAAGAGCTTCACGGCCTAATCATTTCTTCAATGCCCCATGTTTTCATAACGTTACAACAGCAGTTACATCTCAACATGACTTTAGGAGGAAACAAACATTTAAACCATAGCAGTACTCAAATTCAGAGAGAGAAAAAATAGAATTCTCGATTCCAAGGCTAGGGGAGGGAGATGGAAAAGTACTGCTTAATGGGTACATTACTTCAGTTTAGGAGGGCAAAAAATTGTGGAAATGGATGTGGTAATAATTGTACATGAAGTGGATGTACCGAATGCCACTGAACTATAAATATAGCTTATATCCACTTAAAAATGGATAAAATAGTAATATGATTATATTATAAAAATAGGTATGTGTGTGTATATAGTGCCTCTGGAGATTATTAATTTAATCTTAAATAGAAATAAGTTCATAAATAAAAATACAATATGACTCCATTTTTATCAAGGGGGAAAGGAATGAAGTTATGTTAATTATTTTCCTGAAAGGTATTTTCTACAATGTATACATTATGCACTTACTAATTTATATAATTAAGGTTTTAAGGCAACACAACCCAGAAACTTTCTTAATATATGTTTATGTATATGAAAGTTTCTCATTGTCCTCTCCAGTGAGGTTTTGTCTAGGTGACCTACACACCATTGCTACAAAATCTGGATTGACTGGTTCAGAGTTTCCTAGTTGTTTCCTGAAGCATCTGACCCCTCAGGTACCTTCTCAGGTTTCTCCCAGCCTCAGTTATTGCATACCCTGTTGCAACCCTAAGGCTCTGGACAGGCTGTTTTTCATTTTTGTGGCTCAATCAAATATCTGCCCTTGAGCCTTTTTCCTCCAACTACAATCTTAGGCTCTTCTAGACTCCTTGGTAAATACTTGAGAGAATACCTTAAATACAGTGATTCCTCCATGGTAGCCTTAGTTTCCCCAAGGAGAGTAACATGGTTACTATAAGAACTATTGGTCTAATCATATATTAATTTTTTTCCCTGTCTAGAATTTAGAAATATGAATCCCTTACTCTTTTTGATTGTCCTTTACTTAGGAATGGCCTCCACTGCTCCAAGCCTTGATCCTCATTTAGATGAACAATGGACTCAATGCAAGGCAAAATACAAGAAAATGTATGATCCAGTTGGTAACATCTAAAACTGTGTAGAGGGACTTTAGAGACAACAGTCCTTGATGTTGGACATTCATAGCCAGAGAGTATTTTAGAGGCCAGCTCTTCCCAAGACAGTGTTTTAGTTGCACCCATTATGAACATACTATCCAATCCTGGTGTGTCTGAGCTTGGAGAGCAGCTCTCAGCAGCATAAAGTCATCCCTGGCCATGGTTTCTCTTCCATGTTTAACATCAAATCCACTTAGTAAGCATGGGGAGGGTTTTAAGTAGAAATGGAGACCATCAGTTATGTTTTTACCTCCAGAATGAAGGAGAATGAAGGCAATCTGTGTGGGAGAAGAATATGGAAGTGATTGGATAGCACAATTTGGAATACAACCAAGGGAAACACAAATTCATGATAGAAATGAGAGCTTTTAGTGAAAGCTTGGTGAGTTGGTTGTGGGTTGTGCTTTCTCTCCTCAGTTCTTTGCCAAAATAATATCTTGCCTTTTCAACATGTCAGTTACTTTTCTTTGAAGACTAATGAGGAATTCAGGCAGATGATGACTGGATATCAAAGCTGGAAGTACCCAATGTGAGGTCTAGCAGAAACCATGCTTTCCTGAGGTTTCCAGATCTGTGGATTGGAGAGAAAAAGACCATGTAATTCCCATGATAAAGACCCCTTAGAGAATGTGAAGCCCTATTGACACCTTTGTTTCTGAATTCTGTTTTCCAGAATATGTGAAATAAATTTGTATTGCTTTAAGTCAATGACTTTATGGTAATTTTCTGGAACTGCCCCAAGCTGCCTTACACTCTCCTCAGCAACACAAATAGCACATATGGAGCCCCAGGGTAATTACCAGACAGGGCAAAGTATGACCTGCTGCATGTGCAGGAGAAAGAAGAAGGTGACCTGTTGGCCAAGATGCTCACAGGCCTTCCTCAGGGCCTTCAGGACCTAGTTTCTGCTGAGAAGCTTTAATTCATTTACTTACTAAGGAGTTCTCTAAGCTTAACAAAATGGTGCAATTGCCAGAGGAAGTAAGTTGAAGAAGCCTGATGTGACTTCACAGCGATGTCACTGGTAGCAATAGCAGTAGACTTAGGGATTTGTCAATAGTAAAAAGATACAAAAAAGTTTAGATGTCTTTTCTCTTCCTCACATGCCCTCTCTCATCTCAATCAAACACTAGCAGACTCCATACCAGTGACCATGAAGACCACATAGAAAGGCATTCTCAAACGTGAATGTGGAGAAATCCATCAAAAGGACTTGATTTTGAGACAAAAAAATGAACTGTTTCTCCTAATTTGTTCTTCCACAGATCACTTCTGTGAGCTCTAGTTACCAAAATGGGTGTGGGCATTTTTCTCCAATAGCAACTGATTCTTTATGTATACCAGCTGTAAGTCCTCTAGTCTATTCAACCAAAAAGAAAGCATATTTCAAGAGGTGTAAAAAGCATTTAACAAAATCAAAAAACTTTTCGTGATAAAAATACTTAAGAAACAAGAAGCAGAGAGAACTTTCTTAACTAGATAGTGAACATCTATGAAAATCGTACAACTGATATAACACTTACTGGAGAAAGATTGAAATATTGGGTTGGAAAAGTCATGACATATTTTTCTGTTTTTTTTTTTTTTTCCTAAGCAAAAATGAATAATGACTTTC
>NW_006202960.1:135974-180070 GCF_000334495.1 Tupaia belangeri chinensis
AAATGAAAGGTATTCAGTGGAAAAAAAAGAACTAAAACTGTTTATATTTTCAGATGACTTAATCTTGTCTATGAAAATTCCTAAGAAATTTACTAAAACATTACTGGAGCTAAAAAAAAGTTTTGCAAGATTATAGAATGCAAAATGAATAAAGAAAAATGCACGTATTTTTATATGTTTGCTATGACCAATCTGAAAATAAGGGGAAAACTCCATCTGTAATATCATGAAAAATAACAGAATATGCAAAAATCGATTTGTCTTTGTTTTGGAGAGGTTTTTGCTATAGGGCATGTGTGCTCGCCAGAAGGACAGAGAGAAACAGAGAAACAGAAAACTAGAAATCACTGCCCCCAGGGGAATGGCCACGCCACAATCCCTTCGTGTGAGTTTAAGCCACCGGGTCCAGGACTTGATCCGAGGTCAACTACATGGGAGTCCAGTGACATAGCCATTACGCCAACTGCTGGTCCCAAGTCTTATACTTTTTTAAAAAATTGATTCCTACGGGACCTGCAGTTGGCGTAATGGCTATGTCGCTGGACTCCCATGTTGTTGACCGCTGTTCAAGTCCTGGACACGGTGGTTTAAACTCATGTCGGGCGCATGTACATGCATGACCAAGAGGGGAGAATGGAGAAGAAGGGATTGTGGCATGGCTATCCCTCTGGGGGTGATTTTTCACTTTCTGTCTCTCTGTCTGTCTGTCTTTCCGGCGAGCACATGTGCCCTTTAACAAAAATTACATCATCTCAAAAAAAAAAAAAAAAAAGTCTAAGACTTGTACAATTGAAAACATCACTCTAAAAATATTAAAAATATATATAAATAAATAAAAAAAATACTGTGTTGGATCAGAATGGTTTTATATTAGCAGTATGCCTGTACTCATGAAGCTGATCTACAGATAAAACGCAATTTTTAAACCCACTCCTGAGGACATGAAGGAGGAAGCAGGCTGAGAAAGTGCTGGGGAAAGCAGAGGTGAGGAGTGAAAAGGGTCTGAGGCAGTAAAGAATAAAGAGTTGGGTGGGTTCAAGAGAATAAACATAAACTGAGGGATGACTGGGCTGGGGCCAGAGCTTAAGGGTGGGGTCCAGCAGAGAACTGTGTCCAGTGGGATGGCAGAGGCAGGAAGAGCTTCATAAACCTGGGTCAGGAGATTAGTTTGAGACTAGTGTGTGAAGCAGGCAGTTGTGAGGTATGGCTTAGGCTGTAGGAATTCCCTCTGACTGCTCAGACTAGGCTGTCAGGGGAAGGAGGAGGAGCAGAGAGACCTGATGGGAAGAGACCTTGGGAGCCAGGTGAGATGTGGTGACATGGACTGGAGTCGTCCATGCTGTATTACTTTGGGAGCCTTGGGCGAGAGGACAAAGGAGGCTCACATTCTGTGAACATATCTGAAGTGTACGATTAAGGTTAACACACAGGTAAACACAGTCCATTCTGCAAATATCCCTTGTGTCCCCTATGAAGTTCTAGGTCAGCATTCTACACTTCCTAGAGTTCAACTCTCTCCTTCTCTCCCCAGTCTGGCCTTCCCTTGCACTGAGGGGTCTTGTCCCCTCCCTTGGACACCCTATGCCTCATGTGGGCACTCCAGCCACTCCCACAGACCTAGGGGATACACCTGGGAACTATGTCAAGGCAGGAACTACTACATAGGGAGCACAATGTTCTTAGTCTCCTCAGGGGCCATTTGCTGCACAGGCTGCCCCTGGCCCATCCAGGCCAGGCTTCATAAACAGCCTAGGTTTGGGGTGGTCTTGGAGTTGTTTTTTTTTTGTTTGTTTGTTTGTTTTTTTTTTGTTTGTTTGTTTGTTTGTTTTTGCTAGAGGGTGTGTGTACTCTCTGGAGAGAGAGAGAGGAGAGAGAGAGAGAGAGAGATCAACCCCCAGGGGGAATGGTCATTCTCCTCTTTGATATTATTTTTAAACTGCTGGGTCTGCGAATTGAACCAGGGACTTGGCCATCCAGCTGCCTTAACTTCCACATAACCTGCTGGCACGTTCTCATAACTTTTTGAATATATAAATCGTGTACGGACTTTTGTGCTCCCTTCCAAATAAATCACTATTCATACCATTTTTATTTTTTGGCAGAGACCATAGGCACAGGCATGGGTATTCTACAATTCCTTGTCCATTTTCCATTCCATGAGGATTACGGCATACACAAACATGTATCACATGGGCTGATATTCAATCCAGAGTCAGCCATGTCAGAGCCAGCTGCCTTAACCACCAGGCAACAATCTGGCCCGTTTCTATCACTGTTAGAACCAGCCTAGAGCCCTTTCTCTGAGTTGGGAGCCTAAATCATTGGGTTTATGAAAGCTGCCTTCCCAGGAAATACCCCAGGGGCACACAGTCCTTTCATTCTTCATCATGCAGTGGCAAAATAGTGAAAATGACCCTTCAACAATGAAGGAGAGATTTCAGACAGTCCTGTTGGGAAGGCCGTTTCAAATTCAGGTATGTTTAAATTCTCCACGGTCTTAGTGAGGAGGATGGAGGGTCCTCCTGCAGGATGAGAGTAGATTGTCTCAGAAAGCAGAAAACCTGAGAATGTTTGCTTTTCCTTGCCTTAATCATCTCATTTGATTATCAGGGCTCTGTGAGATGGGAGTATGAACCCATGTCAGAGGCAGGTAATGCAAGACGTCGGCCTGGCCAGAGGCGGAACACCCAGCCAGTGGGCCTCAACCACCTGCTGCAGTAGGGGTGGGGTGAGGGAGAAGTATTGAATTAGTTTCCAGCGTTGACTGCTCAAAGGATTTCACCTAAGAACTTGGAACTTGACTTTGTGTGAAACACAAAAGGTCACCCTGGATTTGCCTTCCTGCCTGGAGTGGGTTAGTGGGGAGGAGGGCGCTGTATTATTTAGAAGGATAAGGGCTCTGCTTTTTATGATCATCTCTCCCACAGTCCTTCCCTGAAAACTTCAAGACACCCAGGGAAGAGGAGAGAGGGCTCAGGGCAGATGTCCCTGCTCTGTGTATGAAATGGTGCATTTTGATGACATCTCAAACCAGTGGAGAAAGGAGAGTCCCCTCAGAGCAGGAAGGCATTGGAGTATGTGACCCTGGCTTAGGTCATTCCTAGTCAATGTCAGAGGTGGGACTCAACCCAGATCTGTCAACCCAAGCTAGGCTGCCTCCAAGAGGACCCAGGCTAGGATGAAGGGGGTGTGTGACCCCACAGAGGCTGACACATTACACTTACTGCCCCCATGGCCTATCTGTTTCTGAGGGCTGGCAGAGTGTTTATCCAAACTGTCCCTGGGAGTATGGAGGTTCCTCTACAGGGACATTCAGCACCTGCCTGTGGCCATGAGGAGACTGGGTGTGTGGCCCCTGTACCTTTACTCTACCAGTCTGGTGTGGGGTGCTGTGCTCTAGCAGTCACCTGCAACCTCAGGTCTGAGAAGCTGCTGTAGGACACAGCTCAGTGGGGGCTGTACTGAAGATGTTTGGGGCACAGACGATGCCATCAACCCTGTATTGGGCAGGTTCAGTCTCTTCCTGCCCCTCACAGCAAGTTCGTCATTGCAGAGGAGCATCCTTGGAAAGCAGAGCCTGTCACCAAGATACAATATGGTGAGGATGTCCTGGGGGGGCCTGAGATCTGACTGGAAATGGACTGAGCAGCAGAGCCCGTTAGACCCTGGGAAGGGCAGCCCCTGAGGGTGTGCCTCCAGGGCAGGGTCAGGCTCAGGAGCTGCAGCACTGTCACCTCACAGTGGCCTTGTTCCAGCTTGGTGGCCATGTCGCAACCAGGTCAGGGGCCTGGATACCAGAAGCCTCTCCTAAAATTGGCAGGCCTTTTTCCATCACACATTTAGATGCCCATGGGGGACAGTCCTGTCACTCAGACAGCAGGGTGTGTGTTCGCTTTCAGAATGTCCGCCCTTTATTATTCCTTTTCTCTTAAAGAAGCTGAAAGTGAAGCTGAGCACCCAGCCAGGAGCCAGGCTGTGGCCCGTGTCCTGGTTGTTGGTGGAGTGTGGCCACCACTTACCTCAGCTCAGCACTGTGTTAAATTAAACAAGTCTGGCCTACAACAGCCGCTGTACTCCCACACTTTGAATCCTATAGATAAGATGAAATCGTACACATCAGGCTGTTTCTCTGAGCTGGTTGCTAGTTTTCAGCCAATTGCAGCAGCTAGGCTTCAGTCAATCACAGGCATCTGTTTTTAAACCATGTTATTGCAAACTTCAGAATGTAACCAATGATTTCTCTACCTCACTCCTTACTTACTTTTTTTGTGTGACATTTTCCTGTTCTGCTTACTTAAATGCTGAGTTGACCACGAGGCTGGTAGGGGTTGTCTGGAAGTTCAGAGACAGCTGCCTGATTTAAATCGTGTTAAGATTTGCTCTATTAAAACTCTACTCTATTAAATTGGCTGACTTATTTGTCTTTTAACAGTTTTGGCATCAGAAGCGGGATCTAAAGTAGAGCTTCCAGTGACCCCCAGGAGCAGGTGGTTATGAAGCGAGGTACCTGCGGGCCCCTTCGATGTCCATTGCTCTCTCACAGCAACTAGGGATGATGCATAAGTCCTCTCTCAGAATTGAGCTCCACGGGTTTGTGTTTAGAGCTCTTTGAGTTTTATATGAGCAAATTTTGGTCCTAGTTGGAGTTGCAGCGGAAACTAGGCTGGGTCCAGGATTGGATTGGATTACGTAATTAACTGGATTGGATTCAGTTGTCTGGGTCAGACAGAAACTAGCAATCACTGTGGTGGTTGCAGCAAAGTTTTAGGTTAAAATGTAAAAAAATATTTTTTTTTCTCATGATATTTTTATGTTTGACATCTTAGTTTCTTTTCTTGTCTTTTTTCTTTCTTTCTTTCTTTCTTTCTTTCTTTCTTTCTTTCTTTCTTTCTTTCTTTCTTTCTTTCTTTCTTTCTTTCTTTCTTTCTTTTTTTCTTTGCATGCTGGGGACAGAAATCTGACTGCTTTTTCCTGTTTCTAAAATCCCTACCAGAAGACTTGGGGTGAGTCATGCCCACAGACATTAACCAGCTATTCTGACCCATTTGATAACAGAAATCTTCCTACATCCTGTCCCTGGCATAGTATCCCTATAACGGTGAATCATGCCCATAATCACTAATAGACCATTCTGATTCATTGTTAACAGGACTCCTCCCCCACTCTGTTCTTAGGACAGTATCTTGTAACTGTATACAAGCCTCCTTATCTCTATTACTAACCCCTTACCAAAAACCTATGAACCCCCCCCACCCCCATGCTCTGCTTTTTTGGGCCAGACCAATGGAAATTCTAAACCCTGTCTTTCACTGTCAAAATCAAAAAGGAACCCCTATACCTGATCACCCTGAGAGAAAGGTATATCTTGCCTCCTCTCTGGACCTAGGTCACTCAAATTTGTGCTTAAGATATAAACCGCATTACTTACTTTGCAGAATTGGTTATTTCCATTGACGAAATGGCAACTGAGAAGGGACCAGGAAGAAACTGAAGTTCTTCTGAGGGGTTGTTTGAACCCAGTGCCTGGTACCAGTACAATGAACCCTTTAAGCCCCCTCCTTGGAGGAGATTCAGTAAGTTCTCTGACCCAGGACCTCACAAAATTTGGTAGATGGTCTGGTTTATTTCTAAGTTGGTTCGTTGCTTGTTTGTCTCTCTTTCATTTGTCTGTTTTGGGTCTGTCATTTGTCTGTTTTGAGTAACCAAAGTTTGCTCCCCTCCAAGAGAGATGTAGTGGTTTGCTTCCCTCTGAGCAAGGGGCAGTGGTTTGCTCTCCTCCTAGCGAGGGGCAACAATTTGCTCTTCTCTGAACAAGGGGTAGTGGCTTGCTCCCTCCAAATGGAGGGTAATGTTTTGTTTCCCTTGAGCAAGTAAGTTAGGAAAACCTAACATTTGAGATTGCATTCTAAAGGGTCTTCCTCTTTTGTCAAAAAAAAAGGTAAAAAAAAAAACAAAAGTAAAAATTAATATTGAATTTTGGGACCAGCAGTTAGCATAATGGCTATGTCTCTGGACTCCCACATAGTCGACCGCAGTTTGCGTCCCAGACCTGGTGGCTTAAAACTCATGCCGGGCGCATGTGCGTGTGTGCCCAAGATCCTGAGAGGAGAATGGAGAAGGGATTGTGGCGTGGCCATTCCCCCTGTGGGGTGATTTCTCACTTTCTGTCTCTCTGTCTCTCTCTGTCTGTCTGGCGAGTACACGTGCCCTATAGCAAAAAAAAAAAAAAAAAAAACCTCTAAAACAATTAATATTAAATTTTTAAAAATTTTTTACAAAAGGTGATTTGTGGTTAAAAATTCCCAAGTGGAGAACTTTCGATATTCCTAAGTTAGTCTTTTTGTGCATTAAGTTGTAAAAACTAGGATCTCACGTTAAGAAAAAAGAATGAAAATTTTTATTTAATTGGTATTTAAAATCAACAACAACAAAATGAAAAACTTACCTCCCTTCAGAACATTAATACAAAAATACTTGAGACTGACTCAGAATTAAAAGGATTAACAGAAGCTGCTTCTAAAACTAAAAAGGTGCCAGAATCTATTCCTCCCTCTTCTCCTCCCTAACCCTTACTCTCTGAATTTCTCTGTCCGGACAACCCTATCTCATGCTTTCTTCATATTCCTGTTGCCTTTCCCCTAACTAAAGAATATTTAAGAGAGATTAAGGAGACAAATAAAATCACGGTTGCTCCTTTTAAGGAAAAACCACTGGATGCTCTTAGGAGAGCCAAATGTAATGTGTAAACCATGGACAAAGACTGAACTAGAACCTTAATATTGGGGCTTCCTGACCTGACCAAAGACCCTATTGGGCTTACAAAAGAGTTGAAAATAACCTTTAAACCTATGACCTAGGATTTTCAGATCTGTATCAGCTAATCCAGTTTCTAGCTCCAGAAAAAAGGCAGTATAATGGTTTAGGTTAAGAAATTGGAAAACCTCCTCAGATAATTAAAAATAAAATGCAAAAGCAAAAAACAAATGCAGAAGAATTTCAGACTACCTCTGTACTGTTCTGCCTCGTTTTTCTTAAGGTGATAGATTGGACTAAAGTACAATATAAGATCCACCCAAATGAGTCAACACTTGACTTTTTTCTCTAGATTTGAAAAAATTGTTCAAACGATATTCAGGGATGCCCCCTGAAAACTTCGTAAATGTTAGAAGTGACACTCGGTTAAAGTCTGTTTTCATACAGGGTTTAGATGAGGGACTGTGGGCCCTGGTAAAAAGGAACAGTGTGGCTTGGGCATCCCTACCCACTAGCCAACTCATTAGTTAGCTGATCAATTATCCCAGACAATTCATAAGGCAGAAAAAGATATGGCTTCCAAAATTATGGACCTACAATTAAAACAGCTAAGTAGACAAGTCAAAGAACCACCAAATCACCAACCTCCCAAAAATTTGCACAGGTACAAAAAGGAAAAGTTTGCTATTATTATAGGAGGCAAGAATGCATTAAGCAACACTGTAAAAAACACAAACGAGCTCTCTTATGCAGGGAATTTACAATTTTGGAATCGTCTAATCTGAGCCTGCCTTTTAAATGCAGGTACTCCATCCTGTGAACTGTATATCCATACCACCTGACAGGGCTGAGGTATCAAGATCTTACTTTACATCAATTGTAAAAAAGCTTTCATAAAAATGGAAATAACGGACATTCTTAAAAACACATATCCAGGGACCAGCAGTTAGCATAATGGCTATGTCGCTGGACTCTCATGTAGTCGACTGTGGTTCGAGTACCAGACCTGGTGGCTTAAACTCATGCTGGGCGCGTGTGCGTGCGTGCCCAAGATCCCGAGAGGAGAATGGAGGAGAAGGGATTGCGGTGTGGCCACCCCCCTGGGGTGTGCATTCTCACTTTCTGTCTCTCTGTCTCTCTCTGTCTTTCTAGTGAGCGCATGCGCCCTATAGCAAAAACCTCTCCAAAAAAGAAAGACAGAAAAGAGATGTCAAAAGAAAGATAATAGGTATAAAGTTGTATTTGTGGTTAAAAGAAAAATAGTAAAAAAGAAAAGAGAACATTTCAATATAGAAAGAATTTTGTATGGTAAAAAGTGTTTTGTCCTAAAGTAAAATGGCTAGATTATTCCAGAAATGAAAGAGGTAAAAGAGAGGCATGTTTGTAGCAGACAAAAACTTATAGATAAGATCTACAGGAAAACCTATAGTTCCTGTACGTGCTCAGTTTACTCTTCTCCAGTTCATTCATGAAATGACTCATTGGGCCCTGAACAAAAAATTGATATCATGGGAAAAACAATATTTCTGGAAACCACCCCCCACAATAGCTACAAAGGTATATTCGTGGTGTACATTATGCCCAAACATAGCCTTGGTAAGCCCTTACCTGGTTCCCAGGGTTATTTTCCCTTATCTAAAGGACGTTTAGAAGTATGGCAAATGGGTTTCATCCAGCTGCCATTGTCTCTGATCTTTAAATACGTTTTAGTTCTGTTTTGTATGTTCTCCCACTGGGGAGAAATATTTCCCTGTCAGAGGGCTACAGCCGTAACGGTGGAAAAAATCTTGTTAGAAAAAATTATTCCAGTTTGGGGAGTCTCTTCTGAACTGCACAGTGTTGGAGAAACTCATTTTACAAGACAAATCATTCAATTCATCCGTAAGATTTGGCCTATAATGCAACACTTCCATTGTGGCTACCACCTCAATCTTAGTGGAATGGATGAATAGCACTGTACAAACTCAACTGGCAAAGTTAACAGAAACTTTTGGCCTCCTCTGGCCAAAGGCCCTTTAACTGGCTTTGTTAAATCTGAGATCCACCCCTTTTAGAAAACATCACTGGGACCAGCAGTTGGTATAATGGCTATGTCACTGGACTCCCATGTGTCGACTGCAGTTTGATTCCCGAACCAGGTGGCTTTAAACTCACGCTGGGTGCGTCTGCGTGCATGCCCAAGATCCCGAGAGGAGAATGGAGAAGGAATTGCAATGTGGCCATCACCCTCCGGGGCGTGATTTCTCACTTTCTGTCTCTCTGTCTTTCTCTTTGTGGTGAACACACACCCTACAGCAAAAGTCTCTCAAAAAAAAAAAAAAAAAAAAAAAAAAAAAAAAAACCCAATTTGTCCCTTATCCCTTTTTGAAATAATCACAGGATGACCTATGAGACTAGATGAAAGCCTATATGAACCAGCTTTAATGAAAGGATATTACATTACTGCCAAGGTCTACTTCAGACACTGACAGAAAAAAAAAAAAAAAAAAAAAAAAGCATGATTAGTAACGGAATCTTTCCACGGTGAACATGTGGGCGATGAAGACATCAAAGATTATGGACTACAACCAGGTGACTTTATATATTGGAAGAGGCACCAACTGAAGGACTCCCTACAACCCTACAACCCCAATGGAAAGGACCCTACCAGGTACTCTTGAGTAACTCATGTGCTACGAAGTAAAAAGTATTCTCATGGATCCATGTTACACACCTAAAATGGCGCCTGACCCAGTCCCTATTCTGAATCACACCTGGGCCTCTGAGCCCATCTCTGATACTGATCTTCAACTCCGAAAGACCCCAGAGATAGCCTCCAGAGACACCTGACTCGATTGTTCTTATAAACAAGTATGGGGGAGATTTTTCGTTTAAATGTTTTTGCTAATTGTCCTTTCTCCCACTGTGTCTTCTGTTTGCTTGCCCCCTACTTCACCCCTCTTTAAGCCTAACAAATTGCCCTGGATCACAGTAAATATTACCAATTTCTCCCCAGGTAAAACCCCTATCATCTAGTATGACATAGATGAGGAAAGAATGAAAGCTGCTGAATGGGACAGCTCTATTCTAAACATTGCCAAAGGCACTCCTTTCATGGGATACTGGTACTATAAAACTCTTACAACATATGATGCTAGGCAAAAATATTTACCTAACAATGCCGAAGGCTGATTTCTACAAGGATCAAATCAGGTAGAATCTTGCATCACCATATAATTGATGATGACAAATTTAGGTGATTGCCGGGATATGATGGATCAAAACTAGCTGCCTCATGTGTTAACCACTAAGTGCAACCTGTCTGCATGCTTTTCAGCCTTGTGTGTGTTGTTGGATGCCCTTATCCAGCCCAAACCAGACAGACTCTGCTCTTAGGTAACAGTTCATGGGAGTCTACGGGTAGACAGAGGTCCCTGATGGTACAAATGCTGCCTCGAGACCAAGTCGCCTCTGAGAGGCTCTATGGAACACTCAAACAAAAGCATAGTTAGGTGCGACAGGCACTCACTTAACTGTGTTTTGGGACACTCAAAGATTCTGAGTTGACTCCATTTACCAAAATTGTACTGCCACTATAAGTATGCTAAGACAGCAACATTCCTGGTAGATACACCAAAATTTGCCTTCAATAAATAAATAAATAAATAAATAAATAAATAAATAAATAAATAACTGAATAAAGCATGACCTACTAGGAGAAATGGGTATAGGTTAGGAATACTAGGACAAGCTGAATTTGTAGCTAATAAAAAAAGACATTCTTTGGAAAAAAGACTCCCTTTCTAAAACATAGAAGGGATGCTTTATCAAGAAGAGGGCAAAGGATGGGAAACAGCCCTAAAGGATAATGCAGCTCTTATCCAATGGACAAACAAACAAACCAACAAAGAAACAAAAAAAACCAGACAAGCCATAATGGCCTATGCAATAACCCAGAGATGGAAACAGGCCTATACCCTAACCCAGCAAAGCCTCATGGCCGTGCTAATACAAGTGGAATCAGGGGTGACCATGAAGCAATGGCCCACGTTACTCAACTCTAAAGCACAATTCAAACATTATAGGTAAGCTATGGACCCCCAAATTTATAGAAATTCTTAAATGGTAAATGTGATCTTATATATTATATACTTAAAGCCCATGTGCCAAAACTAAATAATGCAAAAAAAAAAAATTCTGTAGTCCAATTGGCAGGGATTGGAATGATTATTAATACAAGAATATTCCTTACGGGAAGTCGCTGGGCAATTTTGATCAATGAAACCACATGGTACCCCATCTCTCTGAAAATAGGAGGGGAGAATGACTATGTCCCCAAATTACATGGAACCCTGATTTCTCACAAATTTGGCCCCTGGTGTCAACCCCATAAAACATAACATTTGGTACATGGGAAAAGGCCATATTTGTTGGGAAGGAAAACAAAATGACACTGTGTAAGTTTATGATTTTTCCTATAATAACACCTCCTTTACCTTACCTAATACCAATATCCGGTGCAACACTAAAGTTGTTGGAAAGATATATTTGCTCCCTATAAACAAATCCTGTGATAATTTAGACATTAATGATCAGACGTTTCTTGAATATGACTTATACCCCTCAGGATGCTATGCCTGTGGAAACAATCTGGCAAGATGAAAAATTGAATTTATTAAACTCTGAACTAGTACCAATCCTACAATCATCTAATGAAGTTTATCACAAAGTTCAAGTAGCTGTTAATAAGGAAGGTAAGCATACTGTGAGTCTGATTAAAGAATATGATGATATCTGTAGAGGCTTTTTTTTGGTTAGAGTGTTTAATGCCTTCTAATTCTATTTATGATACTGTTGGACACATAATCTTTATAGTTTTTATAATAATATTTGTTTCTGAGTTTATGTTATGTATCACTTGTAAATGCTATGACAGATACAGGAAGAGGAAGAGCCAAAATCACAGACCCCCAAAATAGCCTATAACATGCATCTTCTCCAAAGTGTCTTCCCCACTGAACTTTGAGGCCTGACTTTTTCCCTGTGCCCTAAGTGTACTTGGCTATAAATTAAGTCAGTCAGACATGTCCTTCCTCCAAGACTCCACTGCCTATCAAAATGAACCACTCCCAGGAACCAGCATTCCTAGTGCCGTGGGACCTGACTCCTAAGAATGAGTCTTCCTAGCGCCATGAAACCTGTCAATGTAGGGGCCTAAACGTGCGTTCAGAGGAATGATTTTTAGCCAAGGGTGGCGGGGGGTAGGGACTGAGGACATAAATCTGACTGCTTTTTCCTGTTCCCCAAATTCCTTCCAGGGGACCTGGGGTAAGTCATGCCCACAGACATTAACCAGCCATTCCGGTCATTTGATAAAGAAATTCTTCCTACATCTTGTCCCGGGCATAGTATCTATGTAACAGGTGAGTCATGCCCACAATCACTAATAGAACATTCTGATTCACTGTTAACGGGATTCCTCCAACATTCTGTCCTTGGGCCAGTAACTTGTGACTGTTTACAAGCACCCTTGTCTCTGTTGCTAACCTCTTACCAAAAACCTACAAGCCCCCTTTCCACATGTCCTGCCTTTTTAGGCCAGGCCAATGGAAATTCTAAACCCTATCTCTCACTCTTTTGAGTGAACCCTTGTACCTGATCACCCTGAAAGAAAGGCAATCTTGCCTCCTCCCTGGGCCTAGGTCACTCAAATTCGTGCTTAAATAAACTACATGAATTACTTTGCAGAATTTCTGTTGAGGATGCTTAGAGAAAGATCATTGACTAAATTGGTAAAGGAGGGCTCAGAGCCAATACCAGAATAAGTGATTTCCCACTTAGGTTTTTCATGGCTTGAAGAGACTCAAAATTCATGTAAAAGATGGAATTCCTAATTCTAAAGATCAAAGTGCTTCCTGGGAGCACCAGTATTTACAAAAGTGGTGAGATTTTAGTAATGTGATTTGAAATTACTGTGGCTGTTGTGAAGAATATTGTACATAAATAAAATTGCTCTTTAAAAACATAATTAAAATTGAGAATTCTCAATTTAGGTCCATGCAGGGATACCCATTGATATGCAGAAGCTTCTAAGAGATTTAATTATATTTTATCTCTTTTAAGACTCTATAAAAGATAAATGATAGGCTTAAGTGACAAAGTTCTACCAAAGTTTTTGCTTTGTTACCAGCCTGCCCAAAGCAAAGAGAAAGGCAGATAAAAGACCTATTAGAATAGTTTAAAATACACCTACAGGTCAAACTGGGTTGTTGCTTGTTAAGCAATATTCAAGCTGAATTACAAGCATTAAAAATGGTTTCTTTGCCTTCATTAATGAGCTCCACCTTAAAGTCAGTAATTAATTAAGAAACGTGCTGAGTTTAAAAGGCTATATATCAATTAAATTGGTCTTCTAAAATACAACTTTCTGGCAAATTAGTGTTTATTTAAAAATCTTGGGAAAAATTCTACATATTTATAAATACATCCCTGTTAGTTCACTAAAGCTTCTTACAGTGGAAATGCATGAGTTTTAATGTATAACAAAAGACAACTGCATGCCATGCAGTTATTTAGGGTGTTGCTTAAAGAAGCTCTACTGTGGCTCAATGCCAGCCCCTGCATGCTGCTTGAAAAAGCTTATCTGTACATGCTCCTACACCTATCCATTGAAGATATTTTGATCAACTGGACTGGGGAGAAATGTTCACATATTGAAAAGTTCACTTTGTAAGCTAAACAATGTGATTGAATGTATATGAATAAATAAATTAATTAATTTAGAAAAAAGAAAAAAAAAAACCTCCGCTACTAGGAAAAAAAATGGAGACATGGGGATTGCTGTGTTACCCCTCCCTGTTGGGAGAGGTTTTCAGTCTAACAGGAACACCTGCCCTCTGGCGATTAATCTGCATAACAATTCTCACCTTTGATTAAAGGTATATCTGTTACGTGCCTTTAAAATATAAACTTTCTACCTTGTTTAACCTACAAATTTTACCTATTAAATACATATTTAGGGCTAGAACAATTAATGGCAAAATTAACAGTTAGTAATGCTAAGATACTTGTTATTAAGGGAAAAGCAAGTTATTTATTGTTTTGACAGACTCAGAAAAAATTCTGGTTATATTAGACACAGCATTAAAGGATTTCTCCTCTGGGCAAGTGGAGAGGAATGACCAATTTCAGTTCTTTGCAAGGAATGTGAAGATAAGCAATGATTGGCAAGGCTTCAGAAGCCAGGGTGGAGCTAATCAAGACAACTCTTAGATCCTTTGACACAGGTATCTGTAAGAACTCCACAAGGTTAGAATATGAAGCAGTCTCATTTTTCTCGAAAAAAAAAGAAGAGTGTAAAGAACTTTTTGGAAAACTGAGATCTTTGGTGTGTGTGTGTGTGTGTGTGTGTGTGTGTGTGTATCATACATATTACTTAGTATGGTTATAAAAAGGCCTTACGTAATTCCATTCAATTTATAAAAAGAGTGCTTATTCAAATTTAAATGCTTTTCAAGCTCATGTGACTTAGTAAATAAGTAATGCACTGTCATTTTCTTTCCAATACTTTTCAAGCTCATGTGGCTTAATACTGCCCTCTAATTCTACTTACAATACTGTTGGACACATAATCTTTACAGTTTTTATAATATTTATTTCTGCATTTATGTTATATATCACCTGTAAATGCTCTGCCAGATACAGGAAGAAGAGGAACAAAAAAATCACAGACCCAAAAAATAGCCTGTAACTTACATCTTCTCCAAAGCGTATCTATCACCTGTCAATGCGATGCCAGATACAGGAAGATGATAAAAGGAAAAGGTTTAATAAGTGAAAATCTTCACAGTTTCTAACATGTAGTTTGTTCAGGTTTTTTTTTTTTTTTTTTATCAGACAATATCATAATTGTCTTAATATGGTTGGTTTAATAAAACAGCTAGTATTTATATGTTATGGGTTACATGGTGGATATCTGACCAACAGGAAAAATGGATTAATGACTAACCTTCTCTAATATTTTGTTTCTCACAGTTAATCAAAAAAAAAAGTTTTAAGAGCTGTTAGATAAGACTGATTTTCCTGAAGTTTGATTTTTTGTTCTCTTATGGTACAGTTACAGGACTAATGACTGAAAGTGGTAAAAGCTAAATCTTCTAAAGGAAATTTTACATATGATCCGTATGTTGGTCTTTGGGTTGTTTTGTTGTTGTTTCTGGATGTCATATCTGGATGCTATAGTCTGCCATGTTTTCTGTTTTTAGTTTTGGCGCCAATGAACACTGAGTTAACACCTTTTTCATCCCTAAGGTGCTTGGAGAACATTTAACTTTCATTTTCTGCTGACAGTTAAGTATTTAAACTTTTTGCTATATTTGGCAAGGTTTTTCCAAAATCAAATTCTATATTATTTTACCTCAAAATAACTTTTGGATGTTAAGAGGGCTCCTGAAACATCCAAAAGAGAGATGTTAAAGCCAATTGGACTTATTTTAATATGTTAAATGATAGGGGAAATGTTGTCAAATTGAGAAATTTAAATTTCTTTACATTTGAATTATGTGTATGGACATGTTATATGTATATATATTTATGTGTATTTTTATAAATGTACTGTGTTCCAAAATGAATTTGGATTCTCAGGAATTTATAATGTGATATTTATCAGTCATGTTGCAAGTTATTATGTTAAATTAGTATATGCCATAGATATAGCAAAATGTCTTTTTCAATTGTGAACTCTTGTCAGATCTTTAACTGTAACTGGTTGAAGTCATTTTTTTAAATTTTGATTTTTAATTTTATTTTTATACAATTAAATTATAAATTTATTTTGGTACAAAAACCTTTTGAAATTCATACATAGTTTTCTCATTACACACACAAACACACACACATACACACACACACACACATATATTACCCCTATTTCTGACCCTCTGCCATTTCCCACCCTCTTCTCACACTATCTCTAGTGTCTGCAGCTTTTTTCCATTCCTTTTTCCCCAACATTTTATTGATCACAAAATTTTTTAAATAATCTAACTACTTTCAATAGCAAGTTCAGCTGGTAATTTCAAGAAAAGCAGTTTTAACTTTAATAAATCAAAGAAATGCTAAGGAGATTTGCTTAAAACTTAAAGCCAGGAAACTGGATAGGATACTGTTCGAATAGAAGGTACATGAACCTATCGGCAGCTCAAGACAGACAAAAATCTTTAAAACTGGAAAAAAGCCTAAAAGGAAATCAGCAATGTTTTAGTCAAAAGTCATAAAATACTATTTCACCAATTCAGTCTCATGTACTTTATCTTCTGTTTTGGTTTGATTGTCCCAATTAAATTCTGGGATATAATATTCAACTCCAGACTTGTTCCTATGATTAAGTTGGCCATTTTATTAGTTATTGAACTCTTATTTCTATGTGTCTATATTTATTTAATTTTCCTGGTATAGCACTCTCTTGAGAACTTCTTGGAGATCTGTTCTGGTGCAGGTAAATTCTTTCAGGTTTTGTTTATCTGAGAATCTTCTTGTCTTTTCTTTCCATATGAAGGATAATCTTGCTGGATACAGTATTCTTGGTTGAAATTGCTTTTCCTTTAACGCTTTGAATTCATTTTCCCATTCTTTCCTTGCTCACATTGTTTCCGATGAGAGGTCTGCTGTTAGCCTGATGGGATATCCTTTGTAGGTAACTTGCCGTTTTTCTCTTGCCAATCTTTGTATCTTGTCTTTGTGGTTTTGGTCAGTCTGGCTATAATGTGTCTTAGAGAAGATCTTCTTGGGTTGATTCTATTTGAGGTCCTTTGTATTTCTTGGGACTGGATCTTTGAGTGTGTCTCTAGGTTTGAAAAATTTTTTTGCAGGATTTCATGAATTAGATGATCAAGTCTTATTGTCCATAAATAGTTTCTTTTTTAAAAAATATCTTTCTAAAAAGTTCTTTTCAGAAAAAAAGCTACCTGGGTGTTTTCTATTCATTTTTGTGGATTACAAAGTCTGACTCATCCTTAAGTCTTGGGGTATTAGGTTTGGACTTTATCACTTGCCTTGTATACCCTAATTATACTGGCCTTTAAAAAAAAGAAAAGTTGATGAGGAAAAAAGCTTTTTTCAAATGACTATAATCTTAAAGTGTTCTGTTTTTAAGGAAATTCATTAAAAAACAGAAAGAGGTAAACTTGGTATAAAAGAATGTAAATCTAATGTTGAGCATGGACTCTTGGGAAGCCTATAGATGGCCACCTAGTTCTTCCTGAGTCCTTCTTATAGCTCATTATTTAAAAACTCTATGCTTTATGACTCACAAAATAGAGAAAATGATCCAGATTTTTAAAAAATGAAAATTTATAGGTAGTATAGTATAGTAACTGCTCTAAAATTGCTAAAATGTCTTATAGTCAATGTTTAGTTTCTCAACTTGATATTGAAAATACAGTAAAAACTGCAGGTATGTTTCTATACATGACATGCCACTTGAATATTATAAAGAAATTTAGATCATTGTCATTTTTATTAGTTGTGTAGGAACTTTTCCATAAAAGAATGTAATGCTTTAATCGTAGTTAAAAGGTTATTAGAAAATGCATTTCTCTCATGAGATATTTCTGGACAAATCTAAGGTAACTAAACTCTGCCAGGCTCTAATGCACTTTACCAAAGTATATTTTCATCAGATAAAGAATGCTGTTTGTGATTCACTGACTGAAGACAATCAAACCCTTCATGGTCCACAGTAGGGATCTTCAGGAAATGATAGCAGAAAAAGACTGCCTGAGAATCCTATTGGAAGACATCACACCACGCACACTGCAGTAGACATTCAAGATCTTGAACTCTGGATTCACAACTCAGAAGAGGTACTTTAGATTTTTTAAATGTGCACCTGTTGGGGACTTGAAAGCAAAACTGACCAAGACAATTTCTTCTTCAGAACAGATATCTTGGACATGAACAGCTATGCCCCAGTATCATGGATCAAGACTTTTCTTCCATCCTGAAAAATTTATGTTGTTTGTTTTTTTTTTTAAATCTCAATTCCTATTGTCTTGATTCTTTCCTCTTCCCCACAGGAAATTCATGGGACCTTAATAAGTGGTTAACTTTAATTTGAACTTATGTCCTAACACAAAACTAGAACAGTTGTTACATTTGTGGACTAATACAGAAAAGATTTCAGTAAGGTTCCTGGAGATTTACTTTTGTCAGTAATAGGATACTGGTTGTATTTAAAGCTTATCCATAAACTGGAGAAATTTTTAATTTATAGCCAATAAGACCTCCTGGGGACTCTGGTGGGTTAAAGCCACCCTCAAAAAGGTGAATAATTAACATATAAGTTTAACAAAACAATTAAATATCATCCAGCTTTAGATATCCTTTTTCTTCAAGTTAGGGACTTATGTTTAATACTAAACAAAACTGAACATTGTACCTACCTCTCTCCTTACTTTAATACCACAAAAATTTTAATGAAAGAAATGACTGATACTGCTACTTCCTTAGACTCAACCACCGATATACTAGGGAAGTCTCTTAAAAGTAAAGAACAGGTGGTGTGTTTATAGGTCGACTAATAACCTGTTTACAGGCATCCTAAGTGGTGGGTGGCAGGCTTCTATTTTTCAAGGTTTTTTTTGAGAGGTTTTTGCTATAGGGCATGTGCACGCACCAGTAAGACAGAGACAGAAAGCAAGAAATCACCCCCCAGACTTAGAAATGTGCCACACAGAGACTGATTAAACAATATACCACAAAGAACTGACTTGTTTAATACCACCCCTCCCTTTCCCTCTGCCTCCAGTGTTACTCCCTAGAGTAGTACAGGCAGGGAAGATCTACCTATTGGGAGGTACCGCTAACATTTTTCCAGGGTAGAATTCTGGCTAGTCTAAAAGGGGTCCGGTCCTTTTTAAAAGAGTTTTAGTAAGCTAGGGATCAGCAGTTAGTGTAATGGCTAAGTTGCTGGACTCCCATATAGTTGACCACGGTTTGAGTCCCAGACCCGGTTACTTAAACTCATGTCTGGTGCGTGTACATGCATGCCCAAGATCCCAAGAGGAGAATAGGGGAGAAAGGATTGCGGTGTGGCCATCCCCTCTGGGAGATGATTTCTCGCTTTCTGTATCTCTTTTTCTCTCTGTCTTTCTGGCAAGCATACAAGCCCTATAGCAAAAAAAATAAAAAACCAAAAACCAAAAACCAAAAAACAAAAAAAGAAAACTCCAAAAACCAAAACCAAAACACAAAACAAAAAACCTCTCAAAAATAAGAGTTTTAGTAAGCTAGATACTGCAACTTTATTATTATTGGTGACATTTGTTTGGAACAAACATTGTTGAGTGAAGGAATTCCACGAGTTGCCCCAGTTCCTTCCATTGTAGCAGCTTGACCAGTGTTCAGTTTTTGGAGGGATCAGTTCCCAAATTCCATCTGGCATCATAGTAGCAGGTCCTGGAGGAGCGAGGATACCAGCTGGCACAGGAGCAGGGGGCACATGGCAGCTCTGTTGTTTATGCCCATGGCACCTCCCATAGCCATCTGACCCATTTGCATCTCCTGCTCTCTCGCACCAGGGAAGATTCCCTTGAATCCTTCCTGCTGTCGCTGCATCATTTCTTCCTGCTGTGGCCACATTCTTCTTCATGGTGCCTGCCCTCCTCCTACTATCTGAGCTCCTGTTGCTTTCATTTTTGTACCTCTTGGTTGTGCAGTTCTACCATCCTCTGAAGGTCTTCTTGGCACCTCATCAAATCCTGCCTCATTAGCACGACATGGTGTTCATTGTGTGCAGCCTCCATCAACATCTCCAGTTTCTTACAAGTCTCCTTGATGTTAAAGTCTGCTTGTTCCTGGACTGCTTTTCCATCTCAGTGAGTGCCTTACAGCATGGCTTACTCATGCTCAGAGGATCCGGGCTGTGCAAATCTGGGTGGCTGCTCTCAGTCTTTGTAAAATTGCTGGTTCTTTATAACCAGCTTCTCTGAAAGTTCCTCTTCATCATCTAACTGGTCCATAGGCTCCCAGTCATAGGCCGAGGAAATGTGGTTAGCAGGAAGGAGCCTGCCCTGCACCTGTCCAGAGCTTTCCCAGCAGCTGGCTTCCCTGAGAACTCAACAATGACTCTTCCTTAGGACCTGGCTCCATCATCCACAATGACAATGGTCCTTTCTATCTGGCTGAACACAGGAAAGGCTTCTTCCAATGGCTCGTTGGACACACACTCAGGAAGGTTTCAGGCGGTAAGGGATGCACTACGGCAGGCAAAGTGCATATGCAGCTGCTCTCCACAGCGTGGCATATTGTCCAATTCTACTTTGACAATCTTTGACAATCTCCGCGAGGGTTCGTGTTTCCAAGTGGCTAAAGCCAAAGCGTTTGTCCTTATGAATGAAGACTTCACCTGCCTTCCCATATTTCTCAAATGGTTTCCTCATTTCCTCTTCAATGATGCCAGGAGGAGGATTGCCCACAGAGAGATGACTACACTGGGGGAAGGTTTTTCTCTCCTGGTTTCCTAAAATTCTTCAGGTCAATAGTCAAGCCTTATTTTGGCTTGACTGGCTTGTTGCCCATTTGCAGGTATTGGTGGTGGTAGTGGCTGTTGCTGCTGCTGCTGCTGGTGCTGCTGCTGGTGGTAATGCTGAGGATGTTGATGATGCTTCCTTCGAGTATAGTTTCTTCAAATTAAAAGTTTTACTGCTCTGCATTTTTGAACCCTCAATTTCTTTTTTTAAAAAAATTTTTATTATCATCATAATCTTGTTTATATTACATCAAATCACATATAAAATTCCCACCATCATCATCTAATAGCTTTTCATTTTTTTCCAGATTATTATTATTCCAATTATTTTTTTATACATTCAATCACTATTTATCATTTTGCTTGTAAAAAGACTTTACCCAACATGAAATACTTTTCAGACTTGTCCAGTTGAGAATACTATACATGTTATCATCAACAGGTAATAAACCATATCTGAATCCCACTAATGTCATGCCTCTCTATTTGTTCTCTTGCTATCCTTCTCCACACTCTTCTCTTCTCCCACCCTGTTCCACACTGTCTTATTATAGCTAACTATTTTCACTGCCTGAACCCTCAATTTCGATTGAAGACAGAAAAGTGCCTCCCAGTCCTCTCTAACCTCAACTTCCTCTACCAACTGTTCTCTCCTTGGCGTCACGGTGACACTGCACAACCTCCATCTGTGAAAAGAGCGAGAGCAGGGGACCTCTACTTTTTTTTTTTTTTTTTTTTAAGAGAGATTTTTGCTATAGGATACATATACTCACCAGAGAGACAGACAGAAAATGAGGACCCTCCCCACCACCAGATTATAGCCACTCTGCAATCCTTTCTACTCCATTCTCCTCTTGGGATCTTGGGCACTCATGCACATGCACCTGTGGTGAATTTCAAGCTGCCATCAGGAAGCCATGTGGGAGTCCAGCAACTTAACCACCACACCACATGCTGGCCCCTCTACTTATTCCTCTTCTTCTTTCTTTCATAGAGCTTTTTGTGCTAGGGTATATGTATTTGTGAGAGAGAGAGAGAGAGAGAGAGAGAGAGAGAGAGAGAGAAAGACAAAGAGACAGGGACAGAGAGACAGAGACAGAGACACTGAGAAGGAAAGTCAGAAATTACTCCCCAGGAGGGATGGTCATGCCACAATCCATTCTCCTCCATTCAGTCCTCCTGGGATCTTGGGCATGCACTCACACATGCCTGGCATGAGTTTCAAACCACCAAGTCCAGGTCTCGAATTATGATGAGCCATGTGGGAGTCCAGTGACATAACCACTATGTAATTTGCTGTTCCCCCCATTTCTTCTTTTAAGGTAAAATAATGTAGATTCTATACTTTATGCATCTTGTCCAATGTTAATGGCAGTTCTGAAACATAATCAAGATTTGAACCCAGTTATTGAATTAAAAAAATCAGCTGCATTAATTATTATTGGCGTGTTTACCTGACTATTGTCTGTCTTTGCCTGCCAACCATTGTGTTCACCACTCATCCGGCAAATAGTTAAGTCCTAACTAAGAATTTTCCTAATGAACAAATATTACCTCTCTTTAAGACCTAAGAGTTTGAGGAATAAAACTGGTATGGAAGATCATCTTTTACTTTGGTAGCTTATTGAAATATCATAGTCTTAACGATTCTACTTCTAATTCTGCATTCCTTGGTATAGAAGTTGAAATTCCTCCTTACAATATTACAGAGTCACTTCATGTTGAGCCATTTGTAAGAAGTTTTATTTTGTTTTGTTTTTTAATAGCCTGTATGCCGTATCAACCAGCTCAACATATTACAAAGTTAGAAAGTAGAATCAAGTAGATATCAGAAACATAAGCATATCTCAGGGCGTGTTGATTCCAGACTACCTCTCCATGACTATCAAAGCCTCCAGTACAGGGACTGTGCCAGTGTTTGCTCATCATTGACTTCTCAGCACAGATCTGACCTAAAATAGACTCAATAAGGACTTTCAGATGAGTGAATGGTGGAACATCACTTCCTCAGTCCAGCCGTGGTGGTTCCATCACACCTAACACCCTGCTTTTCCATCACCCCTAGCTCCCAATCTCTTACAACATTTCCTTAGGTGGAGCAGAAAGGAGGCCACCTGCAAAAAAATAAATAAAGCCAACACCAAGTCCTATAGACTCTGCCCAAGGACTGCAGGTCAAGGCAAGGCCTAGTCATTCCAGTTGCTCTGAACTTAGGCCTGGTACCCTAGGCCAGTGCCCAGCGAATCCTAGGCCAGGTCTAACTTCCTCAGACCCACTGCCTCACACCTAGCACATTTTCCCAAATGGACTTAGAAGAACATTCGACAATTTATCATTATTTGTAAAGGATTTTATTCCATTCCATAAGGCTAGAAAATGCAAGACAACTGGCAGAGGACCTTCCTGATGGGAGAGAGCCGGCTCCCATGGATTTTTCCTTACTGATGGATATTTCCCTGAGTCAAGCTAAAATTTCTCTACATTAGGATTCCAAGTGGGTATAAATAGTCAGAGCAACAAAATGTCACTATACAGCATCATGATGTCAGAAATTATTTCTGTAGTTATGAGTGAGGTATTAGATTAGTTATTATATTGGATATTAGTTATCAAATGAATAACAAGAATACTTCATTTTTTTTTGAGAGGTTTTTGCTATAGGGCATGTGCGCTCACCAGAAAGACAGAGAGATAGAAAGCGAGAAATCACCCCCCAGGGGGGATGGCCATGCTGCAATCCCTTCTCCTCCATTCTCCTCTCGGAATCTTGGGCATGCACACACATGCACCTGGTACGAGGAGAATACTTCAATTTTTGAGGGAGTAATTAAGTAATTAGCCAGTTACATCATCATTTATAAACTTTCCTTTAATTTTTAACACACCCTTATGAGGTTTGCTATTATCCACATTTTATAGTATTCAAAACCAAGGCTTAGAGAAGAAGCATCATTTGCCCAAAGTTTATTGTGCCTACCAAAAAGGAGTCTGGAGTTATTTACATTCTAAAGGCAGTGTAATTGGGTAGTAAGTTGGATTATTGAAAACTGGCTTTTCATTTCCTGGTAGACTTCTTTAATGCACACATGCTTTAATACAGAAACATTTTTGAAAGGAAGCTTTATGATATTATGTAATTTTGGTTATCAACATTTAATTTTCCACCACAAGAATATCAACTCTTCCTCACTTTATTTAAAATAGTACTCTGTAAGAAAAAAGACACAAATTTTTAGCAGCTCTCTTACAATCCAGAGGAAAACCAAAGATAAAGCAGAAGTGAAAGTTCAAACAAATCACTAATTTTTTTTCCCTTTCATCAACTGTGTGAGGAAGTAAAATGGTGTAGCCATTGTGGAAAAAGGTCTGGTAGTTCCTCAACATTATATATATGAATTTCCCTCTTTTGTACACTCAATAGAAATGGAAACATACTTTAATGGAGTCATATGTGCACAATTGTCTGTAGCTGCATTATTTATAATGGCCAAAAAAGTGTAAGAAGTCAAATATCTATCAACTGAAGGAAGCATAAAGTAAATGTGTATTCACACAATGGATTATTCTTAACCATAAAATCAAAACAAAACACAATGATGACATACTGACACGTGGTACAACGTGAATGACTCTTGAAAACATGAGCCTAAAGCAAAGAAGCCAGACGTAAAAGATCATACATTTGTCGATTCTATTTATATGGAATGTTCAGATGAGCAAATTCAGAGAGACAGAAATAAAATCATGGGAATGAAGGTAGGGGAATTGGGACTGTGACTAATAAATATAGGTTATTTTGGGGGAGTTTATGAAAATGTTCTGGATTTGGATAGTGGTAAAGGTTGCACAAAAGATATTCCTTAGGGTAAAAGCAGTACATGTTACATAACTTAGCATGACTTCATTTATCTTTATAATACTAGTCAATAAAAAAGTATTAGACAGGGACCAGCAGTTGGCATAATGGCTATATCGCTGGACTCCCATGTAGTCAACCACGATTTGAGTCTCAGAACTGGTGCCTTAAACTCATGTCAGGTGTGTGGGTGTGCGTGCCCAAGATCCCGAGAGGAGAATGGAGAAGGGATCGTGGCGTGGCCATCCCCCCCTGGGGGTTGATGTCTTGCTTTCTGTCTCTCTGTCTCTCTGTCTTTCTGGAGAGTGCATGTGCCCTATAACAAAAACCTCTCCAAAAAAAAAAAAAAAAAGAAGTATTAGACAAAAATTGTACAGCACAGAGAATACACTAAAAAACACAGATAAATTTACTTTAAGATAGGAAATTTTATGCTATGTGAATCATACCTCAATAAAAATAATCCTATGTATGTAAATAAAGAAACACATGTGAGTGAAAATCAATCCCTGCCTCATTGTGGTGGTTAAGACAGAGGAGTTGTTGCTGTATTGAAAGATTCAGCTTGCATAAGTTCCTACCTTGGGCTGCTCCAGAGGAAGCCATCTTCCTCTTTGAGGAGCTGGTGCTCTCAAAAATTAAAGCACAGGCAGAAAAGATTCCTGCCAACCCAGCCAGGTGGCATGGTGGTTAAGATGCCTGGATCCGGGGACCAGCAGTTAGCGTAATGGCTATGTTGCTGAACTCCCATGTAGTCAACCACGGTTCGCGTCCCAGACCCAGTGACTTAAAACTCACGCTAGGCGCTTGTGCGTGCATGCCCAAGATCTCGAGAGGAGAATGGAGAAGAGATTGCAGCGTGACCATCCCCACCTGGGGGATGATTTCTTGCTTTCTGTCTCTCTGTCTCTCTCTGTTTGTCTGGCGAGCGCATGCTCCCTATAGCAAAAAACTCTCAAAAAAAAAAAAAAAAGATGCCTGGATCCCACATGGTTGACTGTGCAGTTTTGAACCTGGCAGGTTGATAAACAGGCCAGGTGCATGTGTGTGCATGCTCAAATTGCCTAGAGGAGAGTGGTTTATGGCACGGCCAGCCTCCCTGGGAGAGGCATTCTCACTTCTCTTTTTTTCTTGTCCTTTCCCTCTCTCTCTTTCTCTCTGTCTCTCCTTGGCTAGCACACATGTCCCCTTGGAAATTTGGTATAATATTATTCCCATGATGATGATGACAATGGCGATGACACCAATAGCCAGTTAATACTCAGATGCCAGGCACTCTTTTGAACATTTTTGACATTTTTCTCATGAAATATTCACAACATCCCTGTGACAGGGCTTCTCAAACTTCAGCATAAATTACAATCACTTGGAGGGTGTGTGAAACGCCGATCCCTGAAACCTGGCCCTGAATTTTTGATTCAGTAGGTCTGAGATAGAGCTACAGGATTTGCTTTTGTATTAAGTTTCCAACATGTACAAATGCCACCAGTCGGGGACCTTTGCTTTGAAAACTCTGTTCCTAGGAGCAGGGTGTTCAAATAGGCCCCATCTCATGGGTTAGAGTGATCACAGTAGTGACCGTGGAGGATGGGGATGGAGAATGAGGGTGAGAAGGTAAGTGCTAGGTTTCTTTATAAAGTGAAGCAGTAACAGAAATGCACACCAGGCCAGGCCTTAACAAATAAACCTGAACTTTCAGGTCTTCACCTTTGTCCCTCCTCCCAGCCCCCACCACATACTTGGCAAACTCCACTCTGTGCCCCAAAGCCCCAGGAGAAGTGACATGTGAGTATTGAGCTATCTGAGTTCCCTCAGGTAGCCTCAAGGCTGTCTAGGGCCAAGCTCTCGATTTTGATACAGATGCCAGCTCACCTGAAGTTACGATGAAAGGAAGAGACAGGAGTGCCACTGTTAAAAATATTTATCAATGCCATTCATTACAACACAGCACAGAAGACTTTATCGAGAATCATCATGCTAAGCAAGGGACCACCACAATGATGTCTTGCAGCAGAAGGGAGAAATTGGACTGACCTCTGAGTTGAGCACAGGCAGGTGGCTGTTCATAGTCATAGAACAGTGAGGAGGCCCATGGACAAAGAACTACCTAGAGAAAACATCAAGGATAAGTGGCATTCTGGATAAACCAACCTAACAGGATTCTTGCTGAAGACTATCCAGGTGACCAGGTGTCCTGAGGGATGGTGGATGAGGAACCAGGTGTCCTGAGGGATGAGGAACCTGATCAGATATAGCAGATTTAGCAGTGATCAGATATCCTGAATGAGGGTTTTTTATTTTTTATTTTTTTTGGTAAGATTCTTTGCTAGAAATGGATTTCACAAGGGATTGTCCTGATAGGTGTAAAGGAAGAGTCAGAAACTCCACTGAAGTTGCAAGCAAAGAATCGTTGTCACCATGCAGATGGCATGCTGCGTGGCAGAACTAGGTGGACCTCTGCAATTGCTATCTCACCCAATGGCAGGAGGGCATTTCCCTTTTACCCCCTGGGTCTTTCCTTGCTTCACTATTTCTAGGAGACTAAAGCCATGTATTCTATCCCAGATCAACTCATGGTCAGATTTTGAAGTTGAAATTAGGAAACAATGCTTCAGTGACAATTGCAAGCATTTGAAAATGAGGTTTATTTTTTCACAGGTTCTAAAGTCACACTAAATACTAAAAAATAATTCTGAGTCCATATAAGGGAAATAGAACCATATTAGCAAGCATCCATAATTATGTATATTATTCCCTCCAAAACCAAAACATGGGAATTTTCTCAGTATGAACTAACTTTGAGACTTCTGCAAAATCATTTACGCCACACTGGTGGTTTATGTTCATTTGTCTGAAGTCTTGTTTTCCTACCCCAACAACGTAACAAGACTGCGCTTTTTCTTTTCTTTCTTTCTTTTTTTTTTGAGTTTTTTGCTATAGGTTGTGTATGCTTACTGGAGATACAGAGAGAGACAGAAAGCAAGAAATTATCCCCCAGAGAAGATGGCCATGCCACAGTCCCTTCTCCCCCATTCTCCTCTTGAGGTCATGGGCATGAACACACATGCCCCTGGCATGAGTTTTAAGCTGCTAAGTCCAGGACTCAAACCACAGTTGACAATGTAGAAGTCCAGTGAAATAACCATTATCCCATCTGCTGGTTCCCACAGATAGCGCTTTTTATGTATACCTTGGCTCAGTGAATTTCAACAAGTTGTAGGGGATGGTTATACTGAAGGGAAGAGTTAGGTGACATCAGTGCATTGAATACCAACACATAGAAAATGGCTTATTTCCCTATAGTTAAAACTTACAGGGACCGGGTCAAAAATCACATCCTGTTTTACAAATGAGAAAAATAAATATACAGATACACATGAGGATATACTTCAAGACATATTGCATTTGAAATAGAAACCAAGTATTTTTGCCAACTGCATTTTATTAAAGGCAGAGTTAAGTTTTGGTCACCTTGACTACAATGTGGCCATTTTAATAATTAGCCATTATCGAAGTTATTTTGCAATATAATGAGGATTGAAGAGTAGGAATAAGAACCAAGTGGTTATCAATACCAACTTTCTGTATTGTGTTATTCAACAGATTTTGTCTATACTGATAATGTGATGACTTAGAGCAGTATCTTCCACTACATAGCCTTCTCCTTTATTTCTATTGCATTCAGTCATGTCTTGGTTTAATTTTAGGCTTAGGGGCACAACCGGCAGGCAAAGAGTTTCTGTTTTCTCCAGTGCATTTGCATCACATTCTAAGAAACCAAGAGGATGTAATTTCTAATAGCAACACCTTCTGTTTCTACCACCTGTCTGCTGTCATGCTCAATGGGCTGGTTTTAACATAGTTGCAATTTTCCCAACCTATATAGTCTTATGGAACTGTAGGGTTGGGCAGTGGTAACTGTAAAACCCATATAGCAGATGGTGTAGCAGTTACATCGCTGGACTTCCACATAGCCAACCATGGTTCGAGCCCCAGACTTGGTGGTCATCTCACCAGAGGAGTTATTTCTCAGTTTCCACCTCACTGTCTCTATCTCTCTGATGAGAACACATACTCTAAAGCAAAAACCTCTTACATAAGAAAAGAGACCAGCAGATGACATAATGGCTATGTCATTGGACTCCCACATGGCCAATCATGGTTCAAGTCCTGGACCAGGTAGCTTGAAGCTCACACCCAGTGTGTGTGTGTGTGTGTGTGTGTGTGTGTGTGTGTGTGCCAAAAATCCTGAGAGAAGAATGGAGGCTAAGGGATTGTGGCATGGCTATCCCCACCCCGGGGGATGATTTTTCACTTTGTTTCTCTGTCTCTCACTGTTTCTCTCAAAGAAAAACACAAAAACAAGAGCAAAAGCAAAAGCAAAAACTATGTACTGAGATCTTTGGAATGATTGTGTTGAACTCCATGGTGTATTTTTTGAAAATCCTCTTCTAGTAACTTACAATACTAACAATCACCTATATTCTAGCCCCTGGTTTTAGAGAAGAGACTTCTAATTCTTACAAGATTACACAATGAATTATACAATGAATTTGTAATAAATTAAATTTTAAAATATTCTATGGGGAGTGCTAGGAGCATTCGATAGGGAGGAAAGAATAGTCTTTCCAACTAATAGTTCTGAGAAAACTGTGTATTTACATGCAAAAGCAGACAGTTGAACCCTCACCTTATACCTTATACAATTATTACCTTCAATAGTTTGAAAACCGAAACATAGGTACAAAAATTATAAAATGGAAGAAAACATAGAGAAGAAGGTTTACGATGTGGAATTTGGTAATGATATGTGGATATAACATCCAAATGACAGGAAGAAAAGAAGTAGGTAAGTTAGATTTTATCACAATTAAATTTTGTGTATTTAATTATATTATCAATGCCAATAGAAATAACCAACTGAATAGAAATAATAATTAATGCATCTTATTCCAGAGCAAAAGATTGAGTGACTGGCCCATAAAAACAAATGTGTTTCTCAGGGGGCTATGATGCAGTGTTTCCTTTTATAGATTGAGAACAAGAGAAATGACAATCAGCATAAGGAGTCTTTTACATTGGCCTGGCCTGAAAAGGTTGAATCTCTGGAAGCGGAGACTTGCAGGTGAGTTTGAAATTCTCAGATTAGTAATTGGTAAAAAAAAAAAAAACATAAGTCTCTATTTCTGAGAGAAATCAGTGGAAGAATGTTTATTCTACTATAAGAGCTAAGAAGGCTTGCTATTCATTATAAAAACACTATACCTGGGACAGGATGAAGCACCACACTATCAGTGGACCGAAGTGGTCTGCTCATGCGCACAGGACTTGGTTAATATTTATAAGCCTGACTCTCTCTGGCACCCTGGAGAATAGGAAAAATTAGTTGTAATTTTATCCTCAAAAACATAGTGAATAGCAGTCCACAGAACTGTGGGAAAAATTCACAAATCATAAACCTGATAAGGAACTAATACACAGAACATACAAAGAACTCCTAAACTTCAACAACATAACAACCCAATTAAGTAATGGGCAGAAGACATAAACCGACATTTCTATGAAGAAGGTACACTCACGGCCAATGTGTACAGGAAAAGAGGCTAAATATCACTAAACAGTAGAGAAGTATATATTAGAACTATAAGGAGAAGCAACACAAATAAGGATGACTACTTTCTAAGGAAATAAAGAAAGAAACAAGTATTTCTGTGATGTTTAGATATCAGAGCCCTCGCACTTTGGCCATGGTAATGTGACACAGTGTAACTACTGTGGAACTGTATATTTAAAGGTTAAAATAATAATTTTTATATCATATTTGACCACATTAAAATTTATGTTAGATTATGCTTCTGGAAAGGTTATCAATTTAATCTTAAGTAGAAATAAGATTACAAATAGAAATAGACAATGACTGGGTCAGTTTTATCAAAAAAGTCAAAATATGCATACCAAAAGCTTATGAGGAAAAGGATTTGTATAAAGATGATCTGTTTTCCCCTGAGAGGTATTTTCTATACTGAATATGTATTTTTTATTTTAATTTACATTTTATTTAATTTAAAATTAACTTTATGCATTTCCTTTTCCAACACAAAACCATGCATGTCAGTCAAGACAAGGATATTACTATATACATTATCATCAGCAAATTACTTTCCATTTTTTGTCAATTAAGCATAGTTTTACCTGTTTTTCCCTTCCCCTCCCCCCATCCCTTTCATGCTAAACTTTTTTTTCACATTTTATTGATTCACAAAAGATCTTAAAATATGGACAAAGCTAGAATCTGGTGACAGGTGCACTGTAATTTTCTTCTGAAACAATTTTTTTCCTCTCTCTGCATTCCCCCTTTTACTAAAGAGAGGTATAAACTAACTTATTTGCAAAAAAAAAAAAAATAGGTTAATTTAAACTTGGTCTGTTATTTGCACAAAGCCCCATAAGAATTCAATTTCTGATGAAGGCAACAGATATTATTGTATTATTGAACTTATGCAAATAACCATTCTGCCACAAAATAAGAATGCTCACAAATATTTTTCAAAGGGGTCAGGAACGGAGAAAAGTTTATGCTTTAATTAAAAAAAATCTTTAACAAATTGCTGAACCCAACAACTCAGAAGAAAACAAAAATCCTTAAATCTGGAACACAAAGCATAGAGGAAAGTCAGTAATGTTTAGGAAAAAGTCATAGTCACCAGGTCAGTCTCATGTAATCTCTTTTGAATTTGCAGTGTTACTATAGTCTGACCTTTCCGTTAACATTCAACATTTTTATTAATATTTCATTAAGCTGACCTTTCTTTTGGTCATTTATTGTTCTCTTATTTGTCTGTCTTTGGTTTTCCTGGTATAGTACATCCCAGAGGGGATGGTCACGCCGCAATCTCTTCTCCTCCATTCTCCTCTTGGGATCTTGGGCACGCATGCACACACGCCTGGCATGAGTTTTAAGCCACTGGGTTTAAGCCACCGGATCCGGGACGCAAACCGTGGTCGACTACGTGGAAGTCCAGCGACATAGCCATTATGCTAGCTGCTGCTTCCCTAATTAGTTTTTTTTTTTTTTCAGGCTTTCTTTATCTGAGAATGTTTTTATCTTTTCTTCTCACATGACAGATAATCTTGCTAGATACAATATTTTTGGTTGAAATTGTTTTTCACTTAACACTTTGAATGTATTTTCCCATTCTTTCCTTGCTTGTATTGTTTCCAACAAGAGGTCCGATGTTAGCATGATGGGACAATCTCTGAAAGAACTTGGCCTTTTCTCTCTTGCCAATTTTAGCATCTTGTCTCTGCCTGTGGTTTTTGTCAATCTGGCTATAATGTGCCCTGAAGATCTTCCTGAGTTGATTCTATGTGGGGTCCTTTGTAATTCTTGGATCTGGATATCTGAATGCCTCTCTAGGTTTGGAAAGTTTTCTTGCAGGATTTCATAGATTAGATTATCAATGCCCTGATTCGTTTCTTAGCCTTCTGGAATACCGATTATCCGGATGTTTGGGTGTCCAATGGTATCTAGTATTACTCATATATTACTCTCATTTTTGGGGGGTTATTTTCTCAGTATTTTTGGTGAATTTTTCTAGGTCAGAGGTTCTATCTTTTACATCTGAGATTCAATCATCTTTATGCTCTAGTCTGCTTTTAATATTTTCAAGGGAAGTTTATTTTTTTGGAGAAGTTTTTTTTTTTTTTTTTTTTTTTTTTTTTATTTTTTTGCTATAGGGCATGTGCGCTTGCCAGACAGACAGAGAGAGACAGAGAGACAGAAAGCGAGAAATCACCCCCCAGGGGGGATGGTCACACTGCAATCCCTTCTCCTCCATTCTCCTCTTGGGATCTTGGGCATGCATGCACACACGCCCAGCGTGAGTTTAAGCTGCTGGGTCCGGGACTCAAACTGCAGTCCACTACGTGGGAGTCCAGCAACATAGCCATTACGCCAACTGCTGGTCCCTCAAGGGAAGTTTTGATTTTATGGATTACAGCCTTCATCTCTAACAGTTCTGTCTGATTCTTTTTTATTTCCTCTTTCAGATCGTGGAAGAACTTCCTCACCTCCTGGAACTCATTGTCTCTTTTCTCCTGCATCTTCTGGAGTTCATTGTCTCTCAGCTCTTGCATCTCTGTTAGCTTTGTCACTATGAAAATCCTAAAATCTTTATCTGACATGTCCAGGAATTCCACTGTACTGTCTGGGGATGATGAAGAGTTGTTCTTTTCCCTTGGGGGAGACATATTTTCTTAATTTCCCATATTTCTTGTGCCTCTGCGATGGTGGTTTCTGGTCATCTGATGGATTATATGTTACTTCCTATCTTCTGGTTTTTCGCTGGGTGTTGGGTCAGAAGGAGGAGTTTGAGGCAGAGGCTTTTTCTGGTTAAAGGGGCAGGGAAAGCCCACCTCAGATGCACATGGATTCTGGCTTTTTGCTGGGTGTTGGAAAGCTGAATATGATTTTTTATTTTGCGGTGGGTTTGTGTGTGAGTGTTGCATTCTTCCACATTTACTATGGATTAAACAGTAATCACTAAACTAGAGGATGGTTGCTCTTGTCCCTGTAGGAAATTTTAACAAACTCTAGTCCTAAAACAAAAGCAAAAATAGACTGAAAATTACATGGGTCTTGCTATAAACTTCTTTTCAAGAGCCACAAATATAATGCATTAGTCAGAGTACTTAGTTGCTGGGAATACTCCAGAGAAGCGACCAATCCTTCTCTGTGCTGCCCCAGGGCATTCAGCTGACCTCCCTGTGGGTCCTCTGATGCAAGCATTATCGACCTGGATGCCGATTAGGGGCTTTAAAGCCTGAAGGAGACTCAACTGGGTCAGATCCCTGGACTTCAGCAATCTTGGAAGAGCTGTGTCTATGGAGTGAGCCCTAGCATCTGTGAGTGCTGCAGGTGAGCACCTGGCCAGGCCTAAAAGACATAGAAACAGGAACAAGACAAGGGAAATCTGCAGGTACATGGTCCTGAAGGTTGCTATAGCCTCTAGAAAGGACAGGATCCGCCTGGAGCTCTGCCAGCCTTGATGTGGGATAAAAAGGAGCGTGGTTGGGGAACTCAGAGAGGAACCTAAACCTCTTGGGGTCTGAGGTTGTGCAGGTCAGTCAGCATCTAGGCCTGGCTGTTCTGAAAGGACAGCTCTCCCTCTTCCCCCCATACCTAGATCACGGTGCCCTTTGTTCCCTGTACCAACCAAAACCTTCCTGACCATAGGAGGCATATGAGGAGGATGAGAAAAGGTGGCCCATTGTCTGCCTGCCCAGAGCTTGAAATTCCTGGCCCAGGATGATCTCAGGGCCCCAGGAGCTGCCTGCTCCTGTCTAGGGGATGGCACAGGGGGTTCTGGCTTCTAGCAGTGCAGCCAGCTCCTTCCATAGGCTAGGGAAGTGAGAGAAGGTATTGGCAGCACAGACCTAGTAGGTACTGGTGAAAGAGAATGGTAGATTCTCTACTTCCAAGTTTCTATTGGGAAGGCATTCCTAAAGGTTTCACTCAAGAAGAGGTTCCAGACCACATCTCATCGCTGGCTTACATAAGCCAGAGAAAAGGTATAGAGTGGCCTTCTAGCTGTTCAGGATTTCTTTACCTCTATTTGGAATAAAATGTCTTCACTACTGAGGTTTTGCATAGATGACCTCAGTACCACTGGTACAAAACCTAGACCAATCAACTATTTCCTATTTTCCTAGTTGTGTCCTTAAGCTTCTGATTCTTAAAGTGCCTTCACCCTTTCTTCTAATCTCAACTGTCACATTCCCTTTTTGTATTCCCAAGGCTCTGGGCAGGATGTTTTCCATTTTTGTAGCTCAGTCAATGTCTCTCTTTGGCCTGTTATTTATTTATTTATTTATTTATTTATTTATTTATTTATTTATTTATTTATTTGCCAACCACATCCTCAGATGCTTCCATACTTTTTCTTGGGTGAATATATGGGGGAATAGTTTAGTATTTTTATTCTGCCATAGTGGTCTTAATTTCTAGGAGAAGAGTAATATGGCTTTTTGGAAGGATTAGTCTTACCAGAGACTCATCTCTTTCCCCTTTCTAGGTTTTAGAATCATGGATCCTTCACTCTTCTTGACCATCCTTTGTTTAGGAATAGCCTCAGCTGCTCCAACACATGATCAAAGTTTAGATGAGCAATGGAACCAGTGGACTGCAGAGCACGGGAAAGTATATAGCACGGTTGGTAACATCCAAAATCGCCCAGAGGGGCCCAGAGGAAATCCTCCTTGCTATTGAAAGTTTACATCTACAGGGAAGCTTCTGGAGGCCATCTATTACCAAAACAGTAATTCAGTAGCACCCATTATAAGCACAATATAGTCACCTATCCTGGAGAACAGCACCCCAAATTACAAAATCTCTCCTGAGCATGCTTTCTCTTTCATCTCTGTCTGCAAATCCATTGGCGAGCATGGATTCAGCTTTAAGTAGAAATAAAGACCAATCATATATTTGCATCTAGGGTGAAGAGAGCTTGAGGAGAGCAGTATGGGAGAAGAATCTGAAAATGATTGAGCAGCACAATCTAGAATACAGCCAAGGAAAACATACCTTCACAATGGGAATGAATGCATTTGGTGACATGGTGAGTCTGGAACGCTTACCTCTGTGCTTCCTCTCCTCAGTTCTTTTCTCAAATAATCTCTTGCTTTTCATCAATTATTCATTTTTTTCCTTGAAGACCAATGAAGATTTCAGGCAGATGATGACCGGCTTTCAAAATCAGAAATACAATAAGGGGGAAGTGTTCCAGCCACCTCAGCCTCTTGAGGTCCCTGAATCTGTGGACTGGAGAGAGAAAGGCTATGTGACTCCTGTGAAGAATCAGGTATGATGGTGTTAGGGGCAGACCTCCATCTCCACAGGAAGTCAAGATGGAATTGGTATGTTTGCCTTGGTGCATGGTGAAACAACGTGCAGTTTGTATATTTTAAAGGGCTCAGATATGGGAATTATTGCCAAAGTCTTGCTCTGAATTTTTGTGCATGACAACTTTCAATTTTCTTTCCAGCATCGTTGTGGTTCTTGTTGGGCTTTTAGTGCGACTGGTGCTCTTGAAGGACAGATGTTCCGAAAAACCGGCAAACTCGTCTCACTGAGTGAGCAGAACCTGGTGGACTGTTCTCAGCCTCAACACAATTCAGGCTGTAAGGGTGGCTTGGTAATTAAAGCCTTCCAGTATGTTAAGGACAACGGAGGCCTAGACTCAGAGGAGTCCTATCCATATGAAGAAATGGTAAATGGCATTCCTTATGGTGCTGTTACTTCTTCTTTCAGAATTAAAGTTAGGCAGAGATAATGAACAAATTTTTCAGAATTCAAATTTTATATAGTCGAATCTGTATATGTGAGCTTTCAGTACAGCTATTATAAATCATTAGCCTTGGTGCAGTTCTTTGGTTAAATGGTTAACAAAAGTTAAGAATGTTTTATTATGTAACGTGGTAAATATGTACACCTGTCTACACACAACACAGACTTTTTCATGGTGGAAAATTTCTTTTGGGTAGGCAGACCTAGGCAGTCTCATTGAAAAGACACAAACTTATTTTCCATTTCAAATCAATAGATATTTGTCAGTTTGTTTTATTTCCTGGGATGACTTATATCAGTGTTGACTTGGAAATCCTAAGCTGTTAACTGATCAGTGCTGTGGTTTTAACACATGTTCTCCAGAAGGCAACCGGCAATAATCAAGTCTCTTTCACTTTTACCTTTAAAAGGAGAGCACCTGTAGGTACAGTCCCGGGAATTCTGCTGCTACTGTGACTGGCTTCAAGCATATCCCTGCTGAAGAGAAGGCCCTAGAGAAGGCAGTGGCATCTGTGGGACCTATTTCTGTTGCTATTGATGCGCACCATCATTCTTTCCAGTTTTATACAGGAGGTAAGCATTTTTCCTTATGGAAATTTATACATAAATATTGAAACCCACTATGAAGCAGCAGAATGATGGATTCCTTTGTGTGTAAAATAGAACATAAATATTTGGATGCATGTTTTCACATAGCCATTTATTCTGTACACCCAATATTTGTATGTTTCCATTTGCCATTACTTTAAACATATTTCCATGAATATAAGTACTTAGTCATTTTAATAGCTACATAATTCATAGTCTAGCTTGATTTATTTAAATTCCTCCAAATGTTGGATTCTTAAAATTTTTCTGAAGGTCTTTTTAAAGTTTATTCATTTCTTTATCCATGAATGAGAGACAGAAAGAGAGAGAAAGACAGAATAAGACAGGCACACCAAAGAGGGTCTTCATGCTGCAGTTCGCCCCCTGCATCAGCCAGACCAGATTCATGGGCATGTGCATGACCGGTGTGTTCAGGAAGGTCTCCACATGCAAACCTGCAACCTTCCTGTGTAGTATGATTACTCCTGGACATTGTTTAGCTTCCATAACTTTTACTTATGTAATTTGATGTAAAAACAGCTCCTTGGGTCAAGTATTCTCTGCTGTCTTCTTAGACTGACGTCCTACAATTAGAACTAAAAAATTCTGAAGAGTTATCTTTAAGACTAATCTTGCAAAAAAGCCTTTTTATAAAAGAGTTTGTGTAAATATTTTTCTACCAGCTTTGAATGTGAACCTAAATCCCTACACTTGACAACAACAGACATTATTTTGAAATTTCAGTGGGATAAGTGTCATTTCCCTGAATTTTTGATGACTCCACAACTGTGGGTCACAGGTAGATTTTCATGGAGCTTTTCACCCTGGAATTACTTTTACCTTCCCAGGCATTTTACATGAACCAAACTGCAGTCCTAAATGGTTGAATCATGCTGTTCTTGTGGTTGGCTATGGTGTAATGCAAGAAGGATCAAATAACAATACATACTGGCTGGTCAAGAACAGGTATAAATTACCCAATATACTTATACTCAAAATCCCAAATGAAATGAATTCTCACTTACAATCAGTATTTGTATAGGTCCACAATGCTTGAGCACACTTTTGAAATCCAGTAGTGTTTAACCCATTTAGGTTAATCACAGAAATGATTTGATTCTAACATTAAGATGCTATCAAAGGGACCAGCAGTTAGTGTAATGACTATGTTGCTGGACTCCCATGTAGACGACCGCAGTTTGCTTCCTGGACCCGGTGGCTTAAACTCATGCCAGGCGCATGTGCGTGCGTGCCCAAGATCCTGAGAGGAGAATGGAGGAGAAAGGATTGCGGTGTGGCTATCCCCCCTGAGGGGTGATTTCTCGCTTTCTGTCTCTCTGTCTCTCTCTATCTGTCTGGCAAGTGCACGCGCCTTATAGCAAAAACCTCTCAAAAAAAAAAAGATGCTATCATAAACTTGCTAGATATTAAGATATGATCTGTGCATTGAATGTATAACTTGTGAAAACTTCCTTAATTCTGAAACACATCTGACTGGAAAGACATTCTATCCTTTGTCTGTCTCTGGTCACAAGGTTCTGTGAAAGGTCACTGCTTTGGAGTCAGGGATAAACATTACTAGATGTTATGTGCAGATTCAGACTCAACAATTTATGAAGGAGGAACAAGAACATTTGCCTCCCCTGATTCTTTCTATCAAGTCTGTGGCCTCTATTAAGCTATTTAAGTTAGGTATTGAAGCTAATGAAGTTTATTATAGTGTTTCTTTTTTCTTTCTATAAAACAAAAATCTGTTTTTCTTTCAGCTGGGGTGAACGGTGGGGCGTGGGTGGCTACATAATGATGGCCAAAGACAAGAACAACCACTGTGGAATCGCCTCAGATGCTCTCTATCCAATTGTGTGAGCTGATGGATGGTGACAAGGAAGGACTTGATGGGGCTGGCTTATCAGTGTACCAGAGGAGTAGTTTTGTTTTTATATTGACAAACCCAAAGTATGTGAGATGCCACACTCATTGAAGATCCAAGCGAGGATTTGATGATTTGAATTCTATGACATTTTTAGGCTGGTAAAATGTTACCACTATTTTAATTACTATTATTTGAACAGAATCCTAACCTGTTTCCTGGCTTTAAGATTTAAGCAAAGTTCCTTAGCATCTCTTTAATTTATTAAAGCTAAAACTGCTTTTTTGAAGTTAAAAAAATATATTTAAAAATACCTATTTAATGACCATATAAGCTATATAGCATCAGCCAGGTGCTACCTTATAGTATATTCATTCTACTCAGAGTTTCACACCTAAGGTCAGACATGTATTCACAGATACATATATATCAGCTGAACTTACTATTGAAAGTATTTAGATTATTTAAGAAATTTTGTGAATCAATAAAATGTGGGGAAAAAAAGAAATGGAAAACAGCTGTAGATACCTGAGATGGTGTAGGAGGAGGGTGGGTAATGGCAGAGGGCGAGGAATAGGGGAAAAATTATATATATGTATATATATAACAATGCTCAGGGATGAATGTAAATTAATTAATTAAAAAAATGTTTCAGGGACCAGCAGTTGGTGTAATGGCTATGTCACTGGACTCCCATGTAATTGACAGCATTTCGAGTCCTGGACCCGGTGGCTTAAACTCATGCTGGGTGTGTGTGTGTGCATGCCTTCAATTTATGAAGGAGGAACGAGGACATTTGCCTACCCTGAGAGAATGGAGGAGAAGGGATTGCGGTGCGGCCATCCCCCCGGGGAGTGACTTCTCGCTTTCTGTCTCTCTGTCTCTCTTCCTGGGGAGTGCACGTGCCTATAGCAAAAATCTTTTAAAAAAAGTCTCAGAAGAAAATTACAGTGAAGTTGTCACTAGCTTCTAGCTTTGTCCATATTTTTAATTTAAGGTATCTATCTTGTGAATCAATAAAATGTGGAAAAAAAATAAAAATCTCAACAAATAAATAGACAAATAAATGCTTTTTAAAATTATGCAAAAATAAATAGATATTATTCATTCACTTAATGATTTTGTATTTTTATTATTAAAAAGAATGTATAAAGTTTTAGCTATTAAAATAAAACTTAATTTGAAGTGTAGTGTGGGCTTTCTTTCCCTTTTTGTGTCATGAAATCTGTATTTGGAGTAAAGACCTCACTGAGAGTGGCAATGGTACATCAGGAGAAAGAGTGGGTGGCCTGTGGCTCTTCTAGTCATAAACATGCAGATTCTCTGACAGCTGCCCAGTGATTGGGTCTGACCCAGTCTATGACTGGAGCAAATTCAACATATGATGAGCACAAATAATTATAGTAATGAAGAAAAATACTACTTTTTATAAAAGTGACGAAACATACATAAAATTTTAATACTAGAAAAGGGCTTGAGAGATCATGTTTATTTTATCCAATGTGGTTACAACCCAATCAACTTACAAGACAAATGCATCAGGGCCAGATTCTGGAACTTCATCCCCAGCTGCTGGTGAAGACCCCATGACCACTTTGCAGTTGATGTTCCATAGGACATTGGTGAATGGCTAAGCCTGGCTTCTTTCAGTTCACAGGATTGAAGGGTCAACTTCTGGGATTGAGGCTTGGTCAAAACTGTTTCTCTGGCCTACAAGGTAAGAGTCATAATCTAGTGACTCCATTTAGATCTAGCTAATAAGCACCTAAGTTTATTTTATTTGTGAGAATTATTTATTAAACTTTATTTATTATTATTATTTTAAATTTGTTACAGGGCATGTGCACTTATGAGAGAGAGAGAGAGAGAGAGAGAGAGAGAGAGTGAGAAAGCAAGCTGCCAGGTCTGGGATTCGAGACACAGTCAAAAATGAGGGAATCCAGAACCCCAACCACCATGCCACTTGCTGGCTCTTCCTAAGGTTATTTTTAAAAAGAGAAAACTTAGCTAAAAAAGCACATAGTTCCATCACCTGTGTATTTTTAAAAGTCTCATTTTCCCCAGTGAAATAAGTGTAAAGAATAGGTGGAGGTTTTTAGTGAATGAACTCCAAAGTACCTGGGGAGGGAAATGAGGTGAACAGATGGGGTATCAGCCCACAAAACCTCTAGAAGTCTCTTTCCATGTCCACCTGGATTCAACCACAGGCCATTTGCTGGACTGTGAATTTTCCTAATAGTTGCTCAAATATCAAACTTTTTTTTAATCTAAAATGACTCATCTGGAACCTTGAGTGGAATGCTTGAATTTTGTAATGAAAGTGGTCAGAATAGCAGCAGGAAGACCTGGGAAATTTCTCAGCTAAATCCAGCTAGAATTAATGTAGCACCGCTATGTGCCAATCATGATCACCAGTGATGAGACCGTCCCTGACCTCAAGGAGTTGGTGCCGTTAGGGACCATGAGGACGTCAGGAAGGACTTTACAGAAGTGACATCAGCTATCAGCCATAAGAGCCAGTCAATAAGACAAGATGAGGTGGTGAGTCAGCAGAGACCAACCTATCAGCTCCCTTGAGGCACAAAACTGTAGAAAGAGACCCTGAGAGAAGTCATCAAGTTTAGATGTCAAGAGATGAGTTTGAGAGATTTGGGTTTTTAGGACAGAGTGAACCATTGGGGAATGCAGTGAGAAGATTGTTTCAGTATCAAATTCTATAAAACAAATGACATAAAACCTAGCAGCTTGAAGAAACATCTTGCATGTGTTCTAACTGTGCTCAGCTGCATGGTTTTGACTTAGAGGTTTCCACTTATGATGGAAACATCTCTAGGTTTGGCTGGCCTGGATGCCCTCAAGGACTCACTCATAGCTGGTCATAAACGATGATGCTGGCTGGTGATCAGGTCAGACTGCTGATCAGAGCAGCCAAAAGGACTTCTCAGTGGCTTCTTGGGCTTCTAAGTCATAAACAATATGTAGGGGAAAAAATTATCACATATTCATAGGGGCTTCAAAACTTTGTAGAACATGGAGCAAAAAGATAATAGTGTTTTTCCACAACTTTTTAAAGTCATCTCATGTACCCAGAAATACACACATTCACATATGTGTGTGTATACACATATGTGTATATATATGTGTGTGTATATATATGTACATAGATGTAATATTGATCAAGTTTATACACTAAATTTCACAGAAATTCAGGATAATTTCTATCTATAAATAACCTAATAAAGAAGACTTATCAAGAATGATGGTCTGTTTTCTCCAGGATTATAGTTTTTAAATTTCTTTCTTTTTTTTTTTGGAGAGGTTTTCGCTATATGGCGTGTGTGCTCGCCAGACAGACAGAGACATAGAGACAGAAAGCGAGAAATCACCCCCCAGGGGGGATGGTCACGCCGCAATCCCTTCTCCTCCATTCTCCGCTCGGGATCTTGGGCACGTACGCACGCACGCACACCCGGTGTGAGGTTTTTTTTTTTTTTTTTTTTTTAATTTTACAACGTTAATTTAATATTAGCATGTATCCATGCATTACTGTTTTAGTACTAATTTGTTTTAAGTTAGACCAGTTTAAAAAAATGTTATTTTAATATCATAAATGACACAGGTTCTTGAACAGAGCAATCAGAGTATAGTACAGACCTATGTCTCTAAGGCATTTAACAGAGTATACTTTAAACAAACTCCTGGTTTATTAAATCACATTAGTACAGATAAGAGAGTCTTTCTTTTCTTTCTTCACAGCCAATTAATAATCAATTATAGTCAATTAAAGAACACAGCATAGCAGTATAAATACAGAGAAATGAAAGGTGTGTACACCTGCAGGGTACAATCCCCTTTTATAGCTTTCTAGAGTGTTTGAATTAAAGGACAATTTAAAGCCCACTAACTACAGAACACAGAAAACACTCCTTTGATTTTAAGAAAAGGTATATTAACTTGCTGTAGCATGAAGCAACACACAGAACTGCTTGTCGGGGTGACTCTTATTTATTTATTTATTTTTTTAAAGTTTTAAGCCACCGGGTCCGGGACGCAAACCACGGTCGACTACGTGGGAGTCCAGCGACATAGCCATTACGCTAACTGCTGGTTCCCAAGTTTTTAAATTTCTTAATTCACGTGTTTAAAGAGTTTGTTTTATCATTTTTATACTTTCAACATATATTTCGCCAGGATCTTCTTTGAAGTGGTTCTGTCCTGGACTTGGGGACTTAATAAAGCAAATGGTCATACTGTCTCCCTATGGAGCCACATTCCCACGGAGGTGCAAGTAGATCCCAAAAGGCACAGATCATGTGCATATGCAGATTTGGTGAGGGCTCTGAAAGGCGAGCCCAGGGCACAATCCAAGCATGTATCATGGATGTAGCACCCTCTGGAGTTCAAGGAAGGTTCTGCACAAGTGCCATTTGATCTGAATTTTAAGAATTCATATAGTTCATGTCTTGGTCTGGATGTGAAGAAGTTTTTTTTTTTTTTTTTTTCGGCATATTACTCCAATTTTTAAATAATGGACCTTCATTGTTTTCATGAAATAACAGATTCAGAAATATGTAGTTGAATGAAATAAATGAATAAAGCATCGGTAAAGAAAAAGGGGGAGGAGAAGATTGAGAATTAGCAGGTACTGAGAAAACTTGACAAAGGCAGGCCTCCAAGTCTGGGCATTTGTGTTCTTGGGATTTGTACTGACACCTCCAGGCCTGTCCATTTACATGGCCCAGACAGACGATCTGCCACTGAGCAGTTGGCTATCGGTGTCATCCATGCTATTCTAGCAATACAAAGCCACCCTGAGGATGGTGGGCATTCAGTTACTTTCCAAGTAAAGACAAATAGGCAGAGGGCTTTGCTTGGCAAAGGCTAAAGGAGAGATAGACAATGAAGAGATATGTCTGGGACAGTAGTTTAATTGGACTGCTTTACTGAGAATGCATAATGGCTCTGGTCAAAATTCCAGAACATTCGTCACATTAGCTGGTCCCAATATCCCACAGCCATACACTCACTATATCGAAACAAGGACAATTTATTGAGAAATTAACAGAGACCCCTTTTTTAAATTTGCTTATCTATTTTTGGCTTTTTCTACATTCCACTCTTTGTCCACATTCATAGCTATAGATTCTTAATCACAAAACACTCAGGGGAAGGCCAATAAGTATAAGAGGAATTAGCAAATCCTTGGCTTTGGGTTCTTCTTTTTTTAAAATTTACATTTAATCACTGTGCATTTTTACAGTGTACAAAATGATTTTCTTCAGCACAAATACAGTGCATATTAGTCAAGTCACAGACAGATACTACTCTGTGCATTACTATCAACACATCAACACATAGTTTCTTTCTTTCTTTCTTTTTTTTTTTTTTTTTTTTTTCGCTATAGGGCACGTGTGCTCGCCAGACAGAGAGAGACAGAAAGTGAGAAATCACCCCCCCAGGGGGATGGCCACGCTGCAATCTCTTCTCCTCCATTCTCCTCTCGGGATCTTGGGCACACACGCAAACGCGCCCGCCGTGAGCTTAAGTCGCCTGGTTCGGGACTCGAACCACGGTCAACTACATGGGAGTCCAGCGACATAGCCAATACGCTAACTGCTGGTCCCAGATAGTTTCATTTTTATCTCTGTTTAATTTTCCCCTTACTCTCCCCCTTACCCACCTTCTACTAGATTCTACTATCTTTAATTGCCCTCCCTGCCATTATACCTTCCGATCTTTCAGTTTCTGTCAGAGTACAACATTTGTCATATATTAAACAGAGACATATAATGTCTGTCTTTCACGGTCTGGCTTGCCTCACTTAGCATTAAATTTTCCATATTTGTCCATTTTGTATCAAATGCCAGGATCTCATTGTTCTTTCTGGCTGAGTAGTATTTCATAGTGTATATGAGTCACATGTTTTTTCAATCCATCCATCTGTTTTTGGACATTTGGGGTGATTCCATGTTTTAGCAGTTGTGAATACTGCTGCACTAAACATGGACAAACTGGTGTTTTTCCAACTGAGTATTTTCCTATCTTTTGGGTCGAAACGGAGGAGTGGAACTACTCAAATGTATTGTAGTTCAATATGTAGGGTTTTTAAAAAAACCTCCATATCATCTCCAGCATGACTTATACTAATTTACATTTCCACCAACAGAGTAGGAGGTTC
>NW_006202960.1:180091-183493 GCF_000334495.1 Tupaia belangeri chinensis
CAACCTCGCAAGCATTTACCATTCTCTATTTTATTAAGTTTTAACCATTCTGACTGGGGTTAAATGGTATCTCATTGTGGTTTTGATTTCTATTTCCCCTGTGAGAGGAGATGTTGAGCATTTTTTTCATATGCTTTTTGGCCATTCGTGTGTCTTCTTTGGAGAGTTGTGTGTTCAGCTCATTTGCCTATTTTTTAATTGGATTGATTACTTTTTTTGTGGGTAAGCTGCTTGAGTTCGTTGAATATTTTGGCTTCAGAGTATTATTTGAAGCATAGTTTGCAAATATATTCTTCCATTTTGAAAGGCTGTTTCCTCTAATTATTGTTTCTTTTGCTGTACAAAGTTTTTTAGCCTAATGTAATCCCACTTACTAAATTTTGGGATTATTCGTTGTGCTTTGGGTGTCTTATTTAAGAATTCTTTGTCTACTATGATGTCTCCAAGAGTATTCCCTGTGTTTCCCTCAAGTAATTTTGTAGTTTGAGGTTTTACATTGAGTTCTTTGTCCCATTTTGAGTGGATTTTGTTAGTAGTGAGAGATAGGGGTCCAGTTTTATTTTTCTGCAGGTGAATATCCAGTTTTTCCAGCACCATTTGCTGAAGAGATTTTCTTTTCCCCACTGCATTGTTTTGTGTCCTTTGTCAAAAATCAATTGGATGTATGTTTTGAGGATTATTTCTGGATTCTATTCTGTTCCATTGGTCTGTGTGTCTGTTTTCATGCCAGTACCATGCTATTGTGATCATCATGACTTTGTAATAGCTTTGAGTTCAGGAAGTAAAATGCCTCTTACTTTATTCTTTGGCCACCATTACTTTGATAATATGGGGCCTTTTAAGTTTTTCAGACATATTGTGTGATTATTTTTTAGCTTTTGTGAATAATATTTATGGTAATTTGATCAGAATTACACTAAATTTATAGATTAATGAATTAATTCACCATATAATTAACTTGTAGATTAATTATTCTGGTTATCAGTCCTTGTCTGAGGCATAGTTTGAAAATATATTCTCCCATTTTGATTATATGAATTCTTTCAATCCAGGAACATGTGGTATCTTTCCACCATTGTGTATCATATTCACTTTTTTTTTTAAGTTTTTTATAGTTTTTCTTGTATAGAGGCCTTTCATTTTCTTGGTTAGGTTTATTCTGAGGTATCTTATTATTTTTCCACATTTCTTCCTTTCTTGTGGCTATTGTAAATGGGATTGGTTTCTTCAATTCTGCCTCCATCTCTTCATTGTTGGTATATCAAAATGCCATGGATTTTGGTTGTTGATTTTGTATCCTGCTGCTTTAATGTACTCATTTATCATTACCAGGAGTATTTTTGTGGATTATTTTGTGGATTATTTTGGGTTTTCTATGTATATAATCTTGTCATCTGCAAATAGAGATAATTTTATTTCATCTTTTCCTATTTCAGTGCCTTCTATTTTATTCTTTTGTCTAATTGTATAAGCTAGGACTTCCAGTACTATGTTGAAAAGGAGTAGAGAAAGTGGGTAGTCTTGTTTTGTTTCAGTTTTTATTAGAAAAGCTTTTAACTTTTCCTCATTCTGTAGAATGTTACCTATGGGTTTGTCATACATGGATTTTATGCTGATAAATGTTCCTTATATGCCAATTTTGCTCAAGAGTTTAATCATAAAGGGGTGTTTTATTTTATCAAATGATTTTTTCCTGCATCAATAATATGTTCATATGTTTTTTATCCATTCTTCTCTTAATGTAATATATTATTAAATTCATTGTTTTGCATAAATTGAACCACCTTGCATCCTTGGAATAAAGCCTACCTGGCCATGTGTGTAATTCTTTTTTTTTTTTGAGAGGTTTTTGCTATCAGGCGCCTGCACTTGCCAGAAATACAGAGAGAGACAGAGACAGAAAGCGGGAAATCATCCCCAAGGTGGGATGGCCACACCGCAGTCCCTTATCTTCCATTTTCCTCTCGGGATTTTGGGCACGGACGCACATGTCCGGAGTGAGTTTAAGTCACCGGGTCTGGGACTCCAGCCGTGGTAGATTACATGGAAGTTTAGCGACATAGCCATTACGCCAACTGCTGGTCCCTATGGTGTATAATTTTTTAGTGAATTGTTGGATGTGATTTGCTAGTATCCTGTTGGGACTTGTTGCATCTGTATTCATCATGATCTTGGTCTATAGTTTTCTTTCTTTGTTATGACCATGTCTGTTTTTGGGATCAAGTTGAAGGAAGCTTCATAGAATTAATTTGGAAGGGTTCTTTCCTTTTGGATCTTTAGAATAGTTTGAGAAGAGTTGGGGTTAACTCTTCTTTAAATATTTATAGAGTTCAGAGTTGAAACCATGAGGATCTTGTTTTTTCTTTGTTGGGAGACTATTGCTGATGAACTCTTATTGCTTGTTTATTTATTTATTTATTAGGCTTATTTCTTCCTAGTTGAACCTTGTGGGATTGTATGTGTCTAGAAATTTGTTCATCTCAAGTTCTTTTATTATTTCTCATCTCCTGGTATTCTTGGTTGGTTGGTCTGTTTTGTTTTAGATCCCTGAGATGTGTTGTTAGGTTGTCTATTAGCTCCCTTCCTATTTTTTTCTTGTGTGTAGTAAGTACTATAAACTTTCTTCTTTTGACTGCTTTTGCTGTGTCCCATAAGTTATAGAAACTCATGTGCTCGTTATTGTTGGTTTCAATGAATCTTTCCATTTCAGTCTTAATTTATTCAGTGGTTGAGAAGTCATTTGGGAGTAGGTAGTTTAGTTTCCATATGTTTGTGTATTTTTGAGGGTTCTTTCTATAGTTGGTTTCAAATTTATTCCATTATGATTGAAAAAGATGCTGGATATAGTTTACATACACTTGAATTTGTAAAGACTTGTTTTGTCTCCTATCACGTGGTTAATCTTTGAAAATGGTCCATGTGGGGGTGAGAAAAATGTGTATTTTGTGACTTTTGAGTGAAATGTCCTATAGATGTCTGTCAAGTCCCCTTATTTTATGTTATCATTTAGATTCTGTATTTCTTTGTTCAATTTTGTTTAGACAATCTGTTCAGAGGAGAGAGTAAAGTGCTGAGATTCCCAATGATTAGTGTGTTGCAGTCTTTCTCCTTTTATTACTTTTTTAAACTTCAGACATTATCAGTTTAGTTACCTGCTAGATCATCAGATGGAAGTATGTGGCAAGTGAAGGGAAGCACAGTTCATAAACTGAGAGAGGCAAGCATAATTTAGACCAGTTTAGGTTTAGACGTTCACCAGATTGGACAATTTTTTAACTTTTTTTTTTTTTGGAGAGGTTTTTGCTATAGGGCGCATGTGCTCGCCAGACACACAGAGAGAGACATAGAGACAGAAAGCGAGAAATCACCCCCCAGGGGGGATGGTCATGCCACAATCCCTTC
>NW_006202960.1:184080-236946 GCF_000334495.1 Tupaia belangeri chinensis
GCAAATCTATCCAAAATATTGTTTCCATTTAGAACTGAGTTTGTGTAAGCGTGCCCTAAAATCATGTCCATCAGGTTACCTTCCTTTAAGCCCTAATAGTTATCTTCTCTTTAAAATGTGTATCTCTTAATTAAGTTGTCAAAGATATTCTGGAGAAAAACTTATGAATTAAACACTTAAAAATTCTTCTTCACTTCCATTATAGTGTGCAATTTATCACTTCCATTATAGTGTGCAATTTACCATCTAACCCATAATGGTCTACTGGTTGAGTAAGGCTTAGTTTCTTGTTCTCTTTAGACATGGCTGACTGCAACTCATAAAGTATCAGCTGGCTACAACTTCTCCACTTCTTTATTAAAAACTGTAATTGAGACAGATCATTCTTTGATCTATACATTTTGACCAGTTTTAGCCTCTGAAGATGGTCTTCTTTCTCTTGAATCTGTTTCACCAATTTCGCTTTATCTTCAACTCACACTTGTTTAGGACAACTCTCCTTCAAAAAATTAGCATAATGACTATGTCACTGAATTCCCATGTAGTTGACTGCAGTTCAAGTCCTGGACCCAGTGGCTTAAACTCATGCCGGGCGCATGTGCATGCATGCCCAAGATACTGAGGAGAATGGAGGAGAGGGGATTGTGGCATGGCTATCCTCCCTAGGGGGTGATTTCTCGCTTTCTGTCTCACTGTCTTTCTGTCTTTCTGGTGAGCGCACGCGCCCTGTAGCAAAAACCTCTCAAAAAATTATTTTGGAGAGCAGCTGTATCAAATGATTTTGATTCGCTTGTATTGATATTCTTTAAGTCATTTTTCAAATGTGCATTTTCTTCAAATTCACTGTCTATGTGTTTGAAACTTTCTTGAAATTCCAAACAATTTCCTTCCATTGAAGAAGATGGTTTCTCTGAAAAATCTTGACCACTTTCTTCATTCTCTACTTTAAGATGCTTTACCACATTGTTTTCATGCACTATTTGTATGGGGTGAGGGTGGATTCACACAGGCCTGTGGGGTGCCGGTGGGTCTGAAGGACTTTCCCTCTTGAAAATGAAATCTTAGTTTACCTCTCCCTCTGCCATGCCCAAAGGGTGCAGAAGTTATCTCTTTTTTACATGTAGCTGTCTTTCAAGTATTTGGGTGCTCCATAGTTGAGTGTTTATAAATGTTATATCTTCTTGGTGGATAGGCCCTTTTAGTACTATATAGTGTCCTTCTTTGTCTCTTCTTACAGTTTTTGCCTTAAAATCTATTCTGTCTTATATCGATCAGAGGACTCTGATATGATATGGTACTATTGATTGAAATTGTTTTTCTTTTAGGGTTTAATTCTCAACTGGACTGGTCTGAGGGATATTTCATGCTGGATAAATTTTCTTTACGATCTAAATGATGTATAGCAATTGAATGTATGAATAATAATAATAATAATAATAATAATAATAAATATGTCTTTCCATGTGTTCCTTGCCTGTATTATTTCGGTTGAAAGGTCTGATATTAGGACAGCCTTTGTATGTGACTTGAAGCTTTTGTCTATACATTTTTACAATCTTGTCTTTGTTGTTAATTCTTGCCAACCTGACAATGAGGTGCCATGGAGAGGCTATTCTTAGCTTTGATTATTCTATCTGGTATCCTTTGTGCTTCCTAAATTCATATGGTTTTGTTTCTCTAGATTTGGAAAGATTTCAGACAGTATTTCATGAAAGAGGTTTTCTTCTCCTATTTTTTTTTATCCCTAAACACTTCACTGTATATTTCTTAGGAACAAGGACATTGTTTCACATAATCATAATATAATTATCTAAATTAGGAAATGGAACATTTACATGATGCCATCAATTAATCTACAGACCCAGTTCAAATTTCACCTTCTCTTCCAATAATGTCCATTATCCAGAAACACATTAAAAGAGGTTTTCTATTTCTTTAACAGCTTCTTTGCCTTCTGGAATTCTCATTATACAAATATATTTAATGGTGTCTAGCATTTCTATTTTTTAAATTATTTCTTCCACAGTTTGCATTAAATCAAAGGCTATTTCTTCCAGGTCAGAGCTTCTTCTGTGTGCCCCTTTCTGCTGCTGATGCTTTCAAAGGAGACTTTGATTTCTTGCATGATCATTTTCATTACCAGAAGTTCTGCCTTATTCTTTTTTAAGGTATCTCTTTATGAGATGTCTCTTTTATGTCATAAGATGATTTTATTATCTCTAGAAATTGGTTGTCCATTCTCTTGTATATCAGTGAGTTTTATTCAATAACTATTTTGAATTCTATTACTGTCATTTCTGTAATTTCTTTTTTTCTAAGGAGTTGATATATTCTTTGGAGGGAAATAAACTTCCTGTTTTTCACCTAATTCTTGAGGTTCTGGTTTGTTTTCTAGACACTTGGGGAGGCACTTGTTTCCTCCTAATTGTTGGGGTAGGTTTCAGTGGCTATATGTTTGTGCAGTCCTCTATAGTATACTTTAAATTCACACAAGTTTTCCTCTTGTTTTCAAAATTTTCTAGTTTTGATATTGCTGAGCACTGACTTGAGGAATTGAACTCTAAGATGGTAGGTAAAATCGTGTGTCACATCTGATGCACAGGCCTGGTGGCCCTTCTCCTTTCTTTCTGTGGGACCTGCAGAGGACCAGAATGGCCATGGAAGGATAAGCCAGAAAGCCCTGATCCCTTACTGTCTCTGGGAGCTGTGCAGGTTCTTGTAGGACTATGTGGAGAATGTTCTGCAATCCTGCCCCTTCTTCTCTGGCTCTGGAGCCTGCACAAGGCTGGGCTGGTGACAGAAGGACCAGCTGGAAAGTCCATCCCTTATAGTCTCTGGGAGCTGCATGAGCCCTGGCAGGAATATGTGGAAGAGGATCTATGAACCTGTTTCTTTCCCCCGGTTCTTGACCTGCAGAGGGCCAGGCTAAAGATGGAAGGGGGATTTATTTTCTTAATTCAACTGTTAAGAGCTACAATAAAGGCCAGATTTGGTCATATAGCATTGCACTGCAATGGTTGGGCCATATTGGAAGGTCCAGGTTTGCGTCCTGGGTCTCCCTGTGCACACTGTGCGTGTACCCATCATTCGAGCTAGATGAGGCTAGTGGTAGAGGTCCAATAGCTTGAAGACCCTATTGGAGGTGCCCCCAGTTTCTTTTTTCTGCCTCTCTTCTGAAACAACACAAGAGAATGAAAACTTAAAAGAAATTATAGCAGAGTCTTCCTGTTTCCGTTACAGCATGTTAGGAATTTACAATGTATAATTATTAAGTAACATGTTGTGGGATATAAGGTGGCTTCTGTACCACTATTGGGCTAAATGATCACACTCTTCTTGCAAGGTGGAAACTCTACATTGTTCCTTCAGAAGGCTTGGGTTGCTGTGGGAGTTGAGCCTGATTCTTCAGCCCAACAGAGGAACACAAGCAATATTTATCCAAATGCTTAGACACTGAGTGTTACCTCCATGTTGTTTTTACCATTAATAACATGCACCTCAAAATTTTCTCTTTATCCTCAATGTCCCTTGAGGGCTCTCTTGGGAGGGGACAGCAGAAAAAGAGTGTCACCCTAGCTTACATGCTTTTTCAGGGAGTACTTGGGATTTTACAGACAATGGTAGCCTCTTTGATTTCCCTTCCCAAGAGACCACCCACGGGACCCCTTCATTGCTGTGGTGAGCTTCTGCAGAGTTCTAGAATCCAGTAGACCTTGAGGATTGGGATAAAGTTTTGGGGGATGCTAGATAGTTCATCATAGAGACTTACAGGAATGAGGACACTCGGAACTCCTTTAGGCTTTTCTCAGTGTGGACAAATTATTCTGAAAACAGATTTGGGGATAAAGAAGACTTTATTTCAGTAACAAGTGCAAAACTAGTAACACATAACCTCTAGTATAAACCAAAAGTACCCTTCCCTGGAACAGAGTTGGGAGGCTGGGTAAATTTTCTCCACCAAGTTCCCATTTAGGTCCTTTATGCAGATAAACAATTGAAACTAGTTTTGAATGGTTGGCACAAGTCACCATTAGTTCAAAAATAAACACTTAAAGGTTCAGCTGTTGTTTCTCCAAGAACATAGAGTACATGCATAACTCTAGTCAGCAAACAATTGCTGAACACCTTGTAATATTTAGACCCCCTTAGCATTTAGGACCCATCTTGAAGAATTCTTATTTGGAGTTCATATCAGGATCTGAAGGACAGTAAGGAGGCGCTAGGATTTCTGTGTCCTGGGAGCAGGAGAAATTCTCCAAGTTCACCTGAGACCTATTGAGCTCTGGGCCTAATCTCAGAGAAACCCATGGAGTGGTAGCCAAATTAGCAACAATTTATTTTAAGCCCAGTTGTTACTGCAATGATATGAATTGGTAGTTGTTCTTTACTTGGGACTCCAACATTATATAACAAAATCTCTGTCTTCAGGACACTTTGGTTTTTGGGATAAGGAAATATGACAATTTTGTTTGTCCTCTTGCTATTCTAAAAATCCTATATAATTCTTAGTATCACTTAGCTCCATTTTACTCTTAGTGCACAGAGAAACACACTTCTGTGCACATCCCCATTTTCTTTCTAGATGGCATATGCGCTGACCAGAAAGAAACAGAGAAGAGGAAGAAGAGGAGCACCCCCCACCACCACCACCACCATCGGTAATGGTTACACCACAACCCCTTTACCTCTATCTCTTCCTCCTTTACAGATTTTGGGCACACATGCACATGCATCCAGCATGTTTCTTAAGCCTCTGAGTCTGGGGTTTAGGTGCTAGAGGGGCCGTGTGGGATCTGGCTGCTTTAACCACTAAGGCACAGAACCAGCCCACCACTCCCCAAGTTAACTTGGTCAAATTTCACTCATTTTGCAGAGTCCTGAAGTCATCAATGGATACTTCCACTGAGCATTGAATGTTAACAACTTTCTACACTGTTTATGTGGAGGCACAGAGGCTGTAAAGAAGTGCTTGAAGCAGGTGTGGTGCATGTGGTAGGCATGGATGGATTTAGAGGTCACACATAACATATCCCCAGTGTAGATGCTAACTGTCCAGGGCCAGTCACCTTATGTAGTTCTTGTTTCTTGGACAGCAAGCCTTTGTATTGGCAAATAAAGAACACTTAACCCAAACTACCAGACTCTTCACAGTAATACTTTATGGTACAGTGGGGCTTCAATACTGTTGAAAACTGCCTTTTCCCATCGCCTGATTTCTCCTTTCAGGATAGAAGAGAGCATCTGGGCAGAGGATAATATGGACATAAAATGCATTTAAAGAAAGCAGGTGTTGCTTCCGGGACCTGAACTGCTTATTTTACACTGAACTTGCATATGTTATTTCATCTGGCACCTTAGCAATGATCCCCCAAAAAGATGAGATTCCTTACTCAAGGAGTGGATTAGTTCTTGAAAGTTAAAGCTGGGATTTTGATTTGAGGATGAAGTTTAGATAGACATGGGACTACAACTATAGGTCTAAATCTGAGGGCCATGAAACCAAGATAGAGGCAGTTAGAATAGGTGGAGCTTAGGAAGTCGGAAAGGAGAAAACAGGACACACAAAAAAGAATTATAAATCACCAGAGTGAAATTATTAACTCAGAAGAACATCCAAAACTTATGATGAGAAGATTTTCTTGCTTTTGGTTTTAAGATATTACATAAGGGAGAAGAAGACTCCTCATGGCTCCTGGGAACTAGTGATTTCAGGGTAAAAGAGAAATGAAGATTTCCTATTGATAATTCAGCCTCTAGTCCACAAGCTTGAGTGATGGATCTAAGGAACCATAGCCAAACATCCAAATACTATTAGGGTTAAAGTATTCCTCAATATCTACTGATTTTGCTGCACAAAGCAATCACAACAGAATGGCAAAGAGATTCCAAATCATCTCTCTCTGCTTGCTCCTGAACATTCAGATGGAACTTCAAGAATTAGGAAGAAACACATCATCCATCAGATGACTAGAAATCACTGCAGGGCCACAAGGAATGTGGGAAAGCAAGAAAATACCTCTCTTCTAAGGGAAAAGAATAACTTCTCTTCATTTACAGACAGTTTAATGGAAATCATGGAAATTTCTGATAAAACATTTAGAACATTCATAATGGAGAAGCTAACAGAGATGGAAGAGAAGAGAGACAATGAACTGCAGAAGAGAAAGGAGAAAAGAGCTGACAAGTTCCAGGAGGTGAGGAAATTCTTGCAAGATCTAAAAGAGGAATTATACACTTTACAAAAGAATCAAATGGAACTGTTAGAGATGAAGGCTATAATATAGGAAGTCAAAATCTCCCTTGAAAGTATTAAAAGCAGACTAGATCATACAGAAAATAGAATCTCAGACATAGAAAAGAAAATTGCTGGCCTAGAAAAATTGACCATGAAGACTGAGAAAATGGCCCCCCAAAATGAGAATAATATACTAGAAATACTAGATACCATCAAACATCAAAACATCTGGATAATTGGTATCCCAGAAGATGAAGAGACTCATAAGGGCATTGATAATCTATTCCATGAAATTCTGCAAGAAAACTTCCCAAACCTAGAGAGGCACTCAAAGATCCAGTTTCAAGAAATACAAAGGACCCCAAACAGAATCAACCCAAGAAGATCTTCTCCAAGACACATTATAGCCAGATTGACCAAAACCACAGACAAAGAAGATATTAAGATTGGCAAGAGAAAAATATCAAGTTACCTATAAAGGATATTCCATCAGGATAACAGCAGATCTCTCATCGGAAACAATGTGAGTGAGGAAAGAATGGGAAGATATATTCAAAATGTTAAGGAAAAAGCAATTTCAACTAAGAATATTGTACCTGGCAAGATTATCCTTCATGTGGGAAGAAAAGACAAGAAAATTCTCAGATAAACAAAACCTGAAAGAATTTACCAGCACCCGAACAGATCTCCAAGAAGTTCTCAAGGGAGTGCTGTACCAGGAGAATTAAATACAGTCACACAGAAATAAGAGTTCAAAAACTAAGAAAGTGGCCAACTTAATCATAGGGACAAGTCTGGAGTTGAATATTATATCCTAGAATTTAATCAGGAAAATGGAATGACAACAGAAGATAAAGTGCATGAGACTGATTTGGTGAAATAGAATTTTATGACTTTTGACTAAAACATTGCTGATTTTCTTCTAGGCTTTGTTGTCTGATTTTAAGGATTTGTGTCCTGTCTTGAGATATGGATAGGTTCATGCACCTATCATTTGATCAGAATTGTAACCTGTTTCCTGGCTTTAAGTTTTAAGCAAAGTTCCTTAGCATTTCTTTGATTTAAATTAAAACTGCTTTTCTTGAAATTACCAAGTGAACTTGCTATTGAAAGTAATTAGATTATTTAAGAAATTTTGTGATCAATACAATGTGGGGAGGAAAGGAATGGATGACAACTGTAGACATTAGAGATAGTGTGAGGAGAGGGTGGGAAAGGACAGAGGGTCAGATCAGACATATCAGATCAGATATGAAACTAGAAATGGAAAACTTTTGACAATAGCATGCATGATTAAACCACTATGCAGTATATTATGGATGAGAAATCACATTTTGTATGTTGTGATGATGCTTAGGGAATGAATGTAAATTAAGTTAAAAAAACTTTCGGAAAAAAATATTTCAAAAGTAAATTACAGGACACTTGTGACTAGAGTCTAGCTTTGTCCATATTTTTAGTTTAACATATTTTGTGACTCAATAAAATATGGAAAAATGTTTAGTATGGAAGGGAGAGAGGGGGAAGGAAAAAAGTCGAAGTATGCTTAATTGACAAAAAATGAGAAGCTATTTGCTGATAAGTTACAGAGTAATATCTTTGGCTTGACTGACATGCATAGTATTTGTTCTGGAAAAAGAAATGTTGTACACTGTAAAGATGCGATTAAACGTAAATAAATAAATTAATTAAAAAAGATATCACATATGGAAGCAACAATGCTAGATGTGCTGGTTCCATATTCTTTTTGTGCTCTCGACATTTTAAAAATTCTGTTTTCTGTGTGTTGTGTGTTTTAAATTGGGAAATAAAAGAATTTCACTTTTTTAGTGCCTGAGATTGTCACTGAAGCATTGCCATGTGATTAAGGTCTTACAATCTGACAATGACTTGGTTCTAGGTACATAGGGCTTTTGTCTCCTAGAATTGAACAAGCAAGGAAACAACAAGGGGGCAAAATGCCCTCTTGGAGGCCTGTGGGAGAGAAAGATGCAATAGGAAGTGTAGCCCTAATGTTCTTCAGGTCCAGGCTTTTGACTTGATTTCCTGGAGTCATGCTGAAAGGAGCCAAAGACAGTGGAGTCTCCCATAAATTATGCTTCCAGAACCAGGCTGAGCTGCCACATTTTCCTAACTCAAATTTTTGTATTTTGAATTTATAATCTGCATCTTTTCTGATCTCTTCGATTAATTCTAACTTGTTAGAAAAGATTCTTTAAGATTTTCTGTGTATATAAGATTATGTTATATGTAAATGGAGATAGTTTTGCTTCTTTCACATACGGGCACTATATATTTATTTTTCTTGCCTAACTATTTTAGCTATAATGTCTAGTAAAATGTTGAATGGAAATTCTGGGAGTAGATATCCTTCTTTTGTCTCTGATCTTAGAGGTAAACCTATCAGTCTTCAGACATCACTACATTGGGTGCAAGCTTTGGGTTCTTTAGGGTTGCCATTTATTATATTGAGAGACTTACTTTCTATTCCTACTTTATTATAAAATGATGTTGGATTTTGTCAGATACTTGTTCTGCATCTATGAGATAATCACGTGATTCTCCCCTCCCATTTTAATATTTAATGCATTACATTGATTGATTTACAAATATTGAACCAACCTTTCATTACTGGCATAAATCCTAGTTCTTATTGTAAAATCCTTTTAAAATTTTATTTACATTTCATCACTGTGCTTTTCTGCAACATACAACGTGTTTTTCCAAGGTATGCATGTAGTACATGACAACCAAATCAAGGCCATTACCATGTACATCACTTTTAACAGAGAACTTTACATTCTTTTGTCAAGCGTTTCGTTCCTTTGGCCACCCCAAACCCTCTACCATCCACTCTCCTTCCTTATAGTCTTTGGCATCTACTCTTATCCTCCCTGCTATCATATCTTTGGATCTATCCATTTCTGCTGTAGAGTGCAGACATTTAGTGTATATTGAGCAGGGGTACACAGTGCCTATCTGTCAGTCTTCTTACATTGCTTACCATTAGGTCTTCCGTATTCATCCACTTTGAATCAAATGACAGGGTCTCATTGTTCCTTATAGTCGAGTAGCATCTCGTAATACGTATGTGCTACAGATTTCCAACCCAAACATCAGTTCTTGGACACTTAGATTGACTTTGTGTCTTAGCAGTTGTGAATAATCCTGCAATAAACATGGATGTGCAAATGTCTTTCTGAATACTTTCCTATCCTTTGGGTAGATATCTAAGAATGGAATTACTGGGTCATATGGTAGTTCTATTTGTGGGTTTTTGAGTAAACTCTGTATTGTTTCCCACAGGGGTTGTATTAATTTACATTCCCACCAACAGTGTAAGGGAATTCCCTTTCCACAACAGACTCACCAGCACTTGTCATTTTTAAACTTTTATTTTTTCATTTATTTATTTATTTTTACATTTTCCCACAAAAATTTACTTTATATATCAAAAAAATTTTGCTCATACGCCATAGTTCTTGACAGTTAATAAACAACTTTCAAAATTCCAAAATACTAAATTTTAAAGATAATGTTCAAAATATTATAATTTTGTATAATTTTGTTTGTGACTCTATAACAACAGAGACAGTATGATTTTAAATATTTTTGGGAAAATATTTTCATGTCAACTACTCACTTGTCATTCTTTATTTTATTTATTTATTTATTTAGATTCCAGCCATTCTATCTGGGGTTAAGCAGTATCTCATTGTGGTTTTGATTTGCGTTTTCTTTATGATAAGAGACGTGGAATGTTTCTTTATGTGCATTTTGGTCATTACTGTTCTCCCTTGCAGAGTTGTCTGTTCAGATCACTTGCCCATTTTTAAATGGGATTATTTTCTTCTTGTTTTCCCTCTATACATTCTGGTTATCAATGCCTCATTTATATTGAATAAAATGCATTTTCCCTCCCAATTTTGAGAGTTGTCTCTTCACTCTATCAGTTTTCTTTGCTGTGCAGAAGCGTTTTTAGTTTGATGTAATTTCACTAGTCACTTTTTGGGATTATTGCCTGTGCCTACAGGTCTTGTTTAAAAAAATCTTTGCCCATTCCAATGTTTTTAAAAGTTTCACCTAACTTTTTTTTAACTGATACTTTAATAGTTTGAAATGTTACATTGAAATCTTGATCCATTATGACATTTTTTTAAAATTTTTTTTACATGTGGAGATTCAGGTCTTACAACACCATTTCCTGAAAATATATTTTTTTCTCCACTGCATTGTCTTGTATTTTTCGACCGTATTATTTGGAATTATCTCTGGATTACATTTCTGTTCCATTGGTTTCTGTGTATTTTTTTGTGCAGTATCATGCTCTTCTGATGTTTACCATTTTGTAATATATTTTAATGTTAAGTAATAGAATGCCCCCTACTTTACTCTTTTTGCACAGAATCGCTTTGTTGATACAGGGCCAACCTTGGTTTGGGTTCCAGACCTTGAGGTTTTCTTTCTTACTTTCCCTCTCTCTCTCCCTGTCTCCTTCTGGTGAGTGAATGTGCCCTATAGCAAATTTTAAAATAATAATAAATAAAATTAAATAAATATTCTTATAATACTAAAAACAACCTTTTTTGTCTTAATTTTTTTCATATAGTTCTTTTACTCTTTGTTTCATGAATCATAGCTCTAGTCTCTATTTTTTCTGGCATTTTGAGGGTTTAATGTTGTTGCTTTTCCTCTATACATTCTGGTTATCAATCCTTCATTTATATTGAATAAATTGCATTTTTTCCCCAATTTTAAGAATTTTTGAGATGCGACATAAAGCTAAAGGTAACTTTACTTACTTGTGTTCCTCCTTGTTTCTGGAGAGGTGTAGGCTAGGTGGTCCCTCCTACTTCCTTACTCTGGGACAGGCCAGGGCTAGATGGCGGTCAGCGCAGACAGGGCAGCCCCTCCCCCTCACTCTTGGATGGGTGGGTTCCAGGACAGCCTCTGCTTCCTGCTTGCTCCTGGACTGGCAGAGGGTGGGGCAATGATCAGGTCGTTTTTTCATATACAACTGAGAGTTTGCCAGTAGTTTTAAAAATGCCGATTTGTGGACGTGTGTGTGTGTGTGTGTGCATGCGCATGTGTGCAGGCATGTGTACGGTCTTAAAATAATAATAAATAAAATTAAATAAATATTCTTATAATACTAAAAACAACCTTTTTTGTCTTAATTTTTTTCATATAGTTCTTTTACTCTTTGTTTCATGAATCATAGCTCTAGTCTCTATTTTTTCTGGCATTTTGAGGGTTTAATGTTGTTGCTTTTCCTCTATACATTCTGGTTATCAATCCTTCATTTATATTGAATAAATTGCATTTTTTCCCCAATTTTAAGAATTTTTGAGATGCGACATAAAGCTAAAGGTAACTTTACTTACTTGTGTTCCTCCTTGTTTCTGGAGAGGTGTAGGCTAGGTGGTCCCTCCTACTTCCTTACTCTGGGACAGGCCAGGGCTAGATGGCGGTCAGCGCAGACAGGGCAGCCCCTCCCCCTCACTCTTGGATGGGTGGGTTCCAGGACAGCCTCTGCTTCCTGCTTGCTCCTGGACTGGCAGAGGGTGGGGCAATGATCAGGTCGTTTTTTCATATACAACTGAGAGTTTGCCAGTAGTTTTAAAAATGCCGATTTGTGGACGTGTGTGTGTGTGTGTGTGCATGCGCATGTGTGCAGGCATGTGTACGGTCTTTGATTTTTAGCATCAGTGTAACATTGGCCTTCTAGAATGAGTTAGGAAGTATTTCCTTCTCTATTTCCCCTCTCCTGTCCTTCCCTTTTCTCTTTTTCTCCTCCTCCTCATCTTCTTTCTCTTATTTTTCCCTCTTCTTTACTTCCTCTCCTCCTCCTCCTTCTTCTGTTGTCATTATATGGCATATTGTGAGTATAATCATATAATCAGTGTTGCTGGGAGGTTTTCTTTTGTGTTTTTTTTTTTTTATGAGATCAATCTCTTTACTTGTTTTAGGTCTTCTTTGAGTTAGTTCTTAGAGTTAGTTTTGATAGTGTGCTTCTAGGCATATGTTGATTTCATTTAGGTGATTTACTTCATTGGGATACAATTGTTAATAGTATATTACATTTTCATTCTATTTATTTCTGTAGGGACAGTGGTGATCTCCCTCGTTCACTCTTTCATTCCTGATGTTACTAATTTGAAACTTTCCTCTTTCTTTCCTGGAGAGTCAAGCTAAAGTTGTCTTGAAGAATGAAGGGGAAGGGATTCTGGCCTGGGGGTGGTGGTGGGGGAGGAGATTTCTTGCTTTCTTTCCCTCTCTCTGCACTTTATAAAAAAAGCTCTAAAACAAAACAAAACAAAACAAAACAAAACAAAACAAAACAAAACCCCTTCCGGTCTTTGCTGAGTTTCTCTTCAAGAGTGCTGGAGCATTGCTTCAAGACTCAGGTATTTTATAACTTTGCCTTAGCTTTTGCTTTCTGCTTTCATAGAATTTCATGGTAGCAGGAAGTGAGAGTACAGGATCTTTTTGGTCCTTTTCTGAAAATATCCACAGCATAAGAATGGTCTTCTGGATACCAAGGACTATATCCAAGTGAAGACATTGGAGTAGGCAAAGATTTCTTAAATAAGACCCAGAAAGCATAGGCAATAATCCCTAAAGTAGACAAGTAGTTTTATATAAGGTTAAAACTTTCATTACAGCAAAGGAAGTAGCAGAGTGAAAAGATAACCCTCAGAATGGGAGAACATATTTGCAAATTATTTTCCCTCATTTTTCCAAGTCAAGGGATTCATAATCAAAATAGGTAGGGAACTCAAGCTATTGATCCTTAAAAAATATGTATAATCCAATTTAAAAATGGGCAAATGAGCTGAATAGATAGCTCTCCAAGAAAGACTTATGAATGGCCAAAGATATATGAAAAAATGTTCAAAGTCTCTTGTCATAAGGTAAATGCAAATTAAAACCACAATGAGATACCATTTAACTCCAGTTAGAATGTCTAGGATCAAAAAAATAAAGAACAAGTGCTGGCAAGGCTGTAGTGAAAAGGACTATCCCTTACACTGTTGGTGGGAATGTCAATTAGTCCAACCACTGTGGAGAACTATATGGAGGTTCCTTAAAAATCTACATGCAGAACTATCAAATGACCCAGTAATCCTACTCCTTGAAATTTACCCCAAAGATAGGCTTGCAGTTGGAAGGACATTTGCAGTTCCATATTTACTACAGCATTATTCACAATTACTAAGAGATAGATTCAACCAAAGTGTCCACAAACTGATCACTCTTGAGAGACTGTGGCACATACATACTATGGAATATTATTTAGCCATAAGAAACAATGGGGCTTTCTCGTTTGATTCAAAATGGATGAATATAAAGGAGGCAATGATAAGTGAGGCAGACTTTGAAAGATACACACCGTATATCCCCACTCAATATATACTGAATGTCTGCATTCTATGGCAGAAATAGAAAGATCTGAAGTTTTGCTTATAGACAGAATCAGTGTAAATACTAGAGACTGAAGGGGGGAGTATTGGGTTTAAGAGAATGAGTGGAAGAGGGACGAAGGGAAGAAACATTTAATAAGCAAAGAATGTAAAGTTCCTTTGTGAAAAAAATATTCTGTAATTTTTTTCAAAGAAAAGGAAATTTAAAAATTAAAAAAATAAACAAAGACACTTACAGAGCTCTCACTCTCTAGATTTCCACCTAACCTTTGATTTGTCTGTTGTGTCCAAGTTTTCTCTGTCACCCCAGGCAGATGCAACCAAGGACATTAACCTTTCAATGTGTTTCAGGGAATACAGTGCAAGAATTAAGGAAGTCTCCATAGTAAAGCAGGTCAGCACTTGGTTATTTCGAAGTTAGGCAAAATGAAGACAGGACTTTGGCTGATCTTCTGCAGGCACATCAGCTCTTTGTGATTCAGGCACGAGAAATGTGGGCTGTCATCTTCTCAGTTACCTCTGAGCTACCGTGAGCTGGGAAGTGAAAATTAGACTGGACTATGACAAAAATGCCACAAAGTGCACCGTCATTACTGAAAATCAGCTGTTTTCCTTGAATAAGTGCTCCTAGTTGCTACACTCTGATTAATTTCTGAAGTTCTGAAAAAGTTGATTCTAAGAGTTTTAACTTATTTTTAAGTGTTTTTTTTGTGGAGGAGGAGAATTAGAGTTCCTTACTTCAACTTTCTTGTTGAGTATAATCTGTGCTCTGATTCAGAAAATGATTTTGGTTTTATAATGTGAGGAAGAGTACTCTGGGCTCCCTGGGAGAGTTCATGGATTATAGACGTGGGGTGGGGATAAAGAATATGGGGTTAGTCCCCTAAGGCCCCCTCCTGTTGCCTGCTATACTGAGATGTGTCACTATAAATATATGTAAATTTATCTGTCATAATCTGAGCCCACTCTCTGTAAAAGGAGGATTACTCTGGTGATCTTAGATTTTAAATGGAGAGACTGAACATTAGCAGATTGTTATGAAAGTTATATGTAGGTTCTTTCTAAGGAAGTGCTCTAACTACAGCACTAATCAAAGGAGCGAACCCAAAGTCACAGCTGTATTAATTCTTATTAATTAAGTGATTAAATAGATAACAAGTAGCCTCACTGATTAACACTACAGGAAAAGAAGATCACCAAAACTAAGGAAATAAAATGGCATAGCTGTTAGGTCACTAGACTCCTGTATGCCCATCCATGGTTTGAGCCATGGACCCAGTTGCTTGAAGCTCACACTGGATGCATGAGCGTGTGTACCCGAGATCCTGGGAAGTGAATAGAGGAGAAAGGATTGTGGTATGGCCATCCTCCCATTGAGGGTGTGGGGGAATGATTTCTCACTTTCCCTCTCACTGTGTTTGTCTCAGCCTCTCTCTCTCTCTCTGGGAAGTGCACACAACCAAAGGTAAAAACCTCTACAAAAAAAAATCAGGAAGTTCTGCCCACTATATTTTATTTTTGACAGAACAAAGACTTGGTTACATGAAATAAAGAGTCATTTTAGTGGTTATTTATTTAATATTTACATATAAACAAATATTGAATATTGGGTTCTTATTAATTCTTATGAATTGTAATAGCTAAGTCTTGGTTTGGATTCATATTTGTTAATGTTTTCATTGAAAATCCAAGTTGTATCTGATTTATTACAAAGTTCAGTTTTCTTCAGTTGGCTTATTTTTATTTTGTATGTCCTTCTAATCAAATGTCTTGTGAACTGATATGAATAGTAGACCAGAGAATTAAGAAGGGTGTCCAGGAATATTTTTTGTAAATAAGAGAAAGTAGGTCTTGTCAAGAATTAAAAATTCCCCACAGGGGGCTGCAACTGCATTTTCAGAGTTCCTGCCCCAGCCATGCAGGGTCTAGCTGTGTCCTGCCACCTGTGGAAGCCCCATTCCTCTCCCTGCTCTTACCTGGCTTTCCCAGAGTATGGACAAGCCTCCCTGTGAGCCTGTGACAGTCAGTTATATTTTCTAATGAGAAGGCGAAAGCTGAATTGTCAGGTGGAAGAAGGTGCTGGAATAAAGGGAACTAGATCTCAGTGACAGACCAGGGTTTCACAGAATAATGGAGTCATCAAGTCCCATTCACCTCCTTGTGCACTGAATAGACACTACAGTGTCTATTCTGAGATGAGTTTGTGCTAGGCACCAGGAAAACCACAGTGAGCAGAAGCAGGGAAACCCAACCGTGAATAATAATAATGCCAGACAGTGTACGTCAGGCCAGGGTTGGGCTAACAATGATCATCAAGCCTCAAGACTCAAGCCAATGCTGTCCCCTCCTGTGTTTGCTAAGTAAGTTTCATGGAATGACAGCTATGCCTTTACATTTATTTGTCACACCCTGATCCATTTTCAACCCACCAACTTTTAAGGATCCTTGACGCAGGCCCTCCAGGTGTGTTTTCCTCTCCACTTGGGATCCAGACATGTGGGTGGTCAGGTGGCTTCCAGCACTGCAGTTCAGTGTGCTACCACCTGCACCACGGAGGCTGGGGCCACAAATGTTTGCAGATTACATGAAGAATGTGAGGGGGAGCACAACGTAAGCTGGGAGATGTCATACCCATGGAAGTCACTGGTGCAGACAGGAAATAGGGCACTGAGAAAGTCATGACATATTTTTCTGTACAAAAATCTGTCATGACTTTCCAGACGAACAATACATCTGTCTCAACTATCCCAGCTGCCCCTTCCCCCTCGCTGCATTGCCTTGGCTGACCCAGGAAGCAGGCACACAAATGGCCAGAGCTTCTGACCATCCACCATCCTGAGAGTTGAACTCTCAAAGGGCTGGCATGACTTTCAGTAATGAAGGAAGATATGCTCATGAAATATGAAAAGTTAAGGTATAATTACCCACTAAAATAAAAAATAGTTGTATTCTTTGAAAACTCAAACTTATACTGTGGGTGAACTAAGCCAGTGATAACTTCAAACTTTTTCATCAGCAGTTCCTGGAATTGCCACTAGAGGGAGTCAGCACTCTTCAGCCTTGGACCACTGTCACTGAAACCTGTGAGGAGAGCTGAAAAATAGTATGTGTGTGATGTGTGTGTGTGTGTGTGTGTGTGTGTGTGAGAGAGAGAGAGAGAGAGAGAGAGAGAGAGAGAGAGAGAGAGAGAGAGAGAGAGAGATATCAATGATTTGGAATTTTGTAAACCCTTCTAGGTTGTGAAGACTGTCCCAGAAGCCCCTATCAAGAGTCTATGAATATTCCTCGGGAACCAGCACAGCAGTTAGTGTAATGGCTATGTCGCTGGACTCCCACGTAGTTGACCGCGGTTCGTGTCCTGGACCCAGTGGCTTAAAACTCACGCCGGGCACGTGTGCGTGTGTGCCCAAGATCCCAAGAGGAGAATGGAGGAGAAGGGATTGCGGTGTGACCATCCCCCCGGGGGGTGATTTCTCGCTTTCTGTCTCTCTGTCTCTTTCTGTCTGTCTGGCGAGCGCATGCGCCCTACAGCGAAAAAAACCTCTCGAAAAAAAAAAAAAGGACACTATAAATATTCCTCAAAGGAGAGAGCTACCTGCTGTTATCCCTACCCACCCTCTGAGGGTACCATCTCCAGTTTTTCCTCTGCTCAGTTCACCATATCTGATCTCTGAGGTAGGGTCTTGAGAAGATGTGGCTCAAGATGGCTGATCTGCCAGCAGGACCTGCTTGTGTAACCATGTCCCTCAGACACTGAGTTGAGACCTCCGTCAGGCACTGTGACAGAAGGGGTGGCCTCTAGGGGTGGCCCAGCCTGGATGAGGCAGCTGCTCCTACTCAGTACAGAGCCACAGAAGGTCTGGTGAGGAGGCTGCTGGTCTCTCCTGCCTTGGCTCCCAGCTGCTTCCTCAGTGATTCTCCCATTTTCACCTCGAGCTACTTGGTCATGGAGCTCCCACAGGAGGGTTAGGAGGGCAAACCAGCTCTGCCTGCCATCCCAGTCCACTCAGTTCTCCAGGGTCTCTCTGGTGTCCTGTCATTTCAGGGGATGAGAGCTCTGCCTCCCAGAAAGATGTGGAGAGAGAAAACCTTCCATATGATCCCACTTCCTGGGAGCTGTGGGCATAGTTCTCTCAGAAGCACAACACAGAGCACGTCCACCTGGGGATCTGTAAGTCCTTAGAAAGTAACAAATGCCAGACAGAGAGAAGCACAGTGGGCATGGGGCTCTAAATCTGTGGGCAGGTTGCACACTCACCTGGAAAAACAGCAACACCCCCACACATGGAGGGGACAGCCAACCAGATAGGAGGACCCACCTTCCAAAACAGTTTATTTTGTCTCTGCCCTCAGCTTTGGGTGGCAAGTTAATGAAGCCACTCCAAGTTGTTCTAGTGGCCACCCATGCCAGCATCATCAACGTTCCTTGTCCAGCTGAAGGTGAGCTTGGATATGGTAAAGACAGGTCATTGCTGAAAGAGATTAGGGCTAGGTACTAGGTCTCCATCGCTAGGGTAGCTTCCTACCCTAGGGAACTGAATCGGGGTGAAAGTGCAACAGAAGTCAGCTAAATATAAGAAAGGATTTAAAGGCATTCATTCCTTGGTTGACACTTTAGTTATATTTTTCATAAATTAACAAAATAAGTGAGAGCAATAAGCCCACATAATGGCCAATCAACTAGAAGCCGGGAGCCCATGATAAAAAACAATATTCTCCTGACCTCTTTCTACAGCGTCCAGCACCACTCAGTGCCCAGAGGTAAATTCTTTCAGTTGTTTCAGCTTTCATGAATATCACCATAATCATTAGTATTTCTCATAATAAAAGTTTGAACACATCAGTGGGTCATGAATTCACTTAGAGGATCATGACCAACTCTTTTAAGGTGGGCCGGAATGAAATAGAATGAAATAGGTCAGAGTGCACTTCATGTCAAATATTATTGTGAAAACTTGTTTCACTTATAAACATGAAGGTGTCAGTATACAAAATACGTTTTTACTTAGAATCCATCAACAAAGTTTGAGCCTGCATCCCTATGGATTAGGCTAGTAGCAGCTTTCTGTGATAGGCTGGTAACTCAAATCTTGAATTACTTAATTGAGACACATATTGGTCTGCCTGATATAAAAACTGGACTTATCTTAGCATCTGTAGATCAATGTTGTCACTTTAGCCTTATTTTAGTAATACTATTTTAGTTGCTCTCTTTTCAGCACAATCTCGTTTCCTGGTCTGTAAGGTGAGAGCGTTAGGCCTTGCCTTCTGGCACCAGGAGTTGCTGACACCTTTCCACTCTGAGTTCCTGCTGCTCTGTGGAAACCCCAAATTCCTGTTTATGACCTGAACTGGTTTCCCCATTCTTCTGACCAGACAGAGTCTATCAAAGGGTACGGTACAGGCCTTTGCAAAGTCAGCAAGGTTTTCCTTACCTCTTACCACCTTCTTAGGCCCATAGGAATCTGGCCCTCCTTGGAAAGCCCTGGAGAAGTGGACTCATTGCTGATGGGGCTACTGTTCTTCTTGTAGGTTTGGGGATAATCTTCACATTTCTTTCTTTCTTTCTTTCTTTCTTTCTTTCTTTCTTTCTTTCTTTCTTTCTTTCTTTCTTTCTTTCTTTCTTTTTTTTCACATTTCAAATAAGCTAGTAAGCTACTTGTTCTAGATGCCAAAGATTCTGTGTCCAAAACATAAAAGTACTTCTACGTCACCTGCAAGAATTACAGAGGCAGATCACTTTGGTAAGGATACCCTGGAGAGGACCTGGACCTGACCTTGCTGACATTGTATAGTGAGCAGGGAGTTGGGCCTCCGTGTGCTGCCCTTGTGGTTTGGGTTGGTGTTCAGGGGACTGCTGAAGGGTCAGATTCAGAACAAGCTGTTTACATGATTGTGTTTCATCCTATTGATCTGGGATGAGGGAGAAAGAGTAGAGAAATAGGAGATGGTGGGAGATGGAGGTTATTATAGGCCAAGGTGGAGAACTTCAGATTGTATGGGATCCTTGTTTTTTTTATTCTTTTGCTGTTGATTAGAGAGATTTTTGCTATAGGGCATATGTATTCACTGGAGACATAGAGAGAGATGAGAGGACTCATTGCTGATGGGGCTACTGTTCTTCTTGTAGGTTTGGGGATAATCTTCACATTTCTTTCTTTCTTTCTTTCTTTCTTTCTTTCTTTCTTTCTTTCTTTCTTTCTTTCTTTTTTTTCACATTTCAAATAAGCTAGTAAGCTACTTGTTCTAGATGCCAAAGATTCTGTGTCCAAAACATAAAAGTACTTCTACGTCACCTGCAAGAATTACAGAGGCAGATCACTTTGGTAAGGATACCCTGGAGAGGACCTGGACCTGACCTTGCTGACATTGTATAGTGAGCAGGGAGTTGGGCCTCCGTGTGCTGCCCTTGTGGTTTGGGTTGGTGTTCAGGGGACTGCTGAAGGGTCAGATTCAGAACAAGCTGTTTACATGATTGTGTTTCATCCTATTGATCTGGGATGAGGGAGAAAGAGTAGAGAAATAGGAGATGGTGGGAGATGGAGGTTATTATAGGCCAAGGTGGAGAACTTCAGATTGTATGGGATCCTTGTTTTTTTTATTCTTTTGCTGTTGATTAGAGAGATTTTTGCTATAGGGCATATGTATTCACTGGAGACATAGAGAGAGATGAGAGAGAGTGTGAGAAATCACACTGTGGAACATTTGCAAAGTTCAGAAAAGTAGAAAAACAGTGACTGTTTGGGTTTGGGTAATGGTTTGTCCCCTGAAGTTTTGTGTTTTGGAATTTGTTCCTGGTGGGCAGTGGCTGGATCATCGTGATGGGTCTTGGAGGCAGTGGCCTCATGATGGATTGATGCTGTCTCATCGGAGAACTGAGTGAGTTCTAGCTCTCAGGAGAAGGGTTTAGTTCCCCTGAGAGCAGGTTGCATAAAGAGAGCACTGCCTGCAGCTCTGTCTCTCTCTGCACGTGCACACCATCCTCTTTCTTTGCTGGCAGAATTCCCAGCCACCAGGACTGTGAGTCAATGAATACATACTTCTTTATAAATCATCCAATTTTTGGTATTTATGTTAGCAATACAATAGTGAAATAAGATGATCACTAACACAATTTACTGAGGGACATAAGATTCTGGGTGAACAAATGGAATGAGTCTGTAATTAAGAAGACAGGATATGACCAAGTAGTTCATTTTCTGAAGTTATATAAATGCAATATTATACCAGTTAACATACATATGGGATGGGGCAGATTGAGTCTTTTATCTTAAAATTTCAATAGAAGAATAAATAAGACATAAAGGCTCTCTAATCAATGCAATTAAATAAGAAAAACAGAGAATGTAGAAGTAAATGTATGTACAGAAATTTTATGGACAATGAAGATGTTATAGTTTAATGGGTTATACGTTTATTGAATAAAGTACCTTAGTACAAGTTGCTATTTGTTTGGAAGGAAGAAATTTGGACATGTCTTCCTTATAGAGTCCAAAAATAAATAGATTAACACTTTTAAATGCAGGAAAATAAAACAATAAGTATCTTGAACAGAGTTTTTTTTCAATTTATTTTTTTGGCATGTGCAGTCCCCAGACAGAGACAGAGAGAGGGAAAGTGAGAAGTCGCTCCCCAGAGGAGATGGCCACATTGCAATCCTCTGTCTTTCATTCTCTTCTTGAAATTTTAGGCACATGTGCCCAGTGTGATTTTCAAGTCACCTTTTCTGGGACTTGAACCACTGTCAACCAAATGGGAATTTAGTGCCTTAATCACCACACCATCTACTGACCCTAAGAAAATAAATTAAAAATATATTTATTATTGTTATTATTATTAATCTCTTTTTGTTTTTGGAGAGATTTTTCTTGCTATATGGTGTGTGCGCTCGCCAGACAGACAGAGACAGAGAGGCAGAAAGTGAGAAATCACCCCCCAGGGGGGATGGTCACGCCGCAATCCCTCCCTTCTCCTCCATTCTCCTCTCGGGATCTTGGGCACACACGCACACGTGCCCGGCGTGTTTTCAGTCACCGGGTCCGGGACGCAAACTGCGGTCGACTACGTGGGAGTCCAGCGACATAGCCATTATGCTAACTGTTGGTTCCCTATTATTATTAATTTTTAACAGAGATATTTACTATAGTGTGTGTGCACTTGATGGACAGATAGAGACAGAGACAGAAAGCAAGAGATCACTTTCTGAGAGGATTGTCATGCCACAATCCCTTCTCCTCTCAGGAGAATGAATTTTTTAAATAGCTTAGGACTGGGGGAAACTTTTAGTTTTTGTTTTTTTTTTAGGTTTTTGTCATAGGGTTCATGCACTTGCCAGAGAGGAGACAATCAGAGAGATGGAGAGAGTGAAAACAAGAAATCAACCCCCAGGGGGGATAGCCACACTATAATCACTTCTTCATTCCTCTCAGGATTTTGGGCATTCATGCACACATGCTGAGCATGATTTTTGTGCCACCAGGTTCAGGACTCGAACTGCCATCAGTCACATGAGAATCCAGCCACCTTAACCACCATGCCACCTGCTGGCCCCATGAGGGAAACTTTTAAATTAAAATTAAAAAACCTCAGAAATTTTCAAAGGAAATATACTTAATTTAAAGAAAGAATTAAAATATTTCTGGCCAATAAACTTCCTAAAGTTGAAAGGTAAAATAGAGTGGGAATAAGCATCCTCAATGCTTTTGAGAGAGAAAAGGTCCACAGTACTAAAGGGCTCTCCAAAATTGGCAAAAAAAAAAAAAAAGACAAACATGCTTAATGCAGAAATGCTAAATGGGAAGACACTAAGTGCCCTCAGAAATGAGCCTCCTGCCCGACTCAGGCCAGGGGAGCATCTGCTTCTGTTCAGTGGGTGTTGCTCCTACTGTGTCTCCCTCTTCCACAAGGCTGAGCTTCTAACACTGGGCTGAGTTCCAGAATGCTTTCAGAATTTCTTGGACACTTTCTCTTCTCATGAAAACCTGGCCTTGTGTCTCAGAGATCTTTGCTTTCTGAGTGGGTCCCACATAGTCAGTGGATGGAGTGGTCCTGTTACTGGGTGAGGGGCTCCGCATCCACAGTCCAGGGACCAAAAGCCAGCCAACTCCTCACTGCTCAACAAAACTAAACACAGAGGAGCAAAATTGTTGATGAAAGAGGAAAGGAGAATTTATTATAGTGTGGCCACAATGGGAAGATGTGTAAGAATGTCTTTGGTGAGCCAATTTACAGATGGTATTTTGGTTGCAGGGGAACGCTATGGGTCCAATAGTTATCTATAGTTAATTTTTAGCTGGGGAACACAAACGAGTGATTAGTTTTTGCGACAGGAGTTTCAGTCTTAGCTAAGGGACGCAGTCTAAGCATTCATCGTTAGGACAGGAGTTCCAGTTTGTGGCTGGGGCAGATGTCCCTGTCATTTCAATTTCTAGATTAGCCATTTGTTTCATTGGAGTTCCTATTACAAACCTCATACGAAGAATATCAGAAAAACTTTTTGATTTGAACAGGATAGAGATGATCTAGTTAAAGTTTGCTCCTGGCTCAGGCCTTGGAGGAATTTGTTAGCAGAAACTAGTGGGCAGGGATATGGGAAAAAGCAGTAGTCAAGGAAGGGCCCTAGTGCTCCCCACTAGTGTGGATTAGGGCCCCGTTCTCTAGCCACTGGGGAGTCACCAAGGTCACTGCGTGTTGAGGGTCTCCACTGCTGCCAGGGCACTGAAAATTGCTAACCAAAGTCTTCTGATGTGGGCTCTTTCAGAAGTGTGCAGTGGCTTCTGGCTTCTGGGCAGTTTTGATGTAATGAAAGACTTAATTCCCTTTAGGCATTTTTTCTAAATATGTTTTGATATAGCTAAAATCTTGTAGAGTGTATAATTTTATATCCTGCCATTTTTTAGAGTCTTTTATTTTTATTTTTTGCTATAGGGGAGACATACAGAGAGACAGAAAGTGAGGACTCATACCCTCTCCCCGATGGTGGGGGGAAATGGTCACACCACAGTTCCTTCTCCTTCATTCTCCTTTTGGGATTTTAGGCATGGAGAAAAACGTGCCTGCAGTGAGTTTCAAGCCATCAGCTCAAACCATGGTCAGCCATGTGGGAGTCTAGTAACACAATCTTTATGCTATGTGATGGTTTCTACCCTGCCTTCTCTTTAAGCATATTTATTTATTTATAAAATTTATCAGAGGGCACATGTACTCACTGGATAGAGACAGAGATACAGAGAAAAAGAGAGAGGCGGAAAGAAAGCATATTCTGCAGGAGAGGCCATGGTAAAATCCCTTCTCCATTCTCCTCTTGGGATTTTGGGCATACATATATGCCTGACATGTTTTTTAAATCACCAGATCTGGGCCTCAAATAGCAGAATCAGCCTTGTGGGATATAGCCACATTAACCACCACACCACTGACTGGCCTGTTCATTTGTTTCTTTATTGAAAGACAGGGAGAGGAAGAGAGAGAGAAGCATCCTTTATAGAGTCTCACACACTATGATTCTTACTAAGCCTTCTAGTCACCCAGGATCATGTGTTCCAGTTGACTTGGGATCCAAAACTAAGCCTCCCTGTGGGTACCTAGTATTGCACTGTGGCGTCCTACCTGGACACTGGCTGGGCTGCTCTTTCTTCTTCTTCTTCTTCTTTTTTTTTTTTTTTAACCAAACATGAGTTATTTCTCAAGGTCATAATAAGCTTTCCAGAAACATCAGTTTTACTGGCTGTGTAACACTCTAATAATACTGGCATATTCTAATTTAGTTAACTGTTCCCTACTGTGAAATGTTTAGGCATTTTTTCTATGATAAATAAAACTGGAAGGGGCCAGCAGGTGGCATGGTGGCTAAGGTGCTGGACTACCACATGGCTGATGGTGGTTGGAGTTCAGGACGTGGTGGCTTGCTTTTCCACTGTCCCTTTCTCTCTTTCTCTCTCTCTCTGCCTCTGGTGAGTGCATGTACCCTATAATACATTGAAAAATAAATTAATTAATTAAATTAAATAATTATATTTTAAAAAAGAAATAAACATGGGATAAGCATCTTTATGCACTTATTTTCCTGTATTGAGAAATGGGCATACACTATGTGGTTTGTGGCTTTACCCACATGACAGTTAATATTCAAGGAGGGAGAGTGTTTATTGCTGAGCAACAAATTTTGTTTGTATTGCCCTCTGGTGTTCTTTTTCCCCAGAAGAATGTTATTTTATTAACTGTTAATGTACATTATATTTTCTTACTGTATTTGAACTAAATATAACATCATATGTAATTTCACTCTTCTGGCAAGGATGGGAAGAATGTGTATTCTTTTTAGTCATGAGAGGCTGAAATGAATAGTCAATAATTACAGTTATTTCTAGTTTAGAAAACATTCAGCTTCAGGTCAGCCTGTAGCTTGGTGGCTATGGGAGCTGCATCCTACATGGTCGACTAGGCAGTCTGAGTCCAAGACCTGGTGACTTGAAAAACACACCAGACATGTGTGGTTGTTTGCCCAAGATCCCAAAGGGAAGGAGAAATGGAGGAAGGGATTATAACACAACCGCACTCCCTGGGGGGTGCTTGTCTTCTCTCTTTCTCTGGCAAGCATGTGTCCTGTGGCAAGTTGAGAAAAAAGAGAAAAAAATTTCAACTTCAGAACTCATTATTGGTATGTTTGATTATATATATATATATATATATATTTGTGATCCCAATGACTATTTAAAACAAAGGTGACAAAGTATAGGAAGAAAGAGGGAGGGAGGAAGAACAACAGTTCATGTATATTCTTAAGACTGTTTTCATATCTAGGAACATGTTTATGTTATGTCATATTTTGTTTATGTTTACATGTTATGAACATATCTTTAACATGTTCTATTTTGTTTTCTTAAATCGGCTGCAGGATTTTTCTGACTTTTTTTAAAATCAGGAAAAAATAAAGGTTTAATGGTTTTCGTTTTAGATGATACTTTTTTTTTTTTTTGGAGAGGTTTTCACTATAGGGTGCGTGCACTCACCAGACAGACAGAGAGAAATAGAGACAGAAAGTGAGAAATCACCCCCCAGGGGGGATGGTCACGCCGCAATCCCTTCTCCTCCATTCTCCTCTCAGGATCTTGGGCACACACACACACACACACGCGCCTGGTGTGAGTTTTAAGCCACCAGGTCTGGGACGTGAACTGCGGTCGACTATGTGGGAGTCCAGCGACATAGCCATTATGCTAACTGCTGGTTCCCATGTTTTAGATACTAAAATACTAAGAAAGTCAAAATTTAAAACATGTTGACTAGGTTTTTCTATACATTATATTTACACAACAACTCTGGTTTTACCTTTCGAAGAGCAGTTGCCCGGGAGGAAGAAAAATCAACCTATTATAGTCTCTGGGGCCCACACTGCCTTCTCAGGCTAGCTGTCCCCTAATAGAACAAAGAGCTAAAGAAGTAGGTGGCCCCTTCCCACCCCTCATCCCCACTTCTTTATGTTTTAATTTGAAGTGTTTCTGAACAGCCAGTATGATAGTAGTTCGGATATAAAAAGCTAGATGACCACCCCAATTCAGGATTGCGTTTCATTCCAGACCTGGCAGCAGACTGGGTTAATAATTACCTCTCGGGGCCAGTAGGGGGTGTAGTGGTTAAGGTGTACCCTTATGTATGAGAATATTGTGATGAAGTCAACGATCCATATAAATGTGACCTCTGAGCAAAGGCACAACTAGTGTACACTCCTCTGGAAAAGGAGGGGACTTGATCAGGTTGTCTGTCATGTCCCATCCAGCCTGGAAAGCCAGCTCCAAAGCTCAGTTCTTCCACGGCATATTGACTTACCCTCTCTGCAATGGTGGATGCAGAAAGGAAGGTCCTTCATATTGTGGGACCTGCCTTCTGAAGCCAAAAACCGAATTATGCTGGGATTAAAGCAGATGAATAAAATGTATTTTTAAAACCATACTTATGGGTTATATACTGAATGGTTTGAAATATATACTGAATGTGTTTGAATACACAAACTAATCACTGTTCAGGGAGATATAAAGTTTGAAAGCGAATTACTTCTTAAGCCCTGAGACCATAACCTGCATTCATGATGCTGCTCCATGATACACATTTTTTGAGGTTATCTGCACTAGAGCTATTTTTTTGTCTCACAGAGGTTCTGAAACTCTTTTTTTGTTTGTTCAAGATTCAAGAATTTGAAACCCTAATGTGAGAGGCAAAGTCTAATTTTTACAAAATATGAAACATTGTTTCTTCTACTTCTAGTAGCTCATCAATAGATGCCACTACTGAACTGTGTTCCTCAAGCGTTTCCAGGTAGCAGGACACTGCTTGCTGGATCCTTGCTGAATGCTGACAGGAGTGATGAGCTTCATGCCTTACACTTTCTACATTCTGTTTATGCTTGGGATTGTTATTTGATACCAGGATGATTATCTGGTTCTGCCTTGATTATCCAGGGACTGCTACAACCTGTTCCCTCTCTTTTGAAGAAAGATAAGGCTTTTCAGATTCCATATTCATGGTTGACTCTTCCACCGATGTTATATTAATCAGCAACTAAAATGGTTAGAGGAAATTTTCTCTTTGGTTCTGTTTGAGTCTTGAAAAATATAAATATATATTTTTAGAGAGATTTTTTTCTATAGGGCACATGGACTCACCAGAAAGACAGAGAAAGAAAGAGACAGAAAGTGAGATATCACCCTCCCCCCCCCCCCCCCAGGGGCAGGCCCCTGGCACAATTCCCTTCTCCTCTACTTACCTCTCAGGATTTTTGGCATGGACACATACACATGCACCTGGCATGAGTTTAAGCTACCGGGTCTGGGACTCAAACTGTGGTCAACTATGTGGAAGTTCAGTGATGTAACCACTATACCTGCTGGTCCCAAGTCTTGCAAAATATTAAGAACAACTTCTTGCAACTCTTGTATTGGTGTTGCTCCATTTTTAATGACTTCTTCATATAGTTCAATAACATCAAAGCTGCCTTTACTTGCCAAGTTGACATTGCAGATCCAGAATTTAGCAAATTTTTCAGCCCCAGGAATGCTGGACAATATGGCAAATATTTCACTAGATGATACACCCCCTTCAATGAGCTGCAGATATTTGCCCAGAGGTTGTTAACTTTATTGGACAGTGCAAATTGGGCTTTCTTTTTCTCTTCCTCTTTTTTAATGCTCTTCCAGAATGGAGACTTTTTTGTTTTAAGTTCCATTGGAGGCCGTTTATAGATTTCCCCCCTAGATTTCTGCCATTCTTCTGGTCGTTTCCTTCGATCTTTTACTTTGACATGACTTACTTTTCATGTCTGGATTAGTTTGGACCTTAGTTAGGACTCCTTTCCTGTTTATGACTGTGTGATCAGCGAGCATTTTGGGAGTTGTCTTATGAAAAGAAGATTCTGAGGAAGTCTTTTTTTCAGCTTGGAGTCCAAAGTTTGTGCTTTGTGTTGAAACTTGTTGCATTTGTTACCATTGGTTCCATCTGCTCTTGTGCTCAGGGAGCTTGGAATAACTGATTTAAAGCTGCTAAACATCAGATGAGACCTCTGGTTTATGGCTTTTGATCTTTGAAGTACACACAATGTCAGAGGTCTAAAATAAGGTCAAGTGGACTTTTGATTTTGTTTCATGTTTGGGTTGTCACTCTGAAGCAAACTGGGGTATATCCAGGGTTTGGAATGTTTTCATTTCTGCTCATTAACAAGGTATGACTGCAAGTTAGTTTCTTTTGGCCCTTCATATTTTACTCCTACTAATCTTTGTATCTTTTATGTCCTTGACCATGGGTTCCTCTGATGCTTGAGTCCCACTAAAGATCTGAATAAGGTGAGCAGAAACTGTCCTTTCTGGGACTGTATGGAATTTTTCTCTTCTCTTGGAAGACTTCTCTAAACAGCTGTCCTGAGAAGACAATGGAGGGGAAGGAACAAATCTGGTAGAGTCTTGATTTGTGCTTCTCCAACAAGTTATTAACTTATTAACTCTGTCTTTAAGAATAGGATGATTTACTGAACTTTTGCCCATGGCTCATTTAGGAGCCAAACTGCTCTCTTGACTGGATTATAAGAATTAGTCTTTGGCTTCATTATGGTACATAATTCAGGATCTGGCTTCCTCTCAGGTTCTGATAAAGTTTAGGGTAAGTTCGCTTTGTTACCTCTTTCAAAAAGCTATGCAAATATTTGTTTTCCACATGGGTACTGTCCACAGAGTCTATACATTCGGCATTTCTTTGATCCCTTGTTACATGCTGTTTTATATTGATAGTTTTCAATTCCTGTGTGTTGAGTGCCCCCGCAAGTTTTTTTGACAGTTCTATGGTGGACAATCCAGCTTCATGGAGCTCATGAGCCTTGCTGGAAGGCTTGCCATTTGGGGTCAAAGAAACACATCCTGAAGTCAGCCTTCTGCCCACAAGTTCTTGTAGCTCCAACTTCGGCTTATGTGATGCTTTGATATTGGCTGGTCTGGGATGTTTTTTTTTTTTTTTTTTTTTTTTTTTTTTGGGAGAGGTTTTTGCTATACGGTGCGTGTGCTCACCAGACAGACAGAGACAGACAGAGAGATAGAAAGCGAGAAATCACCCCCTAGAGGGGATGGTCACACCGCAATCCCTTCTCCTCCATTCTCCTCTCGGGATCTTGGGCACGCACGCACACGCGCCCGGTGTGAGTTTAATCCACCGGGTCCGGGACTCAAACCGCAGTCGACTATGAGGGAGTCCAGCGGCATAGCCATTACGCTAACTGTAGGTCCCCTGGATGGAGTTTAATGCTGATGGGGATTGTGGTTTTTGCCTGTCAAAACCACATGGTTGGTATCATCCTTTCTGGGTTTAACAGTAGATTTAGGAGATGGTGTATTTGGACATTTATTCTTGGTTTTTAGATAATGCTTGGTGTCTTGGTTCTTCAGTTTTCCCTTGGCTGCAAGGTTCTTCTGGAGTTTTCTCTGACACCCCTCCATAGCAGCAGTGGTGGCAGCAGACCTGAGCTCCACCGTGACTCTTCAATAACAGTTTTTATTCTGGATTTTCTGACATTTGTAGCTGTCTTGTCTAGTACTTATTTAAAATGCTTGTTGACTTGCCAACACTCTTTATGCAATTGGCCATTGGTGTCCTTGTCTGTCTGGTTTTATGGCCCAAATTTCTGTGCACTTCTTCTGTTAGAAAGGCATCTTTACAGTGCTCTGGGTCACTTTTTGTGTAACTGCTACCAGACCACCCAGTGTACCTAGAGGTCCAGACTCCAAACTTTTCTGCCACCTCAGTATTTGGACACACACTGCTAGAGGACCTTGAGTGAAAACAAGCCATAAATGGTAACAGCTCCACTGCAAGCCCTTCACTTAGTGAACACCCAATCATGGGGAAAAAATGCCAAGCTGAGAGTTTTGTACACTGTTCCCAGTGGTGGATTTACCCTTTTGTTTTCTTCTGATGAGATTTTAACTCATCCCTTCCTACACAAGACAAAAGGATTCTGTCTTCACGAGGTTCTCATTCATCATTTGGCAGTATCCTTTTCACTTAAAAATGAGAAATAAAAATGAATTTAATGGGGCCAGCAGGTGGCATGGTGGTTAAGGTGCTGGACTCCCACATGGCTGACCACAGTTGCAGTCTCAGACCCATCTTCTTGAAAATCAAGCCAAGTATGTGTGCATGCATGTCTCAAATCCTGGGAGGACAATGGAGGGGAAGGAATTGAGGTGTGGCCATCAACCCCACCCCCCAGGGTATGAGTTCTCATTTCCCTTCTCTTTGTCTCTGATGTCTCTTTGGCAAGTTACACACTCTTGTATCAAAAATCTCAAAATAAATAAAAGAGAGAATTTTACTTTTCTCTACCTGCTCAACTGTTTTCCACAAAGGGTAGCTTTTTTGTTTATCGACTTTTGACCCCTAGTATGCTGCTGGTCTATATACTTTTGGAATTTCATGGAATAATAAGAGTTCATAAAGATCTTGGGGACTGACACTATTTTGCAGAGAGAATTTAGAAACAGCAACAACTACCAAGTGTTGTCACCAGCCATGAACCCTAGAAAGAGGGAAGGAAAGAAGAAAGAAAAGAAGGGAAGGAAAAAAGGAAAGAAAGAGATACCTAAAACTCCAGTGAGCAAAGCCAGGGCATATCCAGGACCCTGGAGCTAGCGTCTAAGTGTGTCAAACCTGTCTTGACTCTGCCTGCCCACGACTCAGATCATGAACTCTGAGCAGGCAGGGACAAAGTGCTCTGTATCTCTTATCTGCAGCCACATGCTGTCTGTCCTGTGTCTGCAAACTGTGTAGACTATAAATGGTGCCGCAAGGAGGTGGGGTGGTGGGCTGTATTTCCATCTGTACTCACCTTATCAAGTTCTGCGCCTCTGAGGTCGTGCCTTCCAAGCCCATCTAAAACCTCTGCACAGGTACTTGTTGGCCCTAAGCCATGGCCTGGCTGGCAGCACAGCCACAGCAGAATGCCATGCACATGTACCCATGATCCTGGCTATCTGAGAAGGCTAGGGTTGGATCGCAGTGTGAAGCTGTTGAAGATGCTTCTATTTCTTTTTCTGAAATATTAAAAAAAAAAGAAAAATGAAAGAAGAAAGAAGGAATTAATAAAAAACAATAACAAAAAAATCCTCCTGACATAGGTTGGATATAATTTCTAATCAGATCTCTCTGAGTTCACTAAACTCTATGCTCTGCAAACTGTGATGGTAAACTCAGAAGAGTACATTTCTCTTTGCTTCAGGTACGTACGAATTTCAGGGGAGCAGGGTAGGTGAAGGGAAGACATTCACCAGCCAGAAAGCAGGGCCCCAACAGCTGGTGCACATTGCAGATGAGTGGAGATGTCCTAGCCCCTTAAAGAGACTCTGGTGTTTTCTTTTTCTTTCTTTTTTTTCTATTTTTTGGAGAGGTTTTTGCTATAGGGTGCGTGCGCTCGCCAGACAGACAGAGAGAGACAGAGAGGTAGAAAGCGAGAAATCACTCCCCCCGGGGGGATGGCCACGCCACAATCCCTTCTCCTCTGTTCTCCTCTCGGGATCTTGGGCATGTATGCACACGCACCCAATGTGAGTTTAAGCCACCAGGTCCAGGACTTGAATTGCAGTTGGCTACATGGGAGTCTAGAGACATAGCCACTATGCTAACTGCTGGTCCCATCTGATGTTTTCTTTCTTGTGTCTGTGACCTTTATCCTTGGTGCCTGAGCAGAAGTGGAAGTGGCTGTGTGTCTACTGGAATCACAGGACAGGCAGAAGGAGAAATGGTGAACTTGAATTCTCCAGGCTTCACCAACCCTCTGCCGTTTCTTTCCATTTGCTGGGAATTATCAGAAAACACAGAAAAGTAATAGGATTTGTGACTAGCCCTGAAGAGCTGGACAGAGACTTATAACTGAGGTTTTAGGACATAGCAGAGGTGGATAGAATTCAGACACAAAGCCATAAATGTTGACCTGCAGGCATTTCAACATGCTGTGCCTAGTGTGATCCATTTCTTTCCTCTTCTTAGTTAGTCTAGCTAACCGTGTATCAATTTTGTTTAACTTCTCGAAGAACCAGCTTTTGGCTTCATTTATTTTCTGTATAGTTTGTTTATTTTCTATTTCATCTATTTCTGCTCAAATCTTTATTATTTCTTTTCTTCTGGCATTTTTCTTTTGAGTTTTTTTTTTTTTTTTCGCTCTAGGGCGTGTGCGCTCGCCAGACAGACAGAGAGAGACATAGAGACAGCAAGCGAGAAATCACCCCCCAGGGGGGATGGTCACGCCGCAGTCCCTTCTCTTCCATTCTCCTCTTGGGATCTTGGGCACGCACGCACATGCGCCCGGCGTGAGTTCTAAGTGGGGTGGTGGGCTGTATTTCCATCTGTACTCACCTTATCAAGTTCTGCGCCTCTGAGGTCGTGCCTTCCAAGCCCATCTAAAACCTCTGCACAGGTACTTGTTGGCCCTAAGCCATGGCCTGGCTGGCAGCACAGCCACAGCAGAATGCCATGCACATGTACCCATGATCCTGGCTATCTGAGAAGGCTAGGGTTGGATCGCAGTGTGAAGCTGTTGAAGATGCTTCTATTTCTTTTTCTGAAATATTAAAAAAAAAAGAAAAATGAAAGAAGAAAGAAGGAATTAATAAAAAACAATAACAAAAAAATCCTCCTGACATAGGTTGGATATAATTTCTAATCAGATCTCTCTGAGTTCACTAAACTCTATGCTCTGCAAACTGTGATGGTAAACTCAGAAGAGTACATTTCTCTTTGCTTCAGGTACGTACGAATTTCAGGGGAGCAGGGTAGGTGAAGGGAAGACATTCACCAGCCAGAAAGCAGGGCCCCAACAGCTGGTGCACCTTGCAGAAGACTCTGGTGTTTTCTTTTTCTTTCTTTTTTTTCTATTTTTTGGAGAGGTTTTTGCTATAGGGTGCGTGCGCTCGCCAGACAGACAGAGAGGGACAGAGAGGTAGAAAGCGAGAAATCACTCCCCCCGGGGGGATGGCCACGCCACAATCCCTTCTCCTCTGTTCTCCTCTCGGGATCTTGGGCATGTATGCACACGCACCCAATGTGAGTTTAAGCCACCAGGTCCAGGACTTGAATTGCAGTTGGCTACATGGGAGTCTAGAGACATAGCCACTATGCTAACTGCTGGTCCCATCTGATGTTTTCTTTCTTGTGTCTGTGACCTTTATCCTTGGTGCCTGAGCAGAAGTGGAAGTGGCTGTGTGTCTACTGGAATCACAGGACAGGCAGAAGGAGAAATGGTGAACTTGAATTCTCCAGGCTTCACCAACCCTCTGCCGTTTCTTTCCATTTGCTGGGAATTATCAGAAAACACAGAAAAGTAATAGGATTTGTGACTAGCCCTGAAGAGCTGGACAGAGACTTATAACTGAGGTTTTAGGACATAGCAGAGGTGGATAGAATTCAGACACAAAGCCATAAATGTTGACCTGCAGGCATTTCAACATGCTGTGCCTAGTGTGATCCATTTCTTTCCTCTTCTTAGTTAGTCTAGCTAACCGTGTATCAATTTTGTTTAACTTCTCGAAGAACCAGCTTTTGGCTTCATTTATTTTCTGTATAGTTTGTTTATTTTCTATTTCATCTATTTCTGCTCAAATCTTTATTATTTCTTTTCTTCTGGCATTTTTCTTTTGAGTTTTTTTTTTTTTTTTCGCTCTAGGGCGTGTGCGCTCGCCAGACAGACAGAGAGAGACATAGAGACAGCAAGCGAGAAATCACCCCCCAGGGGGGATGGTCACGCCGCAGTCCCTTCTCTTCCATTCTCCTCTTGGGATCTTGGGCACGCACGCACATGCGCCCGGCGTGAGTTCTAAGCCACCGGGTCCGGGACGCGAACTGTGTTTGACTACGTGGGAATCCAGCAACATAGCCATTACACTAACTGCTGGTTCCCTCTTCTGGAATTTTTGAAGACTTTTTGTTGTTGCTGTTTTCCCAGTTACCTGAGATGTATCATTAGGATGTCTATTTGCTACCTTTTCATCTCTTTCTTGGGTGCACTAATTGCTATGCATTTCCATCTTACGACTGCTTTTGCTATGTCCCATAGATTATGGAAACTCTTAAATTCATTATTGTTGGTTTCAATGAATCTTTTATTTCAGTCTTAATTTCTTCAGTGGTTGCAAAGTCATTCAGTAGTAGGTTACTTAGTTTCTATATGTCTGTATAATTTTGAAGGATTTTTCTGAAATTAGTTTCCAGAGTAATTCCATCATGATCAGAGAAGATACTGGAAATGGTTTCTATGCCTTTGAATTTGTAAGGCTTGTTTCATGCCCTATCATGTGGTCAGTCTTAAGTAGGTTCTATATTGAGGTGAAAAATATGTATATTTTGTGGGTGGAAAGTTTTATAGACATTAGTCAAGTCCATTTCATATATGGTGTCATTTAGATCCTGTATCTCTTTGCTTATTTTTTTGTCTAGATGATCTATCCAAAGGAGATAGTGGGGTATTGAGATTCCCCAATGATTAGTGTGTTGTGGTTTATCTTTCCCTTCAGATCTAGCAGTCTTTCATGTTTTTTGGTGCTCCCAAGTTGTGTGCATAGGTATTTATAAATTAATGCCTGTATAACACTCTTATAATATTGTCACATCCAAATTAAGTTAACTGTTCCCTACTGTTAAATTCTCAGGCATTTTTTCTATTAGAAATAAAAATGGAGTGGGAACCAGCAGTTAGTGTAATGGTTATGTCGCTGGACTCCCACATAGTCGACCGCGGTTCATGTCCTGGACCCGGTGGCTTAAAACTCATGTCGGGCGCGTGTGCATGCGTGCCCAAGATCCCGAGAGGAGAATGGAGGAGAAGGGATTGCGGCGTGACCATCCCCCCTGGGGGGTGATTTCTCGCTTTCTGTCTCTATGTCTCTCTCTGCCTGTCTGGCGAGCACACGCACCCTGTAGCGTAAACCTCTCCAAAAAAGAAAGAAAGAAAGAAAAATGAGGTAAACATCTTTATGCACTTTTTCCCCAGTATTGTGGAATGGAGATAAAATATGTTTTATGACTTTAGACATGTGAGAATTAGAATCCTAGGAAAGAGAGCATCTATTGCTGAGCAATAAGTTTTATTTGTATTTCCCTCGGTCTAGTTTTCTTTTTTCCCAGAAGAATGTTAGCTTATTAATTGCTAATGCACATTATCCTTTCTTGTTACTTTATTTGTAATACAAATAACATCATATGTAATATGACATTTTTAGCAAAGATGGAAAGAAAATATATTCTTGCACAGTTATGAGAGGCTAAAAAGATTAGTCAATAATTAAGTTATTTCTAGTTTAGAAAACATTCAGCTTCAGGCCTGCCTGTATCTTGTTGATATGTGAGCTGCATCCTACATGGCTGGCTGTGTGGTTCAAGTCCCAAATCGGTGGCTTGAAAAACACACTGGACATGTGTGGATGTTTGGCCAATATCCCGAATGGAAGGATGAAATGGAGGAGAAGGGATTGCAATATGAACATCCCTATGAGGGGTGCTTTTCCCTTCTCTATGGAAAACACACATGCCCCTTGGCAAACTGACAAAAAGAGAGAAAAAACTTTCAGCTCAGATCTCATTATTGATGTGTCATATATATTAAAAATTATTCTCAAATCTTTGAAAATCATATGTGTCAACTAAGAATAGTATAACTCCCTTTGCATCAGGAACATGCAATGTTTAGGGAAGCAGGGTGGGTGAGGGAAGACACTTACCGGCCAGAAAGTAGACTCCCAAAGCTGCTGCACATTGCAAATGAGTGGAGATATTCTAACCCACTAAAGAGACTCTGGTGTTTTCCTTCTAACGTCTGTAACCTTCACCCTTGTTTGTACCTGAGTAGAATTGGTTGTCAATGTGTGGCCACTGGAATCACAGGACAGGCCTAGGGAGAAATGGTGAACTTTAATTCTCCAGGCTTCACCCACCCTCTGATATCTCTTTCCTTCTTGGGGGGATTAATTAGCTTGTATTAGAGTCAGCCATTGCTGAATGAAATAATTTAAACAAAGAATAATTAATAAATAAATAAGTCCTCCAAAAGTCTCAACATGCAGTGTTTCTGTAGTACAACAGGGAATACCCACTTTGTACCAGAAAGTCATGTAGTTGAATTCTTTGTAACAAGTTGAACTGGTTGATCTACTATGCAAGACAATCAGGAAAGAGAGGGAGAGAAAGAGGGAGATCCTACAAAAATATCCACATGCAGTTTTTCAGCAACTGCTACAAGGAAATTCCAATTTTGTACCAGAAAGCCAGTTAGCTGATCTTTGCAGAAAACAAAAGGTAAGTGTCCCTGACATTTCATGAACTATGAAACACGATAGCGACCTGCCGTTCTACCACATTGCCTCCATTTCTTAAACCTTGAGAGGATTTGTATTCATTCCTTCAGCAAATATTTAAAGCCTGGTGTTTTTCAGGTGAGCGGTGAGCACAGTAGTTGACAAGCAGAGACATTTACTAATTAAATGAACAAATAAATGGAAATCAAGGACACTAGCTTTGAATTAAATAGTCTATTTTAAAATCATGATTCTGCTTTTTAACAGTAAGTAACCTTGAGGAGGATACTTACACTTGTAGGGCCTCCATTTCCTTATGTATAAAAAAGAAATGAAAAATGCCTACCTGTGCAGGTATTGGAAATATGAAAAAGGATAAGCTATATAGTGCTTTTCATGCCATCCCTAGCATAAAGCTACTATTCTTTTACTTAATGGTAATTTAGAATACAAAAGTTTCCTTGTATCACTAAACTACCCCTGTCGGGTCATACCTGAATGTATATCTTGAACAATTTAGATAGTTATCAGACAACACAGAAAAGTAGTAAGATATGCTACTAGCTCTTGGGAGCTGGGCAGGGCCTGACAACTGAGGCTGTAGGCCCTTGCAGAGGTAGACAGATTAGAGACGCAAGGTCCTAAATGTTGACCTGCAGCCATTTCAATATGCTGCCTCTCGTGTGCTCTGATGTTTGATTTGATGTGGAGGTAAGAAACTCCTGTGCCTTGGAGTTTCTCAGCCAAACCTGCTTCCATAATCATTGTTTCTTCCTAGAGCTTCCTTGGTTGTTGAGCCTAAAATCTGCATGATATTTTGAAATAGGCCACCTGTGGGCAAAATCGCTGGCTAAAATGTCATCCCAATGACCAATGATTCATTTAGAAAGTTTGTATTTTTCCCTTTTTTTCTTGAATATTTTCTGAATAATAAGCATGTAAAAATGACTCATGTAAAAATGACTTTTTTTTTTGTTACGAAGGTTTTTTTTTATTATTTTTTTTCCAATTTATTTGCATTCATTCACTGTACATCATTACAGCATACAAAATGAGATTTTCCATCCAGAGTACACTGTATATTGTCTCAATCAAGCACATCAACAAACATGTTATTATTAGCAAATGATCTTCCATTTCTTGTTTTCTGTATGTTTTGCTTTTTCTCCCCCATCCTTGGTTCCCTCTCTTACCCTCTGCCACCTCCTGTTCTCCTCCCACACTGTCTCTGTTATCTATTTATATACCATTTTCCCCCCAACATTTTATTGAATCACCAAAGACCCTCATCAATCCAAATACCCTCCTAGCAAACACATGTGACACATTTCCATGAGCACAAGTCTAACTTTACGCATCCTATCAAGTAGCACCTAACTGGGGCTACATATCCTACTGCAGTCATTGAATAGATATATTTTGTTTTCCTGAAACTCTTTTTTGTAACTCAATTTACATTCCTTCTCTAGGCATCATCACAGCACACAAAATGCGATCTCCCATCCAGTACACACTGCATAGTGACTCAATCATGCACATTACAAAAAATATAAATTTCCACTTCTAGTTGCTAGAATTAATTCCACCCCTCTTTCTGACCCTCTGTCCCTTCCCACCCTCCTCTCACACCACCTCTAGTGTCCAAAATTGTCCTCCATTCCCTTCCCACCCACATTGCATTGATCACACAATTTCCTACATAACCTGACTACTTTCAAAGGTGAGTTCCCTCGTTACTACTAAGAAAACCAGTTTTAACTTAAATCAAAGAACCGCCAAGGAACTTTGCTTAAAGCCCGGAAACAGGTTAGGATTCTGTTCAAATGGTAGGTGCATGAACCTATCAGTCTCATATACTTTTATCTTCTGTTCTGGTTCAATTTTCCTGATTAAATTCTGGGATATAGTATTCAACTCCAGACTTGTCCCTATGATTAAGTTAGCTACTTTCTCAGTTTTTGGACTCTTATTTCCATGTATCTGCGTTTAGTTTTCCTGATACAGCACATCCTTGAGAACTTCTTGGAGGTCTGGTCTGGTGCTGGTAAATTCTTTCAGGTTTTGTTTATCTGAGAATGTTCTTGTCTTTTCTTCCCACCTGAAAGATAATCTTGCCGGATACAGTATTCTTGGCTGAAACTGCTTCTCTCTTAACACTTGGAATATATTTTCCCATTCTCTCCTCGCTTTTATTGTTTCTGATGAGAGATCTGCTGTTAGCCTGATGGGATGTCCTTTGTAGGTAACTTGATGTTTTTCTCTTGCTAATCTTAGTATCTTGTCTTTGTCTGCAGTTTTGGTCAACCTGGCTATAATGTGTCTTGGAGAAGATCTTCTAGGGTTGATTCTATTTGGGGTCCGTTGTATTTCCTGGGACTGGATCTTTGAATGCCTCTCTAGGTTTGGAAAGTTTTCTTGCAGGATTTCCTGGAATAGATTATCAATGCCCTTATGGGTTTCCTCACCTTCTGGAATGCCAATTATCCGGATATTTGGACGTTTGATGGTATCCAGTACTTCTCGCATATTATTCTCAAATTTTTGTGCCATTTTCTCAGCCTTCATGGTGGATTTTTCTAGGCCAGCCATTTTCTCCTCTACATCTGAGATTCTATTTTCTGAATGATCTAGTCTGCTTTTAATGCTTTCCAGGGAGATTTTGACTTCTTGTATTATAGACTTCATCTCTAGCAGTTCGGTTTGAGTCTTTTGTAAAGTGTGTAATTCCACTTTTAGATCTTGCAGGAATTTCCTCATCTCTTGGAACTCGTCAATTTCTTTCTCCTTTCTCTTTAGCAGTTCATTATCTCTCTTCTCTTCCATCTCTGTTAGCTTAGACATTATGAATGATCTGAATTCCTTATCAGACATTTCCATGATTTTCACCGAACTGCTTGTGGATGAAGAGTTACTCTTTTCCCTAGGAGGAGAGGTATTTTCTTGTTTTCCCATGTTTCTCGTGATCCGGCGGTGATTTCTTGTCATCTGATGAATGTTGTGTTTTCTTTCAAATTCTGGAGGTTCAGCCTTAATGTTAAGGAGCAAGCAGACAGAGGTGATCCAGAATCTCTTTGCTGTTCTATTGTGCTTGCTGGTGCAGCAGATTCAGAAGATAGTGGGGAATATTTCAACCCTATTAGTATTTGAATGTTTACCTACAGTGCTCTTAGATCTGTCAAAAACACATTGAAAGGATATTGGAGGGTGGAGAGACAAGAAAAAAGAAAATGAGACAGAGAAAAACAACAAAAAGAGAAAAAAAGACAAAAGAAATTGAAAAATTAAAAATTTATAATTCCCTTAAAAATCTAGTTCACAGTAGCCATGTGGAACCCTGTCCTGAAGGCCCACGGCTTCTTCTGCCAAAATGACTTTCTTGATCAGTAGTAGAATTGTCACCTAATGGGTCTGTTCTGGCAAACTAGATTTGGAGCAGACATTTGTGAACATTAGAAATGTCTTAAACTGGGCACTAGCAGTTAGCGTAATGGCTATGTCGTTGGACTCCCATGTGGTAGACCACGGTTCGAGTCCTGGACCCGGTGGCTTAAACTCACGCCGGGCGTGTGTGCCCAAGATCCTAAGAGGAGAATGGAGGAGAAGGGATTGTGGTATGGCCATCCCCCCGGGGGGTGATTTCTTGCTTTCTGTCTTTCTGTCTCTCTCTGCCCGTCTGGTGAGTGCACGTGCCCTATAGCAAAAACCTCTTCAAAAAAAGAAAAAAGAAAAAAAAAAAAGAAATGTCTTAAACTGGACCAGCAGTTGGCATAATGGCTTCATCACTGGACTCCCATGGAGTCGACCGTGGTTTGAATCCCGGACCCAGTGGCTTATACTCACGCTGGGTGAGTGTGTGTGTGTCCAAGGTCCCAAGAGGAGAATGGAGGAGAAATGATTGCAGCATGGCCATCTCCCCGGGGGGTGATGTCTCACTTTCTGTCTCTCTGTCTCTCTCTGTCTTACTGGCGAGTACACACTCCCTATAGCAAAAACCTCTCCAAAATGAAGTGTCTTAAACTTAAAATTTTAGTTTTTAGGTCCTGACCTGTCATAATTTAATAAAAAGGGCATTGCTTTCTTGTAGAGTAAGGAAATGTTTGGTTACCAATAAACCAGAAAAGCTACCTGCCTCATCAGCACTAATATAACCATTCCCTGTATCTTATTCCTGAGGATGGAGCAGTAAGCACATAACCTAGTTGACTTGATGTCTTTTTTTCAAGGTTTTCAGTTGATAACATGATGGTTGCTCTTTTCAAGGTATTTCAGAGAGATCTTATCATCTTCCTTTAGTTTCTTTCTGTAGTTACTCCTTGATTTTTCAGTGAAAAATCAGTATCAGTAATTATTACAAAAAAGAAAGTCAACAAAACTTAGAAAACACAGATAAACAAAACACACCAACCAAAACCAAAACAAAATTCTTATGCCAAATCCCACTAACTTTCCTTTTGGCCTTATGAAATCAGTAGTTAGTCATAGCATATTGTTCACCCAGATGCCAAGCTCCATGCACCATGCAAAATATGTCTCATATTTTGTCATTAGATCATCGTAATGACCTTTATCCTATCATACAGAGGAGTAATCCCAATAGGGTTGAGAAATGGAGGAGAAAGTTTGGCATGTCCATGACCTGTTGGGGATGCTTTCTCTTTTTCTCCTATCTTTGTCTCTTTTCCTGTCTCTGATGAGTGCATGTGCTCTCAGGGGAAAAAAAGAAAATCCACAGAAGTGTTTTTTGTTTGGCCAACCCTGCAGAGATTTGTATCCAAAAGGGAAGTACTGTTCAGTGGTTAGCCAGAGACCAATGCCAAGTGCTTCCCTGCTCTTCACAACATCCTGAGGAAGTCTCAATCATCTCTCATCTTTATTGATATCTTGCCAAATGCTAGTGTTAAAGCTTTCTAGGTATTAGCATGGTTCATGACTTATAGTTTCTTGTATTCCTTTTTCGTAGTATAAGAAAATGAGTTTAAACAGGTTAAAACACATGTCTGTATTTCATACATCTGTAAGGAGGCAGTCTGTTCCCAGAACCTCCACTCATCCCTCTTTAGTCTCTCTCGCAATTCTGAGTTTAAGCCCACGGAGTATACATTGACTCTATGATGATCTCCAAGAGGCCCTACGTTCTACGGGCATCACCCACTTCCTGTTACCCAGTGAGTCAAAGGCTGCCAGAAATACATTTATTCTTTCAAAGTTAGTATGGATCTCAGTATCCAGGGAGTAACTTACATATTGGAATACAAGTTCATTTCACTTGGAGAAACAACTTCTTCAGGATATTAAATGGTTCCCACTGCCACCCAGGATCCTGAGAGGGCATTGCAGCTCCCAAAGTTTCTCTGTCAAAAGGAAATTTCAACTTAAAAATATTATTGTTCCTGTGACAGAACATCACTTCATAGATACCAGATCATTTCTCCAGAGTTAACTATCAATATCTCCAGTTCCATGTAGCATTTTTACAAAATGACTTCCATACACTTTGTGTTGAATGATGAATCTAGGCCATGTCATATGCATTTTGGACATTAACTCAGGTACATTGTTTGTAACTATTTTCTCCCATTTCATAGATTGTCTCTTCACTCTGTTGATTGTTTTCTTGGCCATACAGAAGTTTTTAAATTTGATGGTTTCTCATGTGTCCACTTTTGCTTTTTTGTTTGTTTATGTCAGTGTTTTTTGGATATTATCTGAAAAATCCTTGCCTACACCAAATTTACACCATGCAGATTTTCCTTTATTTTCCTAGTAATTTTACATTTTTAGGTCTTAGTCTTATGTCTTTGAACCATTTTGACATTATTTTTTGTGTATTGTGTGAGATTAGGATCTAATTCTATTCTTCTGTATGTGGATAAATGTAGTCACAACACAATTTAATGAAGAGATTGTCCTTTTCATATTGTGTGTTCTTGATACCTTTGTTGAATGCCGGTGCCCCCATTTCTTGAACCCACTCTGGAATATAGAATTCACTGGATTTGGGCTTTAATGGGCAGTTTGTTTCTATGGAGCCTAGAATAGAGTCTGGGCTGTTTTGGCCAGTCCCTCTCTGTCTCTGGATATTGCACTCTCAGCACGTTCTACAGTTATTCTTGAGAACTGCTAGCGAGAAAGGGAAAGCGCTGGATCCGTCCAAGGCCACATAGAGAGACATGCAGTGAGATATGGTAAATAATTTTCCTTTTAAGACACAGAGTTTTGTGGTGTGTTGTTATATAGCTGTTGTGACCAAGATAGGTGCTTTGGATGCTTGGATCTTGTTGAGATAAGACTCAGAAAAAAGCACTAGCTATGTACCTGGAGCTTATTTTGACTCAAACTGTGGAGTGTATTTAGGGTTAGGGGAAAGCAAGAAAGATGTCACTGAATTAGTCATCACATTAAAATTGCGTATCTTGCCTTTCTGTGCTACCTGCACAAGGGTCCATAGGTCATTGTTCTGGGTTCCCGTCGTAACTTAAAGGGAAACTTTCACAATGTCTGGTGCCCTTGATGCCCTGCAAATGAAGGAGGAGGATGTCCTCAAATTTCTTACGGCAGGAACCTACTTTGGTGGCACCAACCTTGACTTCCAAATGGAACAGTACATCTACAAAAGGAAAAGTGATGGCATCTACATCATAAATCTGAAAAGGACCTGGGAGAAGCTTCTGCTGGCAGCTTATGCCATTGTTGTCATTGAAAACACTGTTGAAGTCAGTGTCAGATCTTCTAGGGACAATGGTGAAGCGTGCTGCTGCCACTGGAGTGAAGCCTATTGCAGGTCGTTCACTCCTAGAACCTTCACTAACCAGATCCAGGCAGCCTTCTAGGAGCCACTCTTTTGGTAGTTACTGATCCCAGGCCAACCACCAGTCTCTCACAGAGGCATCTTATGTTAATCTACCTACCATTGCTCTGTGCAACACAGATTCTCCTCTGTACTATGTGGACATCGCCATCCCATGCTGTAACAAGGGAGCTCATTCGGTGGGTCTGATGTGGTGGATGCTAGCCAGGGAAGTTCTGTGCATGTGTGGCACCATTCCCCATGAACACCCATGGGAGGTCATGACTGATCTCTACTACAGAGATCCTGAAGAGATTGAAAAGGAGGAACAGGCCACAGCTAAAAAGGCTGTGACCAAGGAGGAATTCTAGGGTGAATAGACTGCTCCAGCTCTTGAGTTTACTGCTACTCAATTTGCGGTGCAGACTGGCCTAAATGCGTGCAGGTGCCCTCTGTGCTATACAGCAGTTCCCTACTTGAAGGCTAGAGTGCTCAGCCTGCCACTGAAGACTGGTCTGTAGCCCCCACTGTTCAGGCCACTGAATAGATGGGAACAACCACTGAGTGATCTTAGGTGTGCTCTTCCACAGACTCTTACACAACGTGGAAATAAAGCTGATAAGAAAAATAAACAACAGTTTATATTAAAAAAAGATTGCATATCTCCATAATGTAAAAGATGTAAGCATTATTATAGAATATCGATTTGTATGTGTTGAGCAAACTCAATGGATCTGTTGATGATTTTGTATAAGCAGTTAATACATACATACATACATAAATAAAGTGTATAGTAGGATTGTGACAATGAATTTGAAAACAGATTTTATTTAAATAGTATGTTTTGAGAGACCTAGGGAAGGAGCCGCTAAAGGAGACAGGCTGGGAAGTTCCTTGTCACTGCTCTGCTACCCAGGTTTGTGCTTTTGGATCCTTTCCTAATTCCCTGTCCCTCCATTACTTTACTAATTTGTATCCATCTGTATGGAAGAGATCCATCAAGCCACCTACTTTCAGATTGCACATTTCACCAGCCTGTGTGCTGCACTGTGCACAATTTGCACTTCTTTCTTTAGTTACATATTTCTGGCCCAGTCCTAGGTCCATCTCATTCTGAAAGGTTGTTAGAGGATCCAAACCTCTGAACCTGGCTAGATACACCCTACTCTGATTGAAAAATGTATCCCTCTACCAAGAACACAAGAAAGAAGAGGTTTTCTTTTTCCCTGTCGGTATAGAACCTGTTTTTAAAAAGAGAAAAGAAGTGTGTACTTCATCAGATAACTAAAAACCAGTGCAGAGGTTCAAGGTATATATATATATATATACACACACAAAACAAACAAACAAACAAACAAACAAACAAACAAAAACAAGAAAATACGTCTCCCTCAAGGGAACACAACAACTCAGCATCCACTGGCAGCATACTAGAACTTGCAGAAATGTCAGAAGAGAATTCTGAGTATTTATAGTGCCCAAACTAAATCAGATGTAATAGAAAACAGATGACCAACTCTAAGAGATGAGGAAGTCCTTCTAGGACTTGAAGGATGAGACAGACAGCATAAAGAAGAATCAAATAGAGATGAAGACTATAATACAAAAAAATCAAAACCTTTCTTGAAAATATTAATAGCAGATTAGGCCATGCAGATGATTGAATCTTTGATCTGGAAGACAAAATCTCTGTTTTAGACAAAATCACCAAAAAGAATGAAACAAATCATTAAAATATTATCTCTTGGGACCAGTAGATGGCATAATGGTTATGCCACTGGACTCTCATGTCATCAACTGTGGTTTGAGTCCTGGATCTGGCAGCTTTAAACTCATGCCAGGTGTGTGTACATACATGTTCAAGATCCCAAGAGAAGAATGGAGAAGAAGAGATTGTGGCATGGCCATCCCCCTTTGGGGAGTGATTTCTTGCTTTCTGATTCTATGTCTCTCCAGTGAGCACACACACCCTATAGCAAAAATCTCTTAAGAAATAATCATTCTCAAATAAACAAAAACTGAAAGAATTAACCAACACTAGAGTAGTTCCTCAAGAAGGGTATTACATCAGGAAAACTAAAGAGAGACAAACAAAAATAATATAACAAAAAACAATCAAGACAATGGCTAGAAAAATAGCGGGGGTAAGTCTATAAATATTGATAATAACATTAAATGTTAAAACATTAAATTTGCCAATTAAAAGACACTGATTGAATGGATTAAAAAACAGGATCTCTTTATATGTTGCCTACAAAAAAATACATCTTGTGAATAAAGACAAACATAAACTGAAAGTAATGGGCTAGAAAAGATAAAGCAAATGAAAATTTAAAAAAAGGCTGGAGTGATGATACTGATATTAGACAAAATAAACTTTAAGACAAAATCTGTAAGAAAAAGACAAAGAAGGACACTATGTAGTACTGAAAGGGCTAATTAACCAAGAAAATAAAACATTTATAAATATCTCTGAACTCAACACTGGAACACAGTGAAAGAAAGATTGCTAGATCTAAAGAGAGACAGATTGCAGCACACTAATCACTGGGGATCTCAACACCCCACTGTTTCCTTAGTACAGATTGTCTAGACAAAAAATAAGCAAAGAGGTACAGGATATAACTGATACCATGAATTGAATGGACTTCACAGAAATGTATAAACTTTTCATCCGACAACCACAAAACACACATTATTCTCACACCTGCATGGAATATTTTTGAAGACTGAACACATGATAAGGCATACAAGTGCTTACAAATTCAGAAGTATGAAAACTACATCCAGCATCTTCTCTGATTATGGAATTAAACTTGAAATTAGCTACAGGAATAAACATCAAAAATACACAAACACATGGAAACTGAGCAATCTACTTCTGAATAACTTCACAACCACTGAAGAAATTAAGACTAAAATCAAAATATTCATTGAAGCCAATAATAATGAGCACACGAGTTTTCATAACCTATGGAGCATAGTAAAAACAATCATAATAGGGAAGTTCACAGCAATAAGTGCTCACAAGAAAAAAATGTAAAGGTGGCCAGTAGACAACCTAGCATACTTCAGGGTACTGGAAAAACGACAACAAAAAACCTCAAAAATACCAGGAGAAAATAAACAATAAAGGTAAGAGCAGAAATAAATGAAATAGAGAATAATCAAATTCTACAGTAAATAAATAAAACCAAAAGGTGATTCTTTGAGAAGATAAACAAAATTGACCCATCATTAGCTAAACTAATGAATAAGAACAGAGAACAGAACCAGACAAATCAAATCAGCAAAAGAAAAAAAGTATATTTGACAAAAATTGAAAAGCATTTGTTGCTGCTGATGTGTATAATAATGTCTTTGTCTTGACTGATATATATGGTAATCATGCTGGAAAAAGAAATGTTATACACTGTAAAGCTATATGTAGTTAAATTATATATATGCATATTTGATGATTGAAGTAAAAAAAAACAAACAAAAAAAAACAGCAATGAAACAGGCAATATCACAACAGACATCATTTATACAAAATTTGAATACAAAATTTCATAAGAGACTATTAAACGAGCAACTATACATCAACAGGCAAGAAAACCTGGATGAAATGGACAAATTTCTGGACACATATAATCTACCAATATTAAATCAAGAAGATATAGAAAACCTAAATAGACCAATAACAAGCAATGAGATTATATCAGTAATAAATAGTCTCCCAAGAAAGAAAAACCCAGGTCCCAGTAACTTCACTTCTGAATACTACAAAACTTTTAAATAAGCGCTAATTCCCATTCAACTGAAACTATTTCTAAAGATCTAAAAGAGGATCAGGAAAAAAAAATATCTTTTGCCTCGACTTTACCCTTCTGCCCCCAAGATTTAGCCAGGACAAGTCAATCACCAGTCATTTATATTTGAGTTCTGAGTGACCATTTTCAGGGATCAGGACAACTCAGACTTCAACCTCCTGTCCCCTAGATGTAGCCAGGTTAGAGCATCTTATTTATTCTCTCTCTCCAGCTCTCTCTCTCTCTCTTTTAAAATTTTTAAGCTCTTAGCTCTCTGATGCTCTTTTATCTTGCTGATTTTTAACTTTCCTCCTACCCACATAGGACAAGTCAATAACGAGCCATCTATACTTGAATCTGAGTGGCCCTTTTTGTAGGGCACACTAGTGCACCACACAATTTTCATTTTTGCTTAAAAAATTGTTTTTCTCTTTTTTATTGTTTTTGTCTTTTATCTTTCACTCTGTTTTGTTTTGTTTAGTTTTCCTTTTTCTTTTACCTTTCTCACTTTTCTCTTCAGCCTCCACACACTGAGTGTCTAGACATGTCTGGGTGCATAGTAGTCAAATATCTGAATACTTTTTGAGTTAGATGATTTCTCATTTTCCATGACTCTGCTGAATAAAGGGAGAAAAATGGTACTGTTTAGAGATTGCAGATTGCCTCCTCCTGCCTGCTTCTGAATGCTTAGATTTAATTCCAAAAACTAGGAAAAAATGTATAGTACATCAGATGACCAGAAACCATCACAGAGGCACAAGGAATATAAGAAACCAAGAAGATATCTTTCCATCAGGGAAAAGAATAACTCCTCATCCTTCACAGACAATACAAGGGAACTCGTGGAAATGTTAGATAAAGAATTTAGGATATTCTTTGTGATAGAGTTAACAGGGGTGCAAGAGAAGAGAGACAATTTATTCCCGAGATGCAGGATAAAAAAGACAACAAGTTCCAGGAGGTGAATACGGTCTTGCACAATCTGAAATAGGAAATACACACCATAAAGAAGAATCAAACAAAATTGTTAGAGATGAAGGTTGTAATACAGGAAATCAAATCCTCCATTGAAAGTATTAAAAAAAGACTAGATCATACAGAAGATTGAATCTCAGACTTAAAAGATAGAACCTCTGACCTAGGCCAATTCAACAAAAAGAATGAGAAAATAACCCCCCAAAGTGAGAATAATATACGAGTAGTACTAGATACCATTAAACACCCAAATATCCAGACAATCGGTATCCCAGAAGGTGAAGAAACTAAAAAGGGCATTGATAATCTATTCCATGAAATCCTAGAAGAAAACTTTCCAAATCTAGAGAGGAACTCAAATATCCAGACCCAAGATATACAAAGGATCCAAAATAGAATCAATCCAAGAAGATCTTCTCCAAGGCACATCATAGCTAGATTGACCAAAACCACAGTCACAGACAAGATAATAAAACTGGCAAGAGAGAAATGTCAAGTTACTTTCAATGGCTATCCCATTAGACTAGCATCGGACCTCTCATGAGAAACAATGTGAACAAGGAAAGAATGGGAAAATATTTCAAAGTATTAAGTGAAAAAGAATTTCAACTAAGGATACTGTACCCAGCAAGATTGTCCTTCATATGGGAAAAAAGACAAAAACATTCTCAGATAAACAAAACTGGAAAGAATTTACCAATACCAGACCAGCTATCCAAGAAGTACTGAAGGTTTTGCTTTATCAGGAAAACTAATGTTGGACACTCAGAAATAAGAGTACAAAAAACAACCAAGAAAATTTCCAGCCTAATGATAGTGGCAAGTTCAGAGTTGAGTGTTAACTTCTAGGATTTAAACAGAAAGATCAGAACACAGTAACACTCCAAACTGAGTAAAAGAGAGATTAATTACATGAGACTGAACTGGTGAAATAGAATTTTATGACTTTTGACTAAAACATTACTAATTTTCTTCTATGCTTTGTTTTCCAGATTTAAGGATTTTTGTTTTCTCTTGAACAATTGATAGTTTCATCTACCTACTGGTTGAACTGAATTCTTACCTTTTTCATGTTTTTAAGTCTTAATAAAATTTCTCTTAACATTTTTTATTTTGATTTATTAAAACTAAAACTGTTTTTCTTTAATTTAAAAAATGCATTAAAAATACCTATTTAATTACTGCAGTAAGCTATATAGCTCCAGTTAGGTGCTACTTGATAGTATGTTCATTTTACTCACTGAGATTTACACCTGAAGTCAGACATGTGTTCATAGATATGCATTTATTAGCTGCGCTTGCTATTGAAAGTATTTACATTAATTAAGATCTTTGGTGAATCAATAAAATGTGAAAAAAACGCATAAAGAGCAACTGCAGATACCAGAGAGTGTGTGGGAGGAGGGTAGGAAATGACAGAGGGTGAGAGGTAGGGAACCAAAGGAATAAAATAAAAATATATAAGAAACAAGAAATGGAAAATTATTTGTTGACACTAACACATATGGTAGTATCCTTAATTGAGCCAATATACAGTGTATTCTAGATGAAAAATCTCATTTGGTATACTGTAATGATGTACAGTGAATGAATGTAAATAAATAGATTTAAAAAAGAGATCTTGAGGATGAGAGAATATATTTACAAACTATATCTTATAAAAGAGACCGATAACCATAAACTGGGAACTCAAGCATTTACCTGAAGAAAAAAACTAAGTAATCTAACTAAAAGATGGAAAAATGAGCTGACCAGACAACTCTCTAAGGAAGAAATACAAATAGCCAATAAGTACATTAAAAAATGCCCAACATCATAAGGGAAATGCAAATCAAAACCATAATGAGATACCACTGAACTACAGTCAGAATGGTTAAGATTAAAAAAAAATGATAAATACTGATGAAGCTGTGGTGAAAAGGGACCCCTTCTACATTGTTGGTGGGAATGTAATTAGTACAGCTACTGTAGAGAACAATGTAGAGGTTTTTCAAAGACCTACAAGTCTAATTACCATATGATCCAGCAATTCCACTCCTAAGAGTCTATCCAAAGGATTGGTACACACTAAGTCAGAAAAATTCTTTCTGGTTCTTGATTATTGTGGCATCATTCACAACTGTTAAGACATGAAATTAACCCAAATGTCCAAGAACATATCAATGGATTAAATAAGTATGGTACATATACACTATGGAATACTATTGAGCCATAAAAAGGGATGAGACCTTGGCCTTTGATAGAAAGTGAATGACTATGGAAGATTTAATGCTGAGTGCAACAAACCAGTCTGAAAGAGTAGCATTGTATGATTGTATGTCCCCACTTAATATACACTGAATTTCTGCACTTTATGATAGAAACTGAAAGATTGGATGGTATAAAGGCATGAGAACTACTGTAGATACTAGGAACAGTGTGGAGAAGGGTGGGCAGAAGTGAGCAAGACTGAGGGAATCAAGGGGAAAGAAGAAGAAAGAAAAACATAGCAGACCCAAAGGTGGAAAACTATGTTGATGATATGTATGGTAATATCTTTGACTGGACTAATGTGCAGTGTATACATGCTGGGAAGATTCATTTTGTATGCTTCAAAAATGTACAGTAATTAAACGTAAACAAAAAATATAAAAGAAATAGTTTAATTTTTAATTATTATTATTTTTTTTATAATTACCAGAGAACTCATGTGCTTACCGGGGAAAAATGAGAGAAGAAGAGAGAACCCTGCAATGGGACACAGTCACATTGTAATCCTCTTTTTTCCACTTTTCCATCCCCTCATGACTATGGGTATATATGAGCATATTCCTAGCATGTCCTCAAACCACTGGAGCTGAGTCTTACACTGTGGTTGGCCATGCGGGATCAGGTTTTGAATGAGCAGTTTAATCACTTGACCACTGTACTCTGGGGAGGCGTTGGAAATAAGAACTTATTGGCTCCATGCCCGTGGTACATATTCTATTAGAGAATTTGCTTAAATGTTGGCAAGAAGCTCATAAAGCTTTTTTGTTACTACAAATATAATAAAGTGACTTGTTAGTAAAGCAGCTGGGTATGTATGTGTTTTAGAACAGCTACTAATTCATTCCTATGCAACCACCATACATCTTGTCACCAAATACAAATTTCTCAAACTTCAGAGGTATGAGAGAGAGACTCTGCAGCAGGAAAAACCACAACCTATGCTCGTAGTGAGAAGTTCATCAAAGTAGTCAGAAAGGCTGTGCTTAGAAATTACATTAAAAAAGAAAGCAGTCACCCTTTCCTACATTTCTCTGTGCACTGTGTGAGTAAGTGGGCAAATCAGCATGTGAAAAGATATTCAAGACCATTAGTCATTAGGGAAATACAAAGTAAATGCTGCAGTAATAAGTCAGTATATACCTATCAGAAAGGCTAAAATAAAAAATAGTGAAAGCATCAAATACTGATGAAGTTGTGGGGAAAGTGAATCATCCATTCATTGCTTGTGGGAATGAAAAATGGCACAACCACTATGGAAAAATGTTTAGCAGTTTCTTAAAAAAATTATGGCCTTGCCTCTGTTTCATAGTCAGTGAAAGCACATGCCAAACACAATTTTAATCCCCAGCAAGGTCAGCCTGAAATTATGCCATGGGTTGCCTACATGCTCAGGATCCTGACTGATTAGAATTCTGGAGGAAAAGGATCATAGTTTAACTATCTTTGGTGGAGTGTAATTGTGTTTCTTTCTCTATTTCTCTTTCAGGTAAGCATGCACACAATCTTTATACATTTTAAAAAATTAATTAAACATGCAATTGCCATACAACCCAATAATCTAACTCTTGGCCATTATCCCAGAAACTTATATTCACACATGGTCATAAACACAAAGAGTCAGAGAAGTTTTATAAACCTAGTCAAAAACTGGAGACAACCCACATGTCCTTCAACAGAGGGGTGGTTAGACAGACTTTAGTACATCTATCTTATGGCTATTACTCAATGATATAAAGGAACACGATTTTGGTAACAAGTTGGATGGATCTTATGGAAATTTAACTGCATAAACACACACATACACACACGAGACAAATCCCTAAAGAATTCACCCATGATACCATTTATATAATATTCTTGAGATGACAAAATTACAGAGATAGAGAACAGATTAGTTGTTGCCAGAGATTAGAAGAAGGGTAAGGGGAAGGGAGAGCTGTAGGAGGGAGGTGATTGTAATGGGGAAAAGGAAACATGAAGAAACTTTGTGGCTATGAAATTGCTCTATATGATGACTATAGTGGTGGTTACTTGATCCTAAACAAAGGATAAACCTGCATAGAACTAAAGTCACACACAAATTAGTACATATAAAAACAGTGAAATCAATGAATAATATCACTGATTTATAATTTCCTGATTGAAATATTACACTAATATAGGTGTCACTAGAGAAAAAAACTGGGTGACAGATACATGGGAATCCTCTATATTAATTCTTATAACTGCATGTGAACCTTAGATTATCTCCAGATGACCAGTTTAACTAATGAAAACTTCATTATCTTTCTAACGGAAAGCCAATAAGGAAGACAGTGAGCAACAGCTATTTTTAGCTACCAAGAGTCCATTCGTTCTTGTTTTGGGGAAAAAAAAAGATTCCTTTTGAGAACCGAGTTTTGTCATGGTCTGTGATTTTGGTAAAGCTGTAATCAAGGCACCTCGCCCACCCTCGACAAGGGTTGAGATACTGGTAGACATGTTCTTCCAGGATGCTGAGTCCTGAGCAAAGTAATGCAAGTGTGAGTGGAACAACTGGAATCCATTCATTCCAGAAACAGTGCCTTGACAAGGGTGCTGAATATTCCTG
>NW_006202960.1:236977-268714 GCF_000334495.1 Tupaia belangeri chinensis
CTGCTCAGATCACTGGACTGCCCTGCGTTCTGGAGATTTCATCTTAATTTCTGTTTTTCTAGCCTTCCACCAACTCCATGAACTTCTGAACCCCATTCCCAAAAGTCCTTTTAAAAAATGAATTCAGATGGATCCTGAACTTCAGCTGTGAAATATTGCTTTCAGAGACTTAAAATGAAGATTTTCTGCTGAGACTTCTTCCTCACTTATTTCTACTCCTACACAGTAAATGTCTAGACAGGCCCAAGTGGACAAGATCTAAACATCTGAATACAATTAGAGTCAGAATATTCTTCTATTCCCACTGATTCTGATGCACAAAGAATAAGAATGGAATGGAAGAGAGATTGCAGATCACCTCCTCCTGCACACTTCTGAATGCTCAGATTGAACTTCAAGAATTAGAAGAAATGCACCATCCATCAGATGACTAGAAATTACTGCAGGGTCACAAGAAATATGGAAAAAAAAGAAAATACCTCTCCTCCAAGGAAAAATAATAACTCCTCTTCATCCTCAGACAGTATGCTGAAATTCATGGAAATGTCAGATAAAGAATTTAGAATTTTCATGTCTACAAAGCTCACAGAGATCGAAGAGAGACAATAAACTGCCAAAGAGGCAGGGGAAAGGAGCTGACGAGCTTCAGGAGGTAAAGAAATTCTAGCAAGATCTAAAAGAGGAAATTCACACTATGAAAAAGAATCAAATGGACCTGTTAGAGATGAAGACTTTAATACAGGAAGCCAAAACCTCCTTCTAAAGTATTTTTTTTTTTTTGAGAGGTTTTTGCTATAGGGCGCGTGCACTCTCCAGAAAGACAGAGAGAGACAGAAAGATAGAAAGTGAGAAATCACCCCCCAGGGGCAATGACCACACCGCAATCCCTTCTCCTCTATTCTCCTCTTGGGATCTTGGGCACACACACACATGCGTCCGGCGTGAGTTTTAAGCCACCGGGTTCGGGATGCGAACCGCGGTCGACTACATGGGAGTACAGCGATGTAGCCATTATGCTAACTGCTGGTCCCACCTTCAAAAGTATTAAAAGCAGACTAGATCATACCAAAAGTCGAATCTCAGATGTAGGAGATAGATTCACTGGCCTAGAAAAACCCACCATGAAGACTGAGAAAATTGCCCCCCTAAAATGAGAATACTATATAAGAAATACTAGATACCATCAAATGTCAAAACATCTGGATAATTGGTATCCCAGAAAGGGAATACCCATAAGGGCATTGACAATTTATTCCATTAAATCCTGAAAAGAAAACTTTCCAAACCTAGAGAGACATTCAAATATCCAGTCCCAAGAAATAAAAACCATCCCCAATAGAATCAAGAAGATCTTCTCCAAGACACATTATAACAGATTGACCAAAACCACAGACAAAACAAGATACTAAGATTGGCAAGAGAGAAACATCAAGCTACCTGCAAAGAATATCATATCAGGCTGACAGCAGATCTGTCATCGGAAACAATGCGAGTGAGGAAAGAATGGGAAAATACATTCAAAGTGTTAAGGGAAAAGCAATAGCAACCATGGATACTATACCCGGCAAGATTATCCTTCCTATGGGAAGACAAGACAAGAAAATTTTCAGATAAACAAAACCTGAATTTACCAACACCAGACCAGATCTCCAAGAAGTTCTGCAGGGGCCACTATACCAGGAAAATTAAATAAAGTCACACAGAAATAAGAGTTCAAACACTAAGAAAATGGCCAACTTCAGCGTGGGGACAAGTCTGGAGTCGAATATTATATTCCAGAATTTAATTGGGATAATTGAATCACAACAGAAGATAGATTAAGTGCATGAGACTGAACTGGTGAAATAGCATTTTATAACTTTTGACTAAAACATTGCCAATTTTCTTCTAGGCTTTGTTTTCCGGTTTTAAGAATTTTTGTCTTATCTTGAGCTGCTGATAGGTTCATGTACCTACTATTTGAACAGAATCCCAACCTATTTCCTGACTTTAAATTTTAAGCATATTTTCTTAGCATTTCTTTGATTTATTAAAGTTAAATCTCTTTTTCTTGAAATTAAAAAAATATAGTAAGAGAAAAAAGAAAAGAAACTAATTTAGTCATTTTGGGTTAGCTGTTCAAAGAGATCTTACAACTACTTGAACCATTACCAGGTTTCCCATCTAGTTCAGTTCTTTTCTTATTTTTTTTCTTTGACTAAATTAGAACATCCAAACTCTAAGGCTAGTTAAGCAGGATGGAGAGCAATGGTTTCGGGGACTCTCTCAGGTAGGAGTTACTGTGAGAAGTAAATGCATTGATACATGGGAATTATTGAGCACTGCCCATATAGGGAGGCTGTTGACAAATGCTTATCATTTGTATCATTTGTATGGGAAGGGAGAAAAATGAGCCTAGTGACAGCCCTGTGAAGAGGTGAGGAGCTCAGCAACCGTAGGTAAGGAGAAGCCAATGGTTATAGCATCTGAGGTGGGAGGGAAGGTGCATGCTGTGACACCACAGAGGTCACGGTGGACATTTCCTCTTCTTCCTGTTGAAGTACCTGAAGTGATTTTTTTCTTCCATTCATGAATGATTTTGTTGAGACTCAGATGAGATGGATATTGTTTAAAATAACAGTGTGAATTTAGAAATTCTCTTTCTTAAGAATCCAGAATTCATTTGGTGTTCTTAGTCCTTCATTTGTCCTTTGAACGACATCAGACACTATTGTGACATGTTTATGCAGTCAGTGCTAGGAAGCAGAACCTGGCGTGCCAGTGACTGGAAGTCATTCTGTGCAGAAAGGCTGAGCTGACTGGCCCAAGAAAAATTTCTAAGGTGGAGATTATGTTTCTTTCAGAGTTGAAATGGAAATCCTCTCCCCTTCCCCACATTTGGATAACCTGTTTAGGCTCTATTTGCGTTTGTTTTTCTTGAAGCAAAGTATTTAATTTCACTCCTAGAGTAACTACAACTGAAAGTAACTATTGAGCAAGTGCAGTATTTAAACAGCTGAGTCACCTCCCTGGCAAGTCTGCAGAATGTGTCAAAACACACATACATAATCAGGTCAGCTCTTTACAAGCAGGCATGTAAGTATTAGCTAGCAATATGCCTTAGGAAACCCATTTTGCCTTAATGCAACTATGGGCAAAATTGAAAGTCGATTGATTGGAGGTGAAGTCATCAGTGACTGTGAACTTTCTCGGCTGGTCAGAAAGAGACATTACTTAAATTGCTGATGTTTTTAGTTTAAGGTACTTTCTTCTCTGCTGCTCATTTGATTTAGAACAGAGAACAGAATGAATTCCAAAAGAAATGATAGAGGCCCCTAAGATCCAGTAAGGTGACAGTTGCATTTGCAAAGCTGTAAAACAGGTGGGGGCCGTATAGGAGCTGGATGACAAAGGATCAAAAATATAATTTCCTAGACTGGAATCACACCGCTGCCTTCAGAATGCAGAAGAGGCAGAATTAACCCACTCCAAGTAAAGCTCTGAGCACTCTAGGAGGACGTGATTTCTGGGTTGGGCTCAGAAATGGCAAACAGGAAATGGTGATAGCAAGAGGGGCATCTGAGGTTGCTACCATGTTGGCATTGTGGCCACACTTACTGCCTGAGATACTGCCTCCTTTCTCATGGTTCTCAGGTGAGCATCAGACACTGGAGGAAAATTGGAAAAGAAGATTGCTAAAATAATTATGATATAGTCTAACCACGGAGTGCTAGGTAAATGCCTGTTGTATTATATTGGCTCTATCACAGAAGAGGCCCAGTCTTGGTAGTCTGTTTGCAACTATAGGCTGTAGTCCCAGCTACTCAGGAGGCTGAGGCAGAGGGACTGAGATATAGCAAAACACCATATAAAACACCATCTCCACCAACACAACCATCACACACACACACACACACACCAAAAAATTCAACTGAAGTGTTTGTATCGTGCGAGGACACTTAATATCTTAGACATTTCATGGTGGACAGAGATGAATTCTGTACTTAGTCCATGAAAATGGAAGTTTTGTCCCCTGAGAAAAAACTCTAAGAAGATGGGGAGTTTTGCGGTAAAAATTCCAGAGCTGAATTCCAGAGCTGCAGGCCTCCCAGAGCTGCCCCAACCCACGGTGACCTTTCTGAGTAGAAATATTTGCTTCTGTCTTTGAGATCCCCAGCAACGTTTATTGTGATGTCTGTGGTTCAGTGGTGCAGTGACACGGCACCTGGAAAATTGAGAACAGACCCCAGGTTAAAAGGCAAGTAACATTCTGGTTAGAATGTTTAAACTGGGGAGTTGACCCCATCCATGATGAAAGGCACTAGGGAGCCATGTTGGAATGTCTTGGAGATGAGAGGCAGCACAGTGACCTTCTATATGATGTCCCTCAGGACTTCTTTGTTTCCTGATGAAATCTGGAGAAAAGGAGAGGGCTGTGCTTTCTGAGATTCTCTCTATCAGAAGATGTGATGAAAACCTCGGCTTCAGGACCCCACCAAGGAGAAAACTTACCAGATTATTAGGTTGATGAGGAAGACAGGAAGTCTGTGTATTATTTGAAGGGGCCACTCCAACATTTTACAACTTCTTCTGGGTGGAATAGAGTGGAAACTCATTGCATAGAAGGAAAGGGCGCCAACACCTATCCCACAGATCTGCCTAAGGGTCAGAGGTCAGGGCAAGGCCTTGTCATTCCTGTCACCCTGGACTCAGGCCTGGGCCCCTAGACCACTGCAGGTATAAATTCTAGGCCAGTGCTAGCCAACTCAGACCCTCTACCTCACATCTACTTCCTTTTCCCAAGTGGAACTAGGAGTGTATCATTCTTTTTAAAGGACTTCAAACAGTCCAGGTGGAAACCCAGGAGGGGTTTCCTACAACAATTCAATTAGAAAGTGGAAGAAAACCATCAGAAAACCATCCGGGGGAGAGAGCCAGGTCCCATAGCTATATATTTATTGAGCATTGTTTCCCTTAATGAACTTAAACAGGTCTGCATGCATTATGTTAAGATCCAAGTGTGTAAGAGAGGCCAAAACACTCACATGATCAACAGACAGCATCTTCATGTCAACTGTCCTTTCTACAGTATAGGTGTGACTTCGAACTGAATGTCATTTCTCATGAATATGTCAATGTTTGGGGAAAGATTTTAGATATGGCTGGTTCTATCAATACTGTGTTATCTCTTAATTTTTTACATATCCTTATGTGTTGCTGGATTGATTATTTTTTTTAATAGAGCATGAAATCAAAGCTTAAGTAGGATATGTCATTTGTTCAGAGTTTATGTCTATGAAACATTTGGCTAGAATTATCTACAATCCAGATTCATTGTAACTGGATAATAAATGGGATCATGAGACACTGAAAATTTTTGCTCCTATGGGGTTGTCATGTTACACTGATTCTTTTTTTTTCTTCAGAAAAATTGTTCTATACGGTGTATGCACTCACTGGAGAGACAGAGAGACAGGAAAAAAAAAAAAACAGCCTGGCCATACCCCCTTCTCCATTATCCTCTTGGGATTTTGGGCACACATGCACATGTGCCTGGCATGAGTTTTTGGGCACACACGAACAAGCCCCCAGGTCTAGGACTTGAACTGTAGTCAACTACGTGGGAGTCCAGCAGTGTAAACAGTCCAACTGGTCCCTTCTACTTTAATGTAGAAATGGCTATGCCTTAGAAAGGTGTATGTATAAATGGAAGCTTTGGAATGTTCTGCAATGTTTTAATCCAAGTTAAGTTTTTCTAGCAAAACATTCTTAGTTATTAGCTCTACTGCCCACCTCTGTCAAAATAATAAACAATGGACAAAGCGTAAATGATTTGTATTGTTATTACAGTGTGAAAGGAAAGTCAAAAAGATAAAATAGAGATGAAGTTTAGACAAGTTTCCCAACCTTTTCCCCTTCATTAATGGTGTAGAAAGTGAAATGATGCGGCCCCTGTGGAAAACAGTCTGGTATACCTCAACAACTTATGCATATTAGTTCCTTTCCTGTGTTTATAACCAGAGAAAGGAAAACAGACATTAGTGTAAAAATGTATTCACGAGTGTCCACAGGGTCCTTATGGAAGCAACCAAATTTCTGTCACTTGATGAATATTAAACAAAATGTGGTGAATCATAAAAAAGGAATGTTTTCAGCCATAAAAGGGAATGAAGTAATGGCTTGTGCTGAAATATGGATGACTCTTCAAAACCCCATGCAAAATGAAAAAGCTAGACGCAAAAGATCCATGTTTTATGATCCATTTACAGGAGATGTGCATCCATTTACAGGAGAGGTGCAGAATAGACAAGTCCACAGAGGAAGAAAGTAGACTGGAGAAAGGAGGTGGAGGGAATTTAGTCCTGAATTAAGCTAAAAACCACTGAAATACTTATGTGAAGTATCTCAAGAAAAATGCTGCTACATACATAACAAAAGGTGGCATCAGTAAAACATAGTCTTTGTGCCGCTATGGTAAGCGGCAAAGTCAGGAAGCCCTTTGTCTAGCGTGACACTCGGCTTACACAGGTACCTGCCATGGGGCTGTTGCAGAGAAAGGATTCTGCATTTGTGAGGAGCTGGTACTCTGGAGGTTACAGCATAAGTAGAAAGATTGCTGCCATGATGACAATGACGGCGATGACACCATCAGCTAAGTAACACCCCAGTGTCAGGCATTCTGAGCATTTCCATGTGTTTCTCAGACAATCTTCACAGAAATCCTATGACGGTGGTCCTCAATCTTCAGATCATCTAGACGGCTCAGGAAAACCAGACTGATGAAGCTCATCCCCCCCTCCCCCTGAGTTCTGATTCAGTAGGTCTGGGATAGGGCTGGAACTCATTTTTCTCAAAGTTTCCAAGGATGCATATTCCACTGGTCGGGGACCTCTCATTGAGAAACACTGACCTAGGATATGAATGCTCAAATACGCCCCGTTTTATAGACCGTGATGGTCATGAAGTGGGGGGCGAGGCAAAGAATCAGTCATGCTGCGTATCAAGTTCCTTTGTAAAGGACCTAGAAAGTGCAGCAGAGGGTTTTTCACCCACATCCCTCCGCCATCACTTGCTCGACAACTTCTCCTCTGGACCCAAGGGAACCAGGAGATGTAAAATTTAAGTACTAAGGCATGGAGATGGAAAACCCAAGGCTCCCTGGGGCCTGGGGTCTGATTCTGGACTTTGATGGGTGGAATCATATTTAAATGAGGAAAGATAGGAGCTGAGTTAAAGGAAAATATTCAATTTTTAAAGCACAGTAAGGAAGATTATATTCAGGACCACTGGGATAGATGCAGGGACCACAGCAGTGTGGACTTGCCATGAGGGAGAGATTGAGCTCAGCTCCCAATACAGCATGGCCAGGTGGGCGTTTATCCCTGAGGAGCAGTGAGAATCGGACAGGAAACCCTGGGGCTGAGGGGTTCTGGCTCAAGCCACCTGTCAGAATGCTTGCTGGAGACAAGCTGGGTGGTCCTATAACAGGAAAAACAGAACAATTTTTTAACCCCCTCCCATTTTTTTTTTTTTTTTGAGAGGTTTTCGCTATAGGGCGCGTGCGCTCGCCAGACAGACAGAGAGAGAGAGAGAGATAGAAAGCGAGAAATCATCCCCCAGGGGGGATGGTCACGCCACAATCCCTTCTCCTCCATTCTCCTCTCGGGATCTTGGGCACGCACGCACACGCGCCCGGCATGAGATTTAAGCCACCGTGTCCGAGACGCGAACCGCGGTCGACTACGTGGGAGTCCAGCAACATAGCCATTACGCCAACTGCTGGTTCCGCCCCCCCTTTTTTTTTTTTTGCCTTACTTTATTCCTCTTCCTGATACTTTAAAGGTTTACTGGTGGTTGTAGTTTTTGTAACTAATGTAATCTGTCACTACTATAAACACTAATGTCATAAATAAACCTGTCTGCTTAGAAGAGGAAACTTAAGTCGCTTGCTTTAGATAATGATTGAAAAAAATTGCATCCCTTCCAGGCAATAAATCTGAAGAGATGGGAATGTTTACTCAAGGATACCATGTAACAGCCTAAATTAGGAAACTGTAGTGATGTCATCCTTCACCGTAACAGTTACTCGCAGATGTTTAGATTGTCTTGTTACACAGCATAGCTCTAAAAATGTTATAGTTTCCCTTTATCTATCAATGCATGTCACAAGTCTGAGTCAATAGACTTAATATTGCAGTAAAAACAAAAATGATTCCATAAATTCATATGAGAGGAAAAAGTACACAAAACAATACTGGGAAAATCATGAGAGTAACAAAAACTAGCTAAATTTATGCTGTAGATAACAAAAGGTAAGCGAGAAATGTAACATAACATGCTGGAAATTTCTGTTCTGGAGGTTGGTTGAGAACTGGCTAGCGTTCAGCCAGTCCTTGTGCTCAAACACTGCTAAATAAACTACTTGCTTCCTCTCTGCTTCACCGCTCAAGTATTCACAGAAATGGCTGTTGGACTTTAAGCCTCAGCAGTCTGACATTATCTGGTGAACAGTGTAGGAGGAAGAATGTGATCAGACATCCAACATGGGGGATTCTTGCTAAATGTGAAATAAAAATAATTAAAGATTGGATTTGTTTCAGAATGGGGCTAAGATGTAGCTGAGTAAAGGCAAGCTGAAGGTGACAGGAATATGTACCTGTCCCTGGCTTTGTATCTGCTCTGATCCCCTTTCTGCCCAGTAGTGCAGACAAGGACTGGGCTCCCACATTCTCTTACCTGCTGTAGATCGGCCCTGCCCAAGGAGAGCATAATCACCTTCAGCCCTCTCCCTGAGGTTTCATTACCTGATCTCACGTCACAGAAGGAAGATTGAGAAACGTCAACACACCTGGACAGAGTTCGTCAGGAGCTATTATCCTTCCTCCAGGCCCACCAACCTCTCAAGGAGAATTATTTACTCATGGTGTTCTGAATACCGAATCTGTTCTTTCTCTCTCCCCATTCAGGAAGTTTGCCTTTAAAACCACTGTGAAATCTGTAAGAAGCAGCACACAGTATTCAGAGCACTTGGAAGTGTGTTCAGGTGACACTTTCTAAGTCCTAACTCAAGCAAATCACTTCATTTCACTTACTTTGGCTTAGCCTTCTTTTAAGGTTGACAGGAATAATGTAACTTTAGCTATCCCCCTTTAACACAGGCCAGAGTGACCAGACGTCACCTGTGGGAGGCACAGAGTGGGATCCTGATCAGACCTGGAGCACGAATCCCAGCTGTCCAGGATGGTGGGAGGTTCTCGCTAAACTGCCTTAACTGAGATCTTTGCTAGAACTAGATTTCACAAGGGAGGGCCTTGGTAGGTCTAGCAGAAGATTCAGAAAGATGACTAAAATTTGGCCAAAGAATCTCTGTTACCACCCAGGAGCTGCTGTCTAGACTGGGCTGGGCCTCCACCGTTGCCTCCCCCAGCAGCTTGCTGTGATAGCTGGTGTGTTATGGGTCAGAACAGGCTTCCTAACCTGATGTACACACAATTTGCTAGGACTCAGAGATTTGTAGCAGAAAAAAAGTTTATTTAAAAGGCTGGCCCAGTGAGGACAGGCAAGATAAACATTTCAAATTCCCCTCCCAGCAGTTAAGGAGTCTTTAAGAAATTAAGGAACTATAAAGGAGGTAACTGGGAATACAGCAAATAGAACTGGAGAAAGGAGAAAGGCAGGCTGAAGCCAGCGTGATCGGGCGCAGTGGGTCGTACGCTGGTTCAAACAAATGATGACCTTCTTGCGATCTGGAGTGGAGAATGGAGGTGCAGCGTTTGTCCCTCTACTTTGACCAGATGCCGTCAGTCACTGACACAGGCCCAGTAGAAAGGCCAGTGGGAATAACTTAGGCTGAAAAAAGTGCCAACCTCACATTCCTGAAAATATCTTGAGCAAAACATATCGTGATCCCTTTGTGAAAGACACGTTTTACAACGAAGCAGTGAAAAGATCTAGTGATACATTAACTAAATTACGTGAGTCTTTAAAGCAGGGAATTTAATGTATCCGTCTATTGTTTCATTCACTGTTCACAGCAATAAAGCTTAGGTATAAGTTTGTTAGGCTTTAACCCTAATGAGAAGTTGCCCAACCTCAGGTGTTTCTTTGTTTGATTATTTCTAGGAGACAAAAGCCCTGCTCCTAGGATCAATTCCTGGTCAGATTTTAAATTCCAAATCTGGTGACAATAATTCAGTGACAATCAGAAATATTAAAAATAAGACTTTCATTTATTCGTCAATTTAAAAAAATGCATAAAACATTCTTTTAAAAAATGTGATACCACAAACAGGAAATAGAATCAAACAGTTAAACGTTCTCAATTTTCTATGTGCTCCTCTCTAAAACAAGAATCAGAGAATTCTTCTCTATAAAAGCTTTGTGACTTCTGCTTAATCATCATCTCTACTCTCACGGCTTTTGCTTGTTTTTCGTGTATTCTCTTTTGCTCCCCACTCCTGCCTATTCTCTCTGCAATCGCTACTTCCTTTTCTGGTGGTGTTGTTCTTCAATATGATCTGTAGCTGTGGTCCCGAGGACATCTAAGCTTCATCAAATCTACAGGATCCACTGAGAACCTTAGCTTCTACATTTGAGCACTAACTAACTTTGACTCTCTACATGAAAAAGAATGAAGTCAAACCTTTATTTTGCTCTATTTACAAAAATCAAATTAAGTAGATCATACATCTAAACTTAAGACCTGAAACTATACATTTTAGAGAAAAACATAGGAGAAAACTTCACGACCTGAGACTAGTAATTATTTTTTTTTGATATAACACTAGTCCCCCTTCCTCCAGAAAACAGAATACATAAAATGAATTTCATGAAAATTTAAAATGCTTCAGAAAATGATTGATGAGGTATTTAGAATCTGAACTCTTTCTACATTGCTCGTGGTAATGTAAAACACCTTCATCTACTGTGAAAAATGTGGGAAAAAATAAACATTAAATGATCATATCTAGAAATTTCACTTTTGAGTATATAACCCAAAGGATTGAAAACAGAATTGAACAGGCATTCGTATACTTGCATTGATAGCAGCATTATTAACTGTAGCTGAATGTGGAAACAATAAGGAATGAATAGATAAACAAAGTATGGTACAAGGGGACCACAGTGTATGGAAAAATGGAATTAACATAATGAGTTTATTCTGGTGCAAAAATGTTTTTTGAAATTCTGGGCCAGGCCATTGTGTAAACACATGGTCAACTGTGCAGTTTGATCCCACACCTGGTGACTTGAGAAACATGTTGGGCATGTGTGGGTGGGTGTCTAAAATCCTGAAAGAAGGAGAGATGGATTAGAAGAGATTGCTGTAAGAGTATTCCCTGTAGAAAGTGCTTTCTTACTTTTTCTCTTTCTGTCTGTCTCTCTCTTCTCTGTCTCTCTCCAGCAAGGTTCATTCCTTCTGGCAAAATTTTTAAAAAAGGAGGGCCAGTAGGTGGTGCACTGTTTATGGATGGATCGCACAAGTCTGACTGTAGTTTGAATCTGGACTCGGCTTCTTGAAATGGGTGTGTGCATGTCCAGACTCCCAGAGGAAAACAGGGAAGGGATTTAATCGTGGCTGTCCCCCTTGGGGGGGTGATTTCTCACTTCTTCACTCTCTCTGGCTCTGTCTCTCTTCAGCAATAATTTCCATAAAATTTTTGATGACCTCTTGTAAACACATACAATGGAATATTATAGTTTCAATTTAAAAATGAAGGGCGCTCTGATGTGTTATAGCATGGATGAAGCTTGAAGACATTATGCTAAGTGAGATAGCTAGAAACAAAGGACAGCTATTCTGTGATTCCACTTAATGAGGTAACTAGAGTGTTAGTCTATTTTGTGTTGCTATAATAGATCACAACATACTGAATAATTAATTTAAGGCACAAAAGTTCCTTGGCTCTTGACTATGGAGGTTGGGAAGTTCAATATCTATTATTTCCTGGCATATGGCAACAAATGTTGTGCACATTACAGCATGGCAAAAAAGCATCATGTGTTAGAGGAGTAAGACTGGTGAGAACCAGAGATATAGGGGGCCTGAATGCATTCTTCTAAGGAACTCACTCCCAGTCCCACAATAGACAAGAACCCATGAGTAAGGGCAGAGCCTGGTGGTCTGATCAGCTCTGTAATGTCCCGCGTGTTCATATTGCTACCATGGCAATTACATTTCAACATGACTTTAGAAGGAACAAACATTTCAACCACAGAAGCACTCAGATTCATAGAAAGAGAAAATAGAATGGTGGATTCCAGGGCTGGGGAGGGAGATGGAAAAGTACTGGATAATGGGTACATTGCTTCAGCTTAGGAGGGCACAAAATTGTGGGAATGCATGTGGAAATGATTGCACCTGATGTGGATGGACTTAGTGCCATAGAACTATACACTAGAACATTTGTAAAGTGTCATTATTATGTAGATATTGTAAAAACATACATTGTGTGCCTCTAGAGGTAATCAATGTAATCATAAATAGAAATAAGTTCACAAAAAAGAAACTCACACTATGTCTTCATTTTTTACAAGGAACTAAAAATATACATACAAAGTTTATTGTGGAAAGGAATAAAGTCCTGAATTTTTTTTTTCTTAAAGGTATTTTTTAGAATGAAAAACAGAAATATATATGTATATGTATTTTGTGTGTGTGTGTGTGTGTGTGTGTGTGTGTGTGTATGTACATACACACAGGTGACAAAGATTTAGAGTTTAGAGTTTCTGGATTGTGTTCCCTTTAAAACTATAAGTATAGGGGCTGGCAGGTGGTGTGGTAGTTGGCGCACTGGACTCTCAGAGTGCCAGCTGCAGTTGGAGTCCTGCACTTGGCAGCTTGCTTTCTCACTTTACCTTTCTCTATCGCTCTTGGTCAAATTAAAATAAATAAATAAATAAGTAAAATAATTCTTAAACCTTATGTATATAAATTAATAAGTACATAGTGCATATTGATATATATTTTACCTCTGTTTGAAATGTTTTACCATAATACATATCTTAAATCATGACATTAAATGTCACTAAAGTCATTCGTTATGATCAAATGTCAAGAGAAGAACTTTGGATACCGAGGAAGGCATCATAATCTGCAAAGTACAGAGTGGGGATGTAAAAGCATATCTATATTTTGCTGTCAAGCCTCCAATGTTGTCAACTGCTGTTTCCTTGTTCATTAGCCAAACTTTCTGTAAATAGCATAATTTTGTTTGTTTCTAGGAAGACCTGGGGGAAGGAAGGATTCTGAATGGAGGAGACAGGGAAGGACATATGACAAAAGGTCAGGGACCCACCCAGGCAGTCCTTCTCCCTCCTAGGACCTGGGCCATGACCATGGTGCCCTATTTTGGGGGATGGCCTTTCTCTTCCTGATTCTTCAAAGCTCAGTTTCCTTCCTTACGTGAAGCTGGCAGACAGTACTTGTGCCTTGGGCTCTGCGTTCTTCCACTTGGCACCACCTTTGCTGTGGATTAACAAGGGACCTCTGGACTAGAGTACACTGGATTTGGGCCCTTCAGTAGATTTTAAACAATTCTAGGAGTAAAGGAAAAGCAGTGTTTGTAAATCCACATGGGCTACTCTGCAAACTCTTTTTTATGAATCACTAGGCCTGAAAGTCCTTAGTGTGTGCAAGGTGTCAGGGAGGAACCAGACTATCCTTGCACAGCCCAGAGGTGTCCAGCTATCAACCCTCCTTCCTCTTGCACGGTTCACACACACCCTGCTATCCTGGAGGGCTGGGACCCAGCTACATCAATTACCGTGAGTGAGAATAACTGGAGGCCCCGCCCAGATGCTGGTGCAGCCAATCATAGCTCAGGGAGTTGGTGGGGAGGGGCGTGGCAGTGCTGGCCCAGCTACTTCTAGGGGTCCTGAAGGCTGAATAGGCAGTCCTTGAGCAGCAGCTGCTGACACAGGAGATCCTTGTACTCTGTATCTATCATCTGTACCTCTGCAGCGGTGGGCCACATCAGGTAAGATTTCTGTGAGTCAGAGGGGATTTTGGAGCCATCTCTGGAATGAACTATCCCACCAGCCTTAGGCATGCCAGAGGTTAGGGAGTCGCCAGCCACGTGGTTTCCCTACTTAGCTGGGTGAGGAGGGCAGTTAGATCTCTGTATGCCTGCTGCATTCACTGTCTGGACCTGTGGGGAGGGCAGGAACAGGTGCGCCCCGTCTGGCCTGCCCCAGTGTCCATGAGCCTTGAGCCCAAAAGGTGCCTGCTTCTGTCTGGGAACAGGCACTGGGGGACCTGGCTTCCTGCAGTACAGCCACCATAACTCTGCTGGTTTTGGGACGTGAGTGGGGGTGTTAGGGGCACAGGTCCTAATGAAAGCTGCTGGGAATTGTGGGTATTCTCCTTCCTAGTTTGTCCTGGAAGACATTCGGAAAGGTTCCATTTAAGAAGGGAGATTCCAGAAAATATCTCACCTCCTGCTATATTTTAGCCAAAGAGACAGTGTGAGGTGGCCTCTTTACTATTGGGGATCCTTTGCCCCTATGTGTGATCAGATGTCCTTCTAATTAGGTTTTTGCCTAGGTGATCTGAACACTTTTCTACAAAATCTGGATTGACTGGTTTAGAGTTTTCTAATTGTTTCCTGAAGAACAAGGACCCCTCAGATCCTTTTCAGACTTTTCCCATTCTTGGTTGTTGCATACCCTGCTGCAGTTCTAAGACTCTGGACAGGCTGTTTTTCATTTTTCATTCTTGTGGCACAAACAAATACTTACCCTTGGCTTGTTTTTCTCCAACTATATCCTTTGGCTCTTCTAGGATTCTTGAGTAAATACTTGGGGAAATAGTTTAAATACCATGATTCCTCCAGAGTGACCTCAGTTTCTCCAGGGAGAGTAACATGTTTTTTTTAGAACTATTGATCTAATTGTATACTCGTTTCTTTTCTCTGTCTAGGATTGTGAAATATGAATCTTTTACTCTTTCTGGCTATCCTTTTCTTGGGAATGGCCTCGACTGCCCCAACCCTTGATGCTCGTTTAGATGAACAATGGACCCAGTGGAAGGCAAAATACAAGAAAACGTATGCTCCGGTTGGTAACATCTGAAACTGTAGAGGGACTTAAGAAACAATGTTCCTTAGTGCTTGAAGTCTAGAGCCATAGAGTAGTTTCTAGAGGCTGGTTCTTCCCGAGGCAGTAATTGAGTAGCACCAATTATAAACATAATATGAGTATCCATCCATGCTGTGCCTGAGCTTGGAGAGCAGCTCTCAGAAGTGTGATGCCATTTTTGGCCATGGTTATCTTCATATTTAACTTCAAATCTACTTGGTGAGCATGGGGTTGGTTTTAAGTAGAAATAGAGACCATCACTTTTGTTCTTGCCTCTAGAATGAAGAAGAATGGAGGAGATCTGTGTGGGAGAAAAATATGAAAATTATTGAACAGCACAATCTGGAATACAACCAAGGAAAACAAAGCTTCACAATGGAAATGAACGCCTTCGGTGACATGGTGAGTTGGCGAAGGTTGCTTACATCTGTGTTCCCACTTCTCAGTTCTTTAGCAAAACAATATTCTCCCTTTTCAACATTTCATTTACATTTTCTTTCAGACTGAAGAGGAATTCAGCCAGATGATGAATGGATTTCTTAAACCAGAAGCACAAGACCGTGAAAATCTAGCAGTAACCACACTTTCCTAGGTCTTCCATATCTGTGGATTCAAGAGAGAAAGACCATGTAACTTCAGTGACGAAAACCCTTAGAGAATGTGAAGCCTTGCTGATATCTTGGTTTCTGAATACTGGTGTCCAGAATATGAGAAAATAAATTTATGTTGCAGTAAGCCAATGAGTTTGTGGTAATTTACTAAGGCTGCCCCAGGAGAAAGACACTCCTGGCACACAGCAAGTCTCACGTTCTCCTCAGCAATACAGACAGCACATTTGGAACCCCAGGGTAAGGATCATACAAGACAAAGTCAGACATGCTGCATGTGTAGGAGAAAGAAAGAAGTGACCGGGCAGGTCAGGAGGGCTCATAGGCCTTCCTCAGGGCCTTCAGGACATAGTTTCTGTTCAGAAGCTATAACCTAGTTGCTCACTCAAGAGTGTTCTAAGCTCAACAAAATGGTGCAATTCACACAGGAAATTAGAAATTGAAGAAGCCTGATGTAGCTTCACAGGGGTGTCGCTTGTAGCAGTGGATTTAGGGATTTGCTCAACAGTAGCAAGATATGAGAAGGTTTAGGTGTCTAGTCCCTTTCTCATGTATCCGCTCACCTCAGCCAAGCTCTAGGCAGAATTCATACCAGAAACAGTGATGATCAGAGAGAAAGGCATTTTCAAACATGAACATGGAGAAATGTAACAAAAAGTCTATTTACTTTTCAGAGGAAAAAAAAATAATAAAACACGTCAGTTCTTCCTACTCTGTTCTTCCACAGATCACTTTGGTGAGCTCTGGTTACCAAATTGGGTGTGAAGATATTTTGTCTTCAGCAGGTGATTCTTCATGGACACTGGCTGGGTGTCCTCTCAGTCTATTTAATTCTGACAGTATCTACCTCAGATCACTCGGGAGAGGGCTCCACCCCACATGACTGCCTCCCACATCGGAGACCAATCGCTGGTGATAAATTGGTGCCTATACTTTATTTGACCATCTGTAAATTTTGGTTTCCATGACTCTCTTTAGGTGTTTGATTAGGTCATAGAACTCAGGGAAATACTAATTTTTACTGGCTTATTAGAGACTGTTTCACAAAGGATACAAATGCACTGTCAGATGGAAAAGTCCATAGGACCAGGTGGAGTTTTCCTGCTCTTTCAGTGGTAATCACCCATGGACACTTGGCAAATGGACGTTTGAATGGGAAGAAAAGTGTGGCGATGTCAGTCAGCAAGGGAGGGTTCTATTAGATTTCTCATGGGCACCTATTTTTATTTTTTTTTGCAAATTCAATTCTTGAGAAGTCACAATTCGAAGTAACTCTCAGTAGGTTTGAGAAGTTGGATTTTGTAATTTTTTTATTTCCTTGTAATCAGATTTTCTGTAAGAGATTTTAAAAAGTATTTGTTTTGCCTAAGATTAGGAGTGAAAGAAATTCCTAGAAAAATTGTGGGAAATTAGACCAACTTGAGAATTTGCCCAGAATTAAAAATTCCTCATAAGGAGGCTGCATGTGCACATTCAGAGTTGCTGTCCCAGCCATGCAGTCTGTGTCCTGCCACCTGTGAGAAGCCACATCCCCTCTCCATGTTCTAACTGGCTTTATCAGATTATGGGGAGGCTTCAATTCAACTTGCCCATGTTTAGTCATCTTTCTGATGAGAAAGGGGAAGCCAAATTGCCAGGTGGAAGAAAGTGCTAAAAGAAAAGAAACTAGAAACCCAGTGACTGAGCAGGGCTTTGTAGAGCAATGCAGTCACCATGTTACGTTTACCCACTTGTGTACTGAACAGATGCTGTGTCTCCTCTATACCTAGGCTGTGCCAAGCATGGAGGCAACCACTGTGAGTAGAAGCAGCAAAGTAGAGCCCTGAACAATGAGAAAACAGCCAGACAGTGTAAGTCAGGTCAGGGTGGCCAAGCAGTGACCCACCAGCCAAAGCTGGCCCCCACCTACATTTGTACATAAGCTGTGATGGGATCACAGACACACCTCCTTGTGTGACTGATTTGAACACCTTATAGAACTAACAGCTGCAGAGAGACCACCTGGCCCTTTGCAGGAAGGGCTGTTGCCCTCTGAAGTAAGTGTCGTGCAGGGAGAGAAATAGGATGAAGGGGGATACAGTGACAGTGGAGGGGCTGCTGCACACTGGCTCATCAGGGAGGCCTCTCTAATGCCTTTAAACCTACACCTAAAAGGTGAGAGGGAGGAAATAGCCAAAGGAAATGCTGGGGAAGGCAGAGGATTGAAGGAGGACACAGGTCCTGGCCAGTAAAGAGTTGAGTGTGTTCAAGGAAGTAAACAAAGAAGGGGAGGGTTACAGTGCTCCTGCCAGAACTGGGGCATGCGGCTCCAGCAGTGAATGGTGCCCAGTGGGATGGAAGTGGCTGGGAGAGCTCCATAGTCCTAGGTAAGGAGATTGGTCTGACATAAGTATGTGAAGCAGACAGATATGAGGTGTGACCCAGGCTTTAGGAATTCCCTCTGGCTACTCACACTGGGATGTCAAGGTCAGGTGGAGGAGCAGAGAGATCTGACAGGAGAAGGTCTTGGGGCCCAGGCGAGATGTGATGGCATTGGTCTGGGGTTGTCCATGTTCTATTACTTTAGGAGCCTTCAGTAAGAAGACAAAGGGGGCTTACATTCTGTGAACGTATTTAAAATGTGTGATTAGGGACATGTGGATGGTTAACAGTTATGCTGCTGGACTCGCATGTAGTTGTCCGTGTTTTGAGTCCTGGACCCAGTGCGTGTCCAAGATTCCGAGAGGAGAAAGGAGAAGGGATTGCAGTGTGGCCATCCCTCCTGGGGGGTGATTTATTGCTTTCTATCTCTCTGTCTCTATCTGATGAGCACACATGCCCTAAAACAAAAACCTCTCAAAAAAAGGAAAGAAAGAAAGAAAAAGAAAACATTTTAAAGTGTGTGATTAAAGCTACACACAGGTGAATACCGTATGTGGTACACATGCTCCTTAATGAGCCCTGAAGAAGGTTCTAGGTCAGCATTCGCCACTCCCTAGAGTTTGCAGCTGCTCTCTCCTCCCTTAGCCTGGATTCTGCCTGCACTGAGGAGGTCATGCCCCTCCCTCGGACACCCTAGACTTCATGGGGCTATTCCAGCCACACCTGCAGAGCTAGGGTCACATCTGGGGAGAGGAGTCACATGGAGGTAGCACAAGAGGCCCAGGTCTGAACTCCCTGGGGGATGTGGGAGATGTTTCCTGCATGGCCCGCCCTGATCTAGCCAGGGAGCGCCTGAACAGGCCAGGTTTTGTGATCAGCTCAGTTCATGGTGGTCTCACAGCTTTATATTTTTTTATTTTTTTAGAGAGGTTTTTGCTGCAGGGCATGTGTGCTCACCAGAAAGACAGAGAGAGACAGAGGAGACAGAAAGTGAGAAATCACCCCCAGGTCCCTTGTGCTCCATTCTCCTCTCAGAATCTTGGGCATGCACACACACGCGCCTGGCATGAGTTTAAGCCACCGATCTGGGACTCAAACTGCAGTCAACTATGTGGGAGTCCAGGAACATAGCCATTATGCCAACTGCTTGTCCCCATCTCGTAGTTTTTTAAAAGTATATATAATAGTTGCACTTTTCTGCTCCCCTCCAAATAAATCAGTATTGTACTTTTTTTTTCTTTTTTGATAGAAGACATAGGCATAGCTATGTTCACACTACAATCCCTTCTCCATTTCCCCATCCCACAGGGCTTATAGACAGGCACCAAGATGTTCCACCAGTGCTGGGATTTGAACCAGAGTCAGACATGTGAGAGCCATCTGCCTTAACCACAAAACCACAGGCTGGCCCTTTCTATCACTCTTAGAACCAGGCTAGAGCCCTTCCTCTGGATTCGGAGCCCAGATCATTGGATTACTGAAGCTGAATTCCCAGGAGATGCCCTAGGGCCACACAACCCTTTTCTTCTTCACTATCTAGTGGCAAAACTGTGAAAATGGGCCCTCAGTAATGAAGGAGAAAGTTCAGAAAGTTCTATTCAGAAGTCCACATCAATTCAGGTGTGTTTAGATTCTCCAAGGTGTTAGTGAAGAGAATGCAGGGCCATCCTGCAGGATGAGGGTAGGTTGGCTCAGAAAGCAGAAAACCCAAGAACATTTGCTTCTCCTTGCCTTAATCATTTCATTGTATTCTCAGGGCTCTGTGAGGTGGAAACATGAACACATTTCAGAAGAAGGTAAATCAAGGCTAGAGACGGAAGTTTGTGCCTGCCTGGGCAGAGGTGGAACACCCAGCCAGCGAGCCTCAACCACCTGCTGCAGTAGCGGTGGGGTGGCGAGAAGTATTGAATTAGTTGCCAGCATTGACTGGTCAAGGGATCTCACCCAAAAACTTTACATACTTACTTTCTGTGGAAAATCAGAAGACTTGGCCACCGTGGTTAGTTAGTAGGAAGGAAGGTGCTGGCCTATTTAGAAGGATAAGGCTCTGTATTTCATGGCAGTCTCCCCCTAGTCCTTCCTCACCAGCTTCAAGAACCCTAAGAGAGCAGGAGAAAGGGCTTAGAGCAGATGCCCCTGCCCTGAATATGAACTTGTGCTTTGTGATGACATTTCAAAACGGTAAAGAAAGGATGGTCCCCCAGAGCAGAAATACACTGGAGTGTGTGGCCCTGGGTTCGGTCACTCCTAGTCAGTGTCAGAGATGGGACTCATTCTAGATCTGGGCTGCCCCCACGCTAGGGTCCCCACAGAGGCTTATACTTTACACTTACTGTCCCAATGGCCTACCTGTTCCTGCAGGCTGCAGGGTATTTATTGAAACCATCCCTGGTAGTATGGAGGTTCCACTGAAGGGGCATTCAACACATGCCTGTGGCTGTGAGGGGGCAGAAGGCTGGGCGTGTGGCCTCTGTACCTCTACACCACCTGACAGGTGTGGGGTGCTGTGTTTTAGTGGTCACTGGTAGCCTCTGGTCTGAGAAGCTGCTGTAGGACTGGACTGGGAGATGTTTGGGGCAGAGGGGATGTCACCAGCATTCCAGTCCCTTCTTGGCCCTCACAGTGAGTTTATCTTTGTAGAACAGAAAGTAGATCCTGTCACCAAGATCAGATATCAGAGGAGTGGCCTGGGAGACCTGGGACCTGGCTGGGAATGGACTGAGCAGCTGATCTCTGTTGGACCCTGGGAACATCCTTGTCACCTCACAATGGCCCTGCTCCAGCCTGATGGCCATGTCTGCTCATTCCTAGTCTAGGGCCCTGGACACCCGAGGCCTCTCCTAGAATTGTCAGCCCTTTCTCCTTTCCATGGATAGGTGCTCATCGGGGGTATTATTGCCACTCATAAAGGTGGGAGTGTGTTTGCTTCCAGAATGTTGGCTCTTTGCTGTTGCCTTTCTCTTGAAAACACTGGGAGCAAAGGCTGAGCTCCCAGCTGGGAGCCAGGCTGTGTCCTGGTTGTCAGTGGAGCATGGCTATACACACACACACACACACACACACACACACACACACACACACAATTAAGTGCCTCAGGAGTAAACAAAAAAACCACTGATATATTTATGGAATTACATGCTCCATGCACAGATGCATGGCCCTGTCTCTATTGGGGCACCTCTCTAAACAGCCACAGCTTCAGGTCAGTTAACCATACCCCACTACATTTTCTGGGGCTGCCCTCTGATGACCACCTTTGTGAGAAAATCATCTCCACGTTGCTTTCCTGGAGGAAGCTCAATGGGGCCAACCACCTTATGTCTCTGTAGCGGTTTGTGTAAGACGTACAGGACCAGCAGAACCTCCTGGACACCAAGGAGGACCTCAGACTCATTACCCAAAAGTCCCACAGTGAAGTTCTGTGCCCTGGCTCACCAGGCTGGGCCTCCAGGCTCAGCTCAAGAGTTGCCTGAGGAAGTTGTTCTCAGGGACTGTTTTCAGAGCTTGTGGCTGAGCTTTGGGTGGTAACCTGAGGATGAGGTCAGACTTTCTCATGGCACCAAAAGTCAAGTGTGAGAGAGACCCTAGGCTCCCAAAGTATTAGGACTCAGTATTCTCTAGAAGTGAGCCTGAATAAGGACGGGGACTTCTGTCTCAGCTAAATGCCCTGACCAGAGACAGTGCACCAGGCAGGCACTCCTGACAGGGGTTTTTACAGAGTAAGTAGTCCTTTCCACCCTCATAGGCAAACAGAAAGCTGAAGCCTTGGGAAATGCCCAGAACAGAGAGTTGTGGATCTCTTCCCAAAACTACTGGGCCTCAGATGGCTGCTGGGTGATGACTGTCTGCTCACAGGGAAATTCTGATCAAAAGGAGTAAAGAAGTGTGTGAGCTTGGGGAGGAGAGCAGGAAGGAAGTTATGTAAATGACTGCAGCAGAAGCCCTCTGGGACCCTGGACTGTCTATGGCACCATCACTCTCTAGAGGGGTGTGAAATGAAGGGGGAAAGGTCCCTAAGGCTGTGACAGTCCATGGGGTTCCTTCTCAGGACAACAGAGATTTAGGTGTACACATGCATGTGAATATGTGTGCCATGAGTGTGGTATATGTGTTGTGGAAGAAAGTGTAGTCTAAATATATATTCGGAGATTGTGTGTGTCTGTATTTCTTGAGGAAGTCTCTGGCCCTAAAGACATGTTTTCTGGTTAAGAGTCTTAATTCTTGCTGTTTGGGACAAGAGTAAATTTCTCACAATTGTGGAGACTACACAGCTCATCAGAGAACTTTTTTCCACCTTTCCCACCCCTCCACGCCATCTTCAAGTCCATCCTCAGGCCTTGGTTCTGAGGAGGCTCCAGTCCAGCAGGAGCCCCACAAGGAGTTCTGCAGAGCCTCATGTTGCCTCCCAGCCAGCTGCCGTGAGGACTCCTCTGTCTTTGGGTAAGCACAAATGGAAGGTCACTCACTGAGAGCAAGGCCAAAGCTTCCTCTTCTACATCATGGGATTCTGTGGCCATCTTCAGGTGCAAGGAGGACACCAGGCACTTAGGGCTGAGGGGCTCTCTGCATACTTCTTCCACCGAGGGTCTCAGACTCAATGTCTGAAGATGCTGAGAGTCCCACTCTTTCCACGGTATCAAAAGTCAGTAATCAAAGTCCTTCAGATGCCAGCTGTACCTGGGGCATGGCAGAGTCTCATGGCTTTCAGGTGGTTTGATGTAAGGGAAGTTTTTATTCCCATTGGTTGTTTTTCTGGATATAATATAAAGTGTACAATTTGATACCCTGATTTTTTTTTAACCTAGAATTATGACATAGCTATTTCTTAGTCTTATTACAAGCTGTTCAGAAGCATTGGTTGTCATGGCTGTGTAAGACTGTAATAACTTTGTTGTATCTCAATTTGCTTAACTGTGCCCTACATGAAACACTCAGGTGTTTTCTACATTACAGATAAATGAAGTATAACCATCTTTCAGTATAATTTTTCCTTTGTATTTTTCCCTGAATTTTTCCTGTTGGTTTCTGGCATATGACAATTGAAATATAAGAAAAGAAAGCATTTATGCCAGAACAACAACAACAAAATGCATCTGTGCTGTTGTCTGTCTAGTTTCCATTTTCCCCAGAAAGGCATTATTTTATTAATTTATTGCTAATACTCCTTATAAAACTTTTCACTGTATCTTTTGTTACACAGAACAGCTTTTATAATTTTGATCTTGTAGGAGGATGATGTGATGGTTTTATTAATAAAGGATTGTCCCCATACCATTATTTTGTTGCAATTGATCCTAAAATAATGATGTTGGGAAGTGGTGAGATGTTTTAAGAGGAAGCCAGGCAAGATTGAGTTGGAGTCAATGGACTGCTCACAAAGGACCCCAAATAGGATCAACTGAAGAAGATCTTCTCCAAGACACATTTTAGCCAGATTGACCAAAACCACAAAGACAAGATAGTAAGAATGGAAGAGAGAAACGTCAAGTTAACTACAAAGAGTATCCTGTCACGTAAATAGTGGACCTCTCATTGGAAACAATGCAAGCTAGTAAAGAATGGAAAAATGTATTCAAAGTGTTAAGTGAAAAACAATTTCAACCAAGAATACTATACCCAGCAAGATTATCCTTCATATGGGAAGAGAAAACAAGAACATTCTCAGATAAACAAAACCTGAAAAAATTTACCACACCATTCTACAGGGGGACAGTCATGCCACATCTCTTAGATTCTCCTCTTGGAATTTTGAGCATATGTGATGAAGTGCCCAGTGAGTTGTTCAAGTTTCTAGTATGGGACTTAAACTGCACAGTATACCATGTAGGATCCAGTTGCCTTAACAGCCAAACAACCCGTTGGCCCTTATTTTTTTATGATATGTTTTTCATAATAATACCTTGCTTAACTTTTATTTAACAACAACAAAAATATTTAGAAGTAAAAAATGGAAATACTCAGAAAGCAATGGTCAAACACCCTCTAAGAATCCTTTTAAAAATTCACCACTAAGATATTCATTGGGACACCAACAGGTGTCATGGTGATTAAAGTGTTGTACTCCCACATCGCCAACCATGGTTTGAGTTCTGACCTGGCAGCTTGAAAATCTTTCTGGGCACATATGTATGCATGCCCCAAATCTCAGGGTGAGTGGAAGAGAAGGCATTGTACTGTGGCCATCCCCTCAAGGAGGGGAGTAATTTCTCACTTTCCTTCTCACTATCTCTCTTTCTTTATAGAAAGTGCAGACAAAAAAACTGAAAAAAAAATCATTAGAAGCTCCAGCTTGAAAGTCAGCTATATGATGTGCTTACTGTTCACATCCCCAGGCACAGGCAGAGAGAGAGACGTAATTGATCATAAGTGATGTAGTTGATGGGTTAATTGTTCTATTTATAATTAAATGTACACTCATTATTATTTACAAAAACAGTTTATATATATATACATATATATATATAGTATGTAAACATTTTATATATATATATATATATTGTATATGTAAAATATTATATATTTATAATGGCTATGACTGGATCTAGAGATTGAAACTTTATGGTAGAAATTCACTCAAGCCAGGTCCTTGTTCATGTTATCATGACACAATATGTGGTTAGTCCACTAGATTTTGAGAAAGTTGTATTTGACTTGCTTATTGCTTTTCTGACAATACTCAAAAATAAAAGTGTGTTGCAGGTGGGGGGTGGGAGAAGAAATCTCCCACATGCATCTCCAGCAGGAAATTTTGCATTTTGGCTAGAGATCTTGCCAACTTTGACAATTAAGAGTGTCACATTCATTTAGGATCTCAATAACCAAGGCAAAAACGGAAGAATTCAATGATAATGGAAGCTTCTTTGGCTGAGAATCTCCAAGGCATAGCAGTTCTTTAACCCTACATGAATCCATAGAAAAGCGCATAACAGAAGCAGCATGTTGAAATCCAGGTCAGCATTTATGCCTGCATCATCCCAATCTGACCATCTCTGCTCTTTCCTAAAATCTCAGGTGCCAGGCCCTCTCCAGATCTCAAGAGATTGTTACATATTCAGTTATACTTTCTGATAATCTTATCTAACATTTTCAGTGATATAAATTAAAGTATGACATTTGCTACAGGGCCCATGCACCTAACAGAGAGACAGAGAGATGGAAAATGGGAAATGACAAAGTATCTTACTTGGAGAATTGTCACACCAGTCCCTTCTAATCCATTTCGCTCTCCTATCAATTTGGGCATGCTTGCACAATTGGCTTGTTTTTCAAGCAGCTGGGTCTGAGAATTAAGCTGGATGGTTGGTCATGTAAGAGCCAACTATCTTGGAGCAGGCCTAAGGAAGGCATTTTTAATTCTCCATTTATAGGTGACAAAATGGAAACAATACACAATCCTATATTACTCTAGGCTAACAGAAATGTAAAAAATAAAACCAAAATTTGAAAATGTAATTACTAAATTACAAAGCCAAAATCCTTAATTACTATTCATTTCCTTGATTATTGTCTGTCTTGGCATGCCAATCAATGTGTTTATCACTCACTGAATAAATAGTAGGTCCAAAATAAATATATATTAAATAAATGAAGAACTGAGGGAAATGGTGAAGTGGCATGTCTCTGTTTTGTGTCAAATTTCTTTGAAAGATAAGGACCAGTTTTAATTCTGCAGCTTGGCTTCAAATGCAAGAATTCCTTGTTGTATGTCAGAAAATCTCCACGCTGAGACTTCTGTAGTATTTATTTATTTATTGTTGCTGTTTTTTTCCCTAGTTTTTCTCATGATAGATGAACCATCTCAAATTGTTATGAAACTGGAAATTTAAAATTTAGTAGAAATCAAGAATGAAATGTTTCCCAGAATGGGGGAAGAAAAATCCAGTCTCAAAGTAACCATTCCTTTCCTCTATATAATAGTGTCTCAAAAACTGTGTTTTCCTTTGGTTGTTTCTTCTCTAAGATAAACCAGACTTCTTTTATGAGTGTTTGGTTTCAATTGGTTTCAAATGGCTTTTGGATTTGTGGCATGGTTCAGCACTGTCTTCCCTCTTTTCTGAAAGCTATTCCTTCCTCTTTGCTTTAGGAAGGTCTTTTGGACATTGTCCTTTCCTTCTGTATTGGTCCTTTTCTTTGACAGCTACTTGCATCCCCCTCCTCTGTTCAGCCATTATGTTCCCTCACCTCCCTCTGGCTACCTTGTCCAGGACTCTAACATAAAGGTACTTGAGACTTTTGAAAGGTGCTCAGGAAGTGATTCACTAACTCTGACCTTCAGAAGGAGATCTTAATAGGAACAAATTCACTGTAAACCATGAATTGTTGATGAGTTTCTATGAAGGTTTATCAAGGTCTCTTTCAGGCTCTCAGGGCCTGATCTGTGAATCACTAGTGAGCATAAACGAGGGGTCAGGTGGAGAATGCTGACAGAAGTGGCTGTAGTCACCTTGTCCTCACATGTATCCCAGTGATGAGAAGGCCTCACCCAAAAAAGAGTAGTGGAGCTATAATAACCCTGTAGTACAGAGGAGAGGACTTGAATATCCACAAATCAGAGCTATTGTTCATCCAGTTACTACAAGATGCATTTCTGTCCCTTACTCCACATGATTGTCTTAAATAGAGGCCCTAGGTGGTGTTAGCTTGTTCTAAAACTAGAGTCAAATGTTTTATCAGATTTCAAGGTTTCTTGAAAATACTTGTAGTTTCCTAAAATACTGAAGTATCACTCCAAGTTCTTCAAGGGCATTAGAAATGTTCTTATATAGAAAATTCTTATTCTTATACAAATGGATTATTATTATGAGATTTTTATTTTTGCCATAGGATGTCTCACTGGAGAGACAGACAGAGAGGGAAGTGAGAAATTACCCTCCTCCCCCACCAATTCTTCTTCTCCATTGTCCTCTTGGGATTTAGTAAACGTATCCCCATGTGGTCAGATGTTTTTCAGGTGACTGGGTCCAGGATTTGGCCACATGAGAACTAGTGCCTTAATTACCACACCACCTGACCTGTTGGCCCCAATGGATTCTTTGTTTTTTTGGAGAGAAAGTTTTGCTATATGGTATATGCTCTCGCCAGAGAGACAGAAAGAGAAAGAGACAGAAAATGAGAAATTACCCCCTAGAGTGAATGACTATACCACAATCCCTTTTCCTCCATTTTACTCCTGGGATCTTGGGTACACATGTACACATGCCTGCTATGAATTTAAGCCATGGGGTCTGGAACTCAAACAGTGGTTGACCACATGAGAGTCCAGCGATGTAACTATTACACCATCTGTTAGTCCCAAATGATTCTTTCTAAAAGTTTATTTATTTATGTGTTTCATGAGTGAAATAGAACAAAAGAGAGAAAGACAGAGAGACAGAGAAAGAGAGATAGTTACCTCCAAAACATTCTTTATTCTGTCACTACCCATTCACAACCAGCCTAGGTCATTGGTAGATATGTGTCCCACATGTACAGGGAGACCTCCAGACATGAACCCAGAACCTTCTCATGCAGGTAGGGCCACAGATTGCTGTATTACTATTGGATTTTTCATCTGGTCACTAAAAGAGTTCTTTTTCACAGTAACTAAAGGGATTAGAAGAGATGTGAAGGCATCATGAGTATCTCAGTTGACTACTTTGGGCACCTTGGAGCTGGCTGTGTGGGTTTGAGTTCCTTTATGTCAACAAGAAAATCTTCCTCATAATAGGAGTAGTCTGACCACTAGCACTGCACCAAGGCCGTGTCTCAGTGCCTGAGACGTGAGGGTTGGTACTCACCAAGGCTGTGTCTCAGTGACTGAGACATGAAGGTCGGTGCTCACCAAGGCCGAGTTTCAGTGACTGAGATGTGAAGGTCAGTGCTCACCAAGGCCTTGTTTCAGTGACTGAGGTGTGAAGGTCAGTGCTCACCAAGGCCGTGTCTCAGTGACTGAGACATGAAGGTCGGTGCTCACCAAGGCCGAGTTTCAGTGACTGAGACATCAAAGTCGGTGCTCACCAAGGCCGTGTCTCAGTGACTGAGACGTGAAGGTCGGTGCTCACCAAGGTCGTGTCTCAGTGACTGAGGTGTGAAGGTTGGTGCTCACCAAGGCCGTGTCTCAGTGACTGAGGTGTGAAGGTCGGTGCTCACCAAGGCCGAGTTTCAGTGACTGAGACATCAAAGTCGGTGCTCACCAAGGCCGTGTCTCAGTGACTGAGGTGTGAAGGTCGGTGCTCACCAAGGCCGTGTCTCAGTGACTGAGACGTGAAGGTTGGTGTGCACCAAGGCTGTGTCTCAGTGACTGAGATATGAAGGTCGGTGTGTACCTAGGCTGTGTCTCAGTGACTGAGATGTGAAGGTTGGTGCTCACTCATACAGCTCTGCTCATTTGTCAGAACAAGTGTGAAAGCTAGTGAGTCCACTAAAAGTCAATAATTTTATTTTTACTGAATTATTACTTTTCTGAGACTATGTAGGGAAGAAGAGGAAGAGGACAAACTTCCTAGGGGGATCATGGCAGGTAAGATTTCATTTTATCCTGTATTTTGTTTCCAGTTCACTTCATTGAGAGCATCACACACACTCAGAAGAAACAGAAGGGGATCAATGATGATGGAAGTAGCTGTGACTGAGAAACCCCAAGGGCACAGAAGTTGTTGACTGTTAATAAAACTGTAGAACAGACCAAATCAGTGGCATTATATTGAAATGGCCCAGGTCATCATTTATGGTCTTCTCATTTCAATCTGATCATCTCTGCTCTTTCCAAAGACCTCAGGTATGAGACCCTCCCCAGATCTCAAGGGCTTATTATGTGTCTAATTTATTTCCAAACAATTCTATCTACTACCATTAGTTATATAGGTTCAGGTATGATCTGAGGAAGACACAGTGCTGGTTTTACATTCTGAAATATCTTTAAAATAACAATAGTAGCTATCTGTTGAGGATGGTATGCTAAGTAGTATAAAACTCATATCTTATTTTTATATCAATCACAGAGGTAGGCATTTTTAATTTCCTTTTAACAAGGTAGGAAATAGAGTCTTTGCAAATTTAAGTGTCTTCCCAAGGTTAATTGCTATTAAGTGATACCCAGATTTGAACCCAAAATTATTGAATTCCAAATTCAGTAGTATTAATTTTTATAGGACCTCATTACTGACTGTCTTTGTTAACTGTGTGCTCACAACTCACTTAACAATAATAGGTTCTAAATGTACATTTGTTAAATGAAGGAATCTATCTCCCCTCAAATGGAAAGGCCTAGAAACATAGTGATGGAATGGCAGTCCACAGATTTGTTTCATAGTTTACTGAGATATTAGGACCATGGGGCTGGGTAGTGGTGCAGCAGTAACCCAACCAAACTTGGCATGGGAAGGGTCCTGGGTTCACATCCTGGGACCTTACTGGGCACGCTGAGAGTACCCTTGCATGTGCCGTCAATCTGGGCCAGCTGAGGATGAATTGGGATGTAAGGAGCCTGTTCGGGGTGCTGTCTCGGTCTCTCTGTCTATTGGAAGGTGCAGATAAATAAAATCCCATGAAATAAGTAAAATGCAATATGCTACTTGCTGGCCTCTATTTTTTTTTTAAGGTAACAAAACATAGGGTCGAAATTTTATGTGTCTTGCTGCCGGGGTCCAGCCTCGGCGGGGGTGGGTTGACTCGTCAGAGGTGGCGCAGGTGAACAGAAACAAAAATTAGACTAAGACCTCAATGTCTCTTAGCATGTTCTTAGCTGGCCACAGCCAGAGTTAGCTCCAGGCTGCTGCGCTAGTGTCTGTCAAACACATGCATTTATTGAGGGGTGTCTTACAGGAGTAGGAGGGGTGAGGGGGAAATAAAAGATTTACTCTATGAAACAGATAATTCAAGGCACAGGAACAATAATCATAAAACATGATGTCTGTCTTGTATGATTAGGTATAATCAATTACAGTTCTCAAGATGAAGGAGTCTATTTGTCTGGTGCATTTTCTTCTTAAATCTTGATGGCTGGACAGGGCCTTTTCAGATGAGAGGGTCTTGTAGCTCAGGAGACAACACAGGGTGTTTTATTAGCAGTTTTTCATAGTTAACAGCACACAGGGGAGAAACTGCTTGTAATTAAGTACTATCCTTTGCTTGCCTCAGACCAGATAAGAACTTTCAGCTAAGATAGTTACTCTTCCTCCTGGAGCCTTCAGGTTTATTTATCTTGTCTCTGTTAGCCAGATCTGTCCTTCCTCTATTAACTTTGGCCTGTAGCTTTAACAAGGGGTATTTACGTAAAACTAGCCTTAAACTAACTTAATCTACATATGTTACTAACGCTAATTTGACTAATTTGACTTATACTAACTTAATCTTAACATATGTTAATTTGGGGTGAAACAGACAGGTGGGGGAGTCTGTCTCAGGTTCCCTGGTCCTTTACCCTTGCAGGGTACAGTAAAGGAAGAGTAACTATCTTTACTGTAATAACAGTAAAGCTCACGACAGAGAAATGGAGTGCAGGCCAGTATAGTGACACAATGGAGGGTTCATACCAGCTTGTGTTGTCTGAATGGCCCTGTCATCTTGCCCAAAGTTAATAGCCACTAGAAAGCATAACTGAGATTAGAACCCAGTTACTGAATTAAAAATCCTCTGAAGTAATTACTATCCATTTGTTTAGCTAATTATTATATTACACTATCTCCCTGGATGGTACAGAGTGGAAATAACTTGCAAAGGGAGAAATGGAGCCAACATCCAGTCCCACAGACCTGGCCTGAAGGCTGGAGGTCAGGGCAAGACCTAGTCATTCCTGTCACTCTGGACTCAGGTCTGGCCCCGTAGGCCAGTAACCAGTGAATCCTAGGGCAGGTGTAGCCTCCTCACAGCCTCTGCCTCCCATCTACCACCCTTTCTCAATTTAATGGGAAATAATGTTTGACAATTTATCATTGTTTGTAGATAGAGGATTTCATATTATTCAATAAGACTATAAAATAAAAGAAAATTAGGCGAGGGAGGAGCCAGTTCACATGGATTTATGGCCACTGACAGATGTTTCCCTGAGTGAAGCTAAATCTTCTCTAATGTATTAAGTTAGGATCCCACATGAGTACAAGTAGTCATAGCAACAACATATCATTATATAGCATCATTATTTCAAAAGTTATTTTTGTCGTTAATAGTGTGCCTTTAGATCAGATATTATTTCTCAAGAATAACTTCAATTTTTGAAGGAGTAGTAAAGTAATAACCTAGCTACATTATCACTCATAAAAATTCCACTTTTTTTAAAGATATTTTTTGCTAAAGGGCGCATGTGCTCACTGGAGGGAGGGAGAGAGAGACAGAGAGACAGTAAGTGAGAAATTACCATCTCCTCTACCCCAGGGAGGATGGCCATGCTGGAATCTCTTTTCTTCCATTTTCCTCTTGCAGTTTTGGGCATGCACACACATATGCCCAGCAGGAGTTCAGGCTGCTGGGTCTAGGACCTGAACTGCCATTGGTCATGTGGGGGTCCAGAAATGTAACCATTACGTCACTTGCTGGTCCCATTTTTAATACACCCTTGCTATTATCCACATTTTATCGTATTTAAAACTGTGGGGACATATTTAAGAGAGAGAATCTGAGGTGTGGGGACATGCTCTGAGCAAACACCACCTGCTCTTTTGGGGTTTGGCAGAACCTTATAACTTGTCTTTCCCTGACCTTGGCTGCAGACAGAGCAAGGGTGGAAATTACTAGG
>NW_006202960.1:268768-277726 GCF_000334495.1 Tupaia belangeri chinensis
TAGTAAAATCCAATCCCTGCTCTGCATCTGAAAGGTTCATTAGACTTCTCTGGGTGTGGTGGTGCATTCCTTATAGAGAAGTTCTTTAGCTCCTTCCCTATACCTAACAGCTAGTTCTCTGCATTAGAAAAGAAGATGAGATTTTCTCTTGATGGGATTATCACCAGGGAATACACCTGGCCCAGTATGACTAAGCCCATATAAATCTGTTAAATGCTTCTTATTGTCTGTAACCTGGCAACCAATCTATGAAGTGTCATGAAACATACATGTGTAATGTCTCCTTGTACTATAAATAAAGATGTCCAGTTCGTCTGGGTGGCACAAGCTGCTTGAGCTACCTAGGCTCAGACTGCCTGTGTCCATTTCTACTCTCTCCCTTTGTCTCATTCTTTCCAATTCCCAGGTCCTGGCAAGATGGAGGGTTTTCTCTTTCTCATCCTCTTTCTCTTCCTCACCAGCAGCCCCCTGATCATGATTCAGCCAGATCCAAGCCGTGGGGCGGACGCCGACATAAAACCAAGGCTTGGAGAAGATGTATTATTGACCCCAAATTTATTATATTTACCAAGAGTCTGGCGTTGTTTACATTCTAAAGTCAGCATAATTGGGAAGTAAGTTGGATTCCTGAAAATTGGCTTGTCATTTCTCCATTGACTTCAATTTTCCACCACAAAAATAATCAACTCTCTTACTCATGTTAATTAAAATAGTACCCAGGAAGACAAAACAGCATAAATGGTTTGCAGCCCTCTTATGATCCAAAGAAAATCAAACAGGTAAAACAGAAATAAAAGTTCAAACATGTCCTCAATTTTCTTCCCTTTCATCAGTTATGTGAGAAAGTAAAATGATGTAACTACTGTGGAGAACAGTCTGGTAGTTCCTCGAAAGTATGCATATGAATTATCCACTTATGTGTACACTCAATAGAAATGAAATATACTTGAATATAATCACATGGGCACAAATGTCCATACAGCATTACTCACAATGGCAAAAAGAGTAGAAGAAATCAAACGTCCATCAGTTGAAGAAAGTATAAACAAAATGTGGAATATTCACACAATGAATTATTCTCAACCATAAAAAAAAAAAAAAACTAAAAGATGAAGTACTGACATGTACTACAATGTCAATGACTTTCAAAAACATTAGGCTAACAGAAAGAAGCCAGACATAAAAGATCACATATTTGACTATTCCAGTTATATTGAATGCTCAGAATAGACATCTTCATAACGACAGAAATGAAATTGTGGGAATAAAGGTAGGAGATTGGAACTGTTACTAATAAATATAAGCTATATTTTGCATGGTGCATGGAGCTTGGCGTCTAGGTGAGCAATATATTATGACTGACTACTGGTATTGTAGAGACAAAAGGAATGTTAGTGGAATATGAAGTAAGAATTTTGTTTATTTATTGATTTTTTTTCAATCTGTGTTTTCTGTTTTCTATGGTAAAAATTACTCATCCTATCTGTTTTTTATTTTCCCTAAAAATAAGAAGTAACAGAAAAATTACAGAAAGGCAATGGCTTAGATTTCCCTGGAATACCTTGAAGAGAGCCACTACTAGGTTATTAACTGGAAACCTGAAGAGGACACTAAGCCTGCTAGATGGTGTACTTAGTGTCCTATCTCCAGAAACAAGGTACAGGGAATGGTGACGTTATTGCTGATGAGGCAGGTCAATGGTAGGCTAATTATTCTACTTAGTAATCAAACATTCATTACTCTACTAGAAAACAATGCCCTTTTCATTAGATTATAAAGAAGTCTGGACCTATAAACTGAAAAAAAATTTTTTTTGGAGAGGTTTTTGCTATAGGGCACGTGTGCTTGCCAGACAGACAGAGAGAGACAGAAATCACCCCCAGGGGAGATGGCCACACCGCAATCCCTTCTCCTCCATTCTCCTCTCGGGATCTTGGGCATGCATGCACATGCACCCAGCGTGTTTTAAGCCATCGGGTCCGGGACACGAACCGCGGTAGACTACATGGGAGTCCAGCGACATAGCCATTACGCTAACTGCTGGTCCCTATAAACTGAAATTTTAAGACAAATGATCACAAATTCATATTCAGTCATCCAGGACAAACCCACTAGGTGACCAGTCAAGGAGGTTATTTTTTGCTTGCTTATTTTACTGAGAATAGGCAAGACAAAAAGGGGTAGAACACAAACTTCTTACACAGGTCACTGATCATCAGGATGGCATTTTAGCTAGAGATTTTGCTCACAATTGACCTATTTCAAAACATGAAGATTTTAGGCTCAATAATAAAGGAAAAATATAAAAAGAAGCAATGATGATGGAAGCTTTTATGGCTGAGAAATTCCAAGGCACGGAAGTTCCTTAACTCTACACAGAACTAAACATCAGAGCACATGAGAGGCAGTATGTTGAAATGGCTTCAGGTAAGCATTTATGGCTTTGTGTACTTAATCTGTTCACCTCTGCAATGTCCAAAAACCTCAGTTGTCTGGCCCTGCCCAGTTCTCAAAATTACAACCTATTACCTTTCTATGTTTTATTATAATCATCTAAATAGTTCACAGATACATCTTATATGACTCCAACAAGGATGTTGTCGTGATAAAAGTGTTCATTTATATTTTAAAACATTATTGTTTTTGAGAGGCTTTTGCTATAGGGTGCATGCGCTCACCAGGAAGACAGAGACAGAGAGATAGAAAGCGAGAAATCAACCCCCCCCCCACGAGAGATGGCCATGCCAACATCACTTCTCCATTCTCCTCTTGGGATCTTGGGCATCTATGCACACACGTCTGGCATGAGTTTAAGCCACTGAGTCTGGGACTCAAACCACGGTCGACTATGTGGGAGTCCAGCAACATAGACATTATACCAACTGCTGGCCCCTCTAAAGCATTATTAACAAAAAGAAAAGTAGCTTTATACTGGGGACTACATAAGTACTAAATAATTTATTCTCTTTAATCTTTTCACTACTCATGTAGGTAGGCATTTTTAATTCTTTTATTTATTTATTTTATTTTTTTACATAAGGAAATAGAGATCCTATAAGTGTAAGTATTGCTCATGGTTTTAATGTCTGTTAAGAAGCAGTCATGATTTGAACCTGGAGGTTTGAGTCTTGGATCTGGTGACTTGAAACTCATGCTGGGTGCATGGTGTGTGTGCCCAAAACCCCACTAGGAAAATGGAGAAGTGATTTTGGCATGACCAATCCTCCCTGAGGAATGATATTTTGCTTCCTGTCTTTCTGTCTCTCTCTGGTGAGTGCAAGTAGCCTAAAGAAAATACTCTTACAAAAACAAAGCAAAACAAAGCAAGCTCCGTGCTATTGGAATCCTTTGATTACAGAGATAGTGCAGAGCCATTCTCAGTGGGATGGAGTGACTGAGCTGCAGAGTGACCATGATTAAACTTTCCCTGCCCACCTTTAAACTCCCAGGTATGTGAGTTGGGATTGGGAGGGTCCCATTCTTCCTCACTCTGTGACATTGGGCTTTCTGGGTTCCACCTACCCCCACCAGAGACTTTTGGAAACTCTGGTGTCCTCTGACATTTCATATATTACAGACCCATACAACCCATATTATACCTTTTCCTTTAGCTACATCCTCCAGCTTGTGCCTCGAACTAGCTACATATACCATTCACTGACTGGAAGATGACATCTCTCCAGAGAACAAACTATAGAAGTAGAAAACATTTTTCTCCTTGATATTAAAGAATTAATTCTGAGAAGTTAGGAAGAAATATATAACCCATCAGATTACCAGAAATCAGCACAGTGGCATAAGAAATATGAGAAACCAAGAAAAAAATCTCTTCCTCAAAAGAAAAGAACAACTCCTCATCACTCACAGACAGCACAGTAGAAATCGTGGAAATGTCAAGTAAATAATTCAGAATATTTATAGTGACACAATTAAGTGAGATGCAAGAGAAAAGAGACAACAAACTCCAGGACATGAGGAAGTCTATCCATGATTTGAAAGAAGAAATAGACATAAAAAAGAAGCAAATGGAACTGTTAGAGATAAAGGCTGTAATACTTCCTTGAAAGTATTAATAGCATATTAGATCATACAAAGCATTGAATCCTGGATCTAGAGGACAAAATCTCTGACGTAGAAAAAAGCTCTCCAAAAGAATTAAAAAAAAAAAAAAAGAGGATTACAAATGGGAAATACCAAATACCATCAAATACCTAAAATACCTAAACATACACATAATGGTATCCCAGAAGGTTAATAATCTAATAAGGACATAGAATATCTATTCCATGAAATACTTGAAGAAAATTTCCAAACCTAAGGAAACATTCAAACCTTAAGACCTAAGAAATACAAAGGACCTCAAATAGAATCAGCCTAAGAATATCCTCTCCGTGTCACATAATAGCCAGATTGGCCAAAATCACACATAAAGCCAAGATTCTAAGAATTGTAAGAGAGAAATGTCAAGTTACTTACAAAAGATATTCCATTAGGCTAATATTAGACCTCTCAATGGAAACAATGTGAGCAAGAAAAGAATGGAAAGAAATATTCAAACTGTTAAAAGAGAAACAATTTTAACCAAGAATACTATACCTGACAAGATTACCCTTCAAATGGGAAAAAAGAAAAATATAAAAACATTCTCAGATAAACAAAACCTGGAATAATTTACCACCTCTAGACCAGCTCTTCAAAAAGTACTGACGGGAGTGCTATACAAAGAAAAGTAAAGACAGACAGAAAGAAATAAGAAAACAAAACAAAACAAACAAACAAACAAACACAACCAAGAAAATGGCTACTAAATGACTGAGACAAGTCTGAAAATATTTATAATATTAGTGGTGTAAGTTCTCCAATCAATAGACTCATTCTGGCTGAAATGATAAAAAACACTCTATTTGCTGCCCAAAAGAAATGTACCACATGATTAAAGATACACATAGACTAGAAGTGAAGGGTGGAAAAAGGTATTCCATGCAAAAAGAAACCAAAAATTGTTTGGAGTTCCAATACAAATTTCAAATAAAATAGGCTTTAAGACAAACACTAAGAAGAGACAAAGAAAGTGTTATATAGTGATCAAAGAGTAATTCACCAAGAAGATATAATGCTTATAAATATTTATGCACCCTACTCAGGAGTACCCACATATATGAGGAAATACTGCTAGATCTAGAAGGATAGCTAGACTGCAACTCTCTAATCATTGGGGATCTCAACATTCCACTATCTTCTTTAAATGGATCACCTAGACAAAAAAGTAAGCAGAGATACAGGATGTGAACAATACTGTAAGTCAAATAGACTTGACACACATCTATAGAACCTTCCGTCCAACAATCACAAAATACACATTTTTCTCATCCCTGCATGGAACCTTTTAGAAGAAAGATCACATGATAGGGCACAAAACAAGCCTTCACAAGTTCAAAGGCATAGACACTAGATCTAGTATTTCTTCTGACCATAATGGAACCAAACAATATTAATTTCAGAAAGAAACCTCAAAATTACACAAGCATATGAATAGTAAACAACCTAATCCTGAATAACTTCACAAGACTTTAGAAATTAAGGCTAAAACTGAAAGATTTATAGAAACCAATGATAATGAGCACACGAGTTTCCATAACTTATGAGACACAGCAAAAGCAGTCATAAGAGGAAGTTCATGGCAATAGGTGCATATAAAGAAAAATGATGAAAAAATGGCAAATAGACAACCTAACAATACACCTAAGGGAACTGGAAAGACAAACAAGCAAACAAAAAATGTCAGGAGAGAGGAAATATTAAAGATTAAAGCAGAAATAAATGAAATAGTGAACAAATGAACTATGCTAAAAATAAATGAAATCAAGAGCTGGTTATGTGAGAAGATAAACAATATTAGCTAGACTAATTATGAAGAAGATTAAAAGGAACCAGATAAATCAAATTCGCGACAAAGCAGTCAATATTACAATGGACACAATAGAAATACAAAAAAATTATTAGAAGATAGTATGAGCATCTATATGCCAACAAACAAGAAAATCTACATGAGATAGCTAAATTCCTGGACATATATAATTTACCAAGACTGAATCAAGAAGACATAGAAAGCCTAAATAGACTCAAAATAAGCAGTGAGACTGAATCAGTAATATATAACTTCCTAACAAGCTAAAGCCTATGTTGCAATGGTTTCACTTCTGAATTCTAAAAAACTTTTAAAGATGAGCTATCCCCCATTCTACTTAAACTATTTCTAAAGATCCAAAAGGAACAAATTCTCCCAAATTTATTTTATTAAGCTTCTATCACTCTCATCCTCAAGCAAAGGACATAACAGAAAGAAAAACTACAGAGGAATAACTCATAAATATAGACACAAAAATTCTCAAGAAGATGCTAGCAATTTGTATCCAATGCCATAGGTACAAAAATATTTACCATGACCAGGTAGGCTTTTATTCTATGGATGCAAGGCTGGTTCAACATATGCAAAACCATAAAGATAATACACCATGTTAACAGATAGAAAGATAAAAACCAAATGATCATAACAATTGATGCAGAAAAGCCTATGATAAAATACAACATCCTTTCCTGATTAAGATTTTTCAGCATGGACAAGCAGGAGGTGTAATGGTTATGTTATTGGACTCCAATGGCTGACCATGGTTTGAGTACTGGACTTGGTAGCTTAAAAATCATCCCGGGCATGTGTGCCTGCTGGGATGAGATAAAAAGAGAAGAGATTGTTGATTGCCCATCCACTCTGGGGGATGATTTCTCACTTTCCCTCTCACTGTCTGTCTTTCTTTGTGAAGAATACTGGCACCAATAAGGAAAAGAACTCTGAAAAACATAGAAAGGACTCAGCATAGAAGGGACTTTTCTCTACACAGTAAAAGTCATAAATAAAATCTATCTACTCCTTTTCAATATGGTATTGTAAGTCTTAACCAATACAATCAGAAAATAGAATAAAATAAAAGACACTCAAATAGGAAAAGAATAATTCAAGTAAAATTTCCTGGAAGTGATAAATAAATACAGAAAGTGGCAGGATATAAAGCCAACCTACAACAATCTATAGCATATATATACACACCAACAATGAGCAGACTGAGGTAGAATGGAAGAAACCAATCCCATTTATAATAACCAGTAGAAGTATATGATAACTAGGAATAAACCTGACCAAAGAAAGCAAAGACCCCTACAAAAACAAACAAACAAAAAGTATAAAAATCTAAAAAATGAAAGGAAAATCCAATGTTCTAGATTGGAAGAATTAACATAAACAAAATGTCAATTGAACCCAAATTTATCTGCATATTTAATTTCATCCCAACCAAATTACCAGATACATTCTTTACAGATTTGGAAAACACAATCATATAATTTATCTGGAATCATAAAATACCACATATTGCTAAAATAATTCTATGTAAGAAGGGCAGAGTAGGAGACATCGCAGTCTCAGACACTAAAATATATTACAAAGCTGTGATAATCAAAACAGCATGGTACCAGCACAAAAATAAGCATGCTGACCAATGGAACAGAAAAGGAACCCCAGAGGTAAAGTCCAAAACAAAAATTCAACTTATTTTAGACAAAAGGCACCAGTTATTCAAGGATAGAAAAGACAACCTCTTTAGCAAATGGTGCTGGAAAAGCTGGGTATCCACCTGCAAAAAAGATGAAACTGGACCCTTACACCATTAACAAAAATCAACTCAAAATGGATCAAAGATCTAAACTTAAGGCCTCAAACTTTAAAACTACTGGTGAAACATGGCTCCAGCAAACTAGGTATTTCAAGGAATGAAGATTTTCTACTGATAATTCAGCCTCCAGCAAATGAGCTAGTGGCAGAAGAGGGTAGGCCTTCAGAAGAAGGTTCCACATGGCTCCAGTGAACTAGGCAGAAGAGGCCAGGCCTTCAGAAGAAGGTTCCACATGGTTCCAGCGAACTTGGTATTTCAAGGGATGAAGATTTTCTACTGATAATTCAGCCTCCAACTAATGATATAGCAGCAGAAGAGGCCAGGCCTTCAGAAGAAGGTTCTACATGGCTCCAGTGAACCAGCTATCACAACAGAACAGCAAAGAGTTTCTAGATCACCTCTGTCTGCTTGCTCCTGAATATTCAGCCTGAACTTCAAGAATTTGAAAGAAACACACCATCCATCAGATGACAAGAATTCACTGCTGGATCACAAGAAATATGGGAAAACAAGAAAATACCTCTCCTCCAAGGGAAAAGAGTAACTCTTCTTCATTCACAAGCAGTTTGGTGAAAATCATGGAAATGTCTGATAAGGATTTAGAGCATTCATAATGTCTGATAAAGAATTTAGAACATTCATAATGGTGAAGCTAACAGAGATGGAAGAGAAGAGAGATAATGAACTGCGAAAGAGAGAGGAGAAAGAAGCTGACAAGTTCCAGGAGATGAGGAAATTCTTGCAAGATCTAAGAGAGGAATTACACACTTTACAAAAGACTCAAATGGAACAGTTAGAGATGAAGTCTATAATACAGAAAGTCAAAATCTCCCTTGAAAGTATTAAAAGCAGACTAGATCATACCGAAAATAGAATTTCAGATGTAGAAGAGAAAATGGCTGGCCTAGAAAAATCCACCACGAAGACTGAGAAAATGGCCCCAAAATTTGACAATAATTTACGAGAAGTACTAGATACCATCAAACGTCCAAACATCTGGATAATTGGCATTCCAGAAGGTGAAGAGACACATAAGGGCATTGATAATCTAGTCCATGAAATCCTGCAAGAAAACTTTCCAAACCTAGAGAGGCACTCAAAGATCCAGTCCCAATAAATACAAAGGATCCCAAATAGAATCAACCCAAGAAGATCTTCTCCAAGACACATTATAGCCAGGTTGACCAAAATCGCAGACAAAGACAAGATACTAAGATTGGCAAGAGAAAAA
>NW_006202960.1:278918-301231 GCF_000334495.1 Tupaia belangeri chinensis
TCTGTGTCGTCTTCTCAGTCGTCTGTGTCGTCTGGCTACTGTGGGCCAGGCATCGTGGTTATATACACTCTGCTGGGTTGTAAACGGTGGGTCGTGATTGGTTGTAAACAGTGGACTGTGATTGGGTGTAAACGGTGGGCCCCTGTTTGGTGTTAACTGTGGGTATGATTGGTTGCTTTTGGACCAATCATGAGGTGCCAGATATGCAAATTTGAGGGATTCTAGTGGCCAATCAGAGCAAGGTTTCGAAGGTCAGGTTTTTGGAAGGGAACCAATCATGGTAATTGTTTGCTCTCTGAGAAACCTCGGCAGACTCGCTGGTGTGCAGCTTCCCACAGAAAGCAAACATAGATACCAGAGACAGTGTGGGAGGAGAGTGGGAGATGGCAGAGGGTAAGAGAGATAGGGAATCAAGGATGGGAGAAAAAAAGAAGCAAAACATACAGAAAACAAGAAATGGAAGATTATTTGCTGACAATAACATGTTTGTTGATGTGCTTGATTGAGACAATATACAGTGTACTCTGGATGGAAAATCTCATTTTGTATGCTGTAATTATCTACAGTGAATGAATGCAAATAAATAAATTGAAATAAAAAAAACCCAAACTACTGGTGAAATGCACAGGGGAAACTCTTGGAGACATTAAAGTCCTCAAAGTTTTCCTGAACAAGATACCCAAAGCAGATGCAATAATCGAAAAACAGACAACTGGGATTATCTCAGATTAAAAACCTTCTGCACAACAAAAGAAACAATTAGAGAGAGTAAATAACCCTCAGAATGAGAGGTTATATTTGTGCAATATGTCTCCAGTAAGAGATTGATAACCTGGATATACAGGGAACTCAAACTGCTTAACTAAAAAAAAAAATCAACTCACTTAATAGACAGGTAAATGCACTGAGAGGACAACTCTCCAGGGAAGACCTACAAATAGCCAAAATGAAAAAATACTCAATATCCCTTATCATAAGGGAGACACATATCAAAACAACAATGAGATACCAAATAAACCCAATCAAAATGGCTAAGATTAAAAAAAAAATAAAGATCCAGTGGAATTCCTGGATCTACCATATGATCCAGCAATCTCAATCCTGGGTGTCTATCCAAAGGATAGGAATACACCCAGTCAGAAAAACACTTGCACATCCATGTTTATTGCAGCATTTTTTCACAATTGATAAGACATAGAACTAATCAAAATGCCCACAAACAGATGAATAGATTGAAAAAGTGTGGATCATATACACTATGGAATACTATTCAGCTATAAAAAGCAATGGGATCATGGAATATGACAGAAAGTAGAAAAATATGGAAGATTTACTGCTATGAAAAGCAATCCAGACCATGAAAAAGAGGAATTGTAAGTCCCTAATCAATATGAAATGTTGGCATGTTCTGGCAGAAACTGAATGATTAAAATGTACAAAAGCATGAGGGCAATGGTAATGCTGGAGAAGTGTGGGAGGAGAGTGGGAAATGGGGGAGAATAAAAGGGAGGGAATCAAGGGAAGAAGAAAGAAGTAAAACATTTAAGGGACCAAAAATGGAGAGAAATCTTTTGATTATTATTAAATGAGAAAGTTGAAAAGATGGTTTTACATCACAGAAATGTGAATAATCCAATTGATGGGATTAATGTTGCTGAGGTGTTTACCCAAAAAGATGTACAAGAAGATATAAGGTATGCAGATATGCATGATGACGATAAGGACACATCATCCCTGGAGGACCAAATCTTTGGAAGATAGTACCTGGAAAATAACAGAAGAAAATTCTGTGAAGAATAAATCAGATCCTATGCATGTGTCAAGTGCCTGGGGTGCACTTATCCCAAGGGGCCAAAGGGGGAAGTAGCCCAAGACAGAGTCAAGTACATTGAAAAGCAGCTTACTGTGACAGATTGGAGTGACTGTTCAGATGTGTAGCTTAAGTCCATGTGTCAGGAGATCCTTCCAGAAGCCAGCAGTATTTCTTATCACAGTGTTTAAATAACTTGCCTCCATGCTTCCAGCGCTTCAGTTGTGGAGGATTTGTTAGATGAATAAGGAGCCAATTCAAAGAATGAAAATCTCAAATGGCACCTAATACAGTATTGAACAGTAATTTGTTAACAGTATTTTAAAGAATATAAAAGTGTTCAAGACTTCTGCTGCTTAAAAACAATATATTATTGGGATCAGTAGATGGCAAAATGGCTATACCGCTGGACTTCCATGTAGTTGACCGCAGTTCGAGTGTCAGACCTGGTGGCTTAAACTCATGCTGGGCACGTGTGTGTGCATGCCCAAGATCTCCAGAGGAGAATGGAGGAGAAGGGATTGCGGCATGGCCCTTCCCGGGGAGGGATTTCTCACTTTCTGTCTCTCTGTCTTTCTGGCGAGCGCACATGCCCTATAGCATAAACACCCCTCCCCCCCAGAAAAAAAATTGAATTAGTGGAATCTGTGAAATCTTAAGTATTGGATTGGTTATTTTTAACACAGAAGTAAGTTTAGAAATTAAAGTAATAGAGCTAGGCCCAAGTAAAATTTTCCTAAAGTACCTTCATTATATTCAGCTTTGAGCTGAAGCTATCAAACAATTATTTTCTGTAATATAATAGTTTATATTTGACATACTATGAATAAAATATAGCTGTTTTAAATGCCAATTTATCAGAATAGTAATATAAGTCATTGCTCAATCCGTACATGTATATAATTTTGTTTTGTTTGTTACTTTTAATACTCAACCAGAATTCCAAATTCCTCAAAATTAATTTAGCTACATTTTTCATTTATTTTCTTGATTTATTTAACATTTAATCACTATGCATCTTTGTAGAATATGTAATGATCTTTCCAGCGTGAATACACTGCATATTATCTAGTCAAAGATGTTATACACATTATCATTAACAGACAATTTTCCCTTTTTCGTCTGTTAAATATTTTGGTTTTGTTTCCCTGATTCTTTCCCTCCTGTCCCACACTTCCCACTTCCCTCCTCCCATACAGTCTCTAGTATACACATTTGATCTCCATGCCTTTAGACGTTCCAGTCTTTCAGTTTCTGTCATAACAGAGCAGGTATTTGGTAAATATTAAGTGGGGACATATTATTCTTCTCTTTCATAGTCTGACTTGCTTCACTCAAGATTAAATATTCCATATTCATCCACATTATATTGGATGCCAAGGTCTCATTGTATTTTTTAAATTAATTAATTAATTTTTTATTGTGGCTCAGGAGTATTCCATAGTGTATGTGTACAATTCTATTCTATTCATTCATCTGTCCTTGGACATTTGAATTAATTCCATGTCTCAGCAATTGTGAATAATGTCACAGTAAACCTGGATGTACAAGTGTTCTTTAAAACTGAGTGTATTCCTATACTTTTTTAGTAGATACCCAGAATTAATATTATTGGATTGTATGGTAGTTCTATTTGTAAGTCTTTGAGAAACTTTACTATTATTCCTCATGAGGGCTGAAAAATTCACATTCCCATCAACAGTGTAGGATGGTTTCCCTTTCACCACACCTCTTGCAAACATTTATCATTATTTTTTGATCTTAGCCATTTCAACTGTGGTTAAGTAATATCTCTTAGTGGTTTTGATTTGGATTTTCATTAAGATAAGGGAAGTTGAACATTTTTCATATGATTTTTACCTGTTTATATGTCTTCCTCTAAGGAGTTGTCTGTTTAGCTCATTTAACCATTTTTTGATTAAATTTATTTTTTTGTGTGTGTGAGTAAGTTTGAGTTCCCTGTATATTCTGGTTATCAGTCCCTTGTATGAGGCAACATTTGCAAATATATTCTCCCATTCCAAAGGTTGCTTATTCACTCTAATTGTTGTTTCATTTGCTGTTCAGTAGCTTTTAAAAAACCAGATATAATCCCATTTATCTATTTTGGGAACTATTATTGAGATTTAGGATCTTATTTAGAAAGTCTTTGCCAGGTAGTCCCTTCTTGGGAACTGTTGCGGCTAGCCACCAACAGAAAAGACCTGTACTCAAAGACTCCCATCGCCCTCGCCAAGCCCAGGGTAACACTTCAGGTAGCAGGTAAGTCCATCCCCTTTCTTGTGGACATGGGGGGGCTACCTACTCCATCTTGCCCTCCCATTCAGGGCCACTTTTTTCTTCTCATATCTTAGTCACAGAAATAGATGGCACACTCTCCTGCCCATCTAGGACAGCCACTCTAGCCTGTCATATAGAGGGATGACCTTCCTCCTACTCCTTCTTAGTTATGCGGTCATGCCCAGTCCCTCTCCTGGGCAGAGACATCCTTAAATAATTGGGGGCTACCCTCCAACTTTCGGCTGCAGCCCCTGCCACTCACTTTCTCCTCCCTCTCATCTGTTCATCCATTGATTCTGATCTCTTCAGCTATCACTCCTTTCTTCTTCCCCATGAAGAAGTTAACTCTATTGTCTGGAACACTTCTGAACCAGTTGTGGCCTCCCACCACACTCCAATTCTTATTTGCCTGAAGGACCCCACCAAGTTTCCCTCTTGACCCCAATTCCCTGTCTCTGAAATACAGCATAAGGGCCTTAAACCTATTATCATCTGACTTCTTGCTCGTGGACCCCTCATTCCTACAGACTCTCCATGCAACACTCCTATCCTGCCAGTATGCAAGCCGTCAGGGGTCTACTGTCTAGTTCAGGACTCCAGTCTCATTAATGAGGCAGTCATTCCTCTCCATCCAGTAGTCCTCAACCTGTACACCCTCCTATTCCACATCCCACCAAACACCACCCACTTCACAGTCCTTGAACTCAAGGATGCCTTTTTCATTACCCTCCTCTATCCAGACTCCTACTTCCTATTTGCTTTCACCTGAGAGGACCCTGATTCACACTCTGCCCAGCAGTTTGCCTAGACAGTCCTTCCTCAGGACTTCTGAGATAGCCCCTATCTTTTTGGGCAGGCTCTCACTCGAGGCCTCTCATCTTGCCCATTTGCCCCCTGCACCCTCTTACAGTATGTAGTCAATCTCCTCCTCTGCAGCCCGTCTGTGTGTCTGTCTGTCTGTCTGTCTCTCTCTCTCTCTCTCAACAATGCACAATTCATCTTCTCAACTTCTTGTGATCCTAGGGCTTCCAAGTCTCCCCATCCAAAGCCCAACTTTCAGTTGCTTCAGTTATGTATTTAAGGATCTTCCTTACCCCAACCACCCAAACATTTACATCTGATGGTATCTACTTCTTTTGCAGTCTCCAGCCTCCTACCACAGCAGGTGAAATCCTTTTCCTTCCTTGGCTTAGTGGGCTTCTTTTATCAATAGATCCCTAACTTCACCTTCCTCGCTAAACCACTATACATTGCAGCCAAAGAAACTCCAACAGGCCCTCTTACCTTGCCTACCACTGTTCGTAAGGCATTTATGGCCCTTCTAGATGCCCTGGTTTCCTCACCTCCCCTTTTACTACCCAATCCAACATGTCCTTTCCAACTCTTCACTAATGAACGACAGGGGGTTTCAACTGGATTTCTTGCACAACCCGTTGGCCCTAGCTACCGCCCAGTGGCCTTCCTGTCTAGACAGCTAGATCCTACAGTCTGGGAATTGCAGCCCTGTCTGAGAGTTCTGGCAGCTGCTGCCATACTTACAAAAGAATCCCTCAAACTCACCTTACCACAGCCCTTGTCCATCTTCTCTTCTCACTGTCTAATAGACCTCCTCAGTCATTGCTCTCTCTCTCCCTTCTTAGGCCATTATGGGTTCAGGAATTCTATTTACTTTTCATTGAAAATCCTGATATCTCTCTCCATTCCTCTCCTCCTCTCACCCTATCCACCTTACTTTCTCTGTCAACCGTTCTGCCTACCCCCTCTCACTCTTGTCCTCAAGTTGTTGAAACCCTTGCCTCCCCTTGACAAGGACTGTTCAATATACCTCTATCCAATCCCGACCACACTCTTTTTGTTGATGGCAGCTAGTAGCTGGGTCAGATGGCCATTTCTGGGTGGCATATGCAGTAGTCTCTTTCTCTGCCCCTTTGCCCCCATCGAGATGTCTCATCTGGAAGGCACCACAGCCCCAAAGGCTGAACTCAGTCTTTGCTCATGCTCTCACTCTCTCAAAGGACCAATGAGTCAATATCTACACTGATTCCAAATACACCTTCCTTATTGCCCACTCACACTCCACCCTCTGGAAAGAACAGGGCTTCTTCACTACTAAGGGCTCTCCAGTCATTAATGCTACTCTTATAACAAAACTCCCAGAGGCCCTCCAGCTCCCAACGGAGGTCACTATAGTCCACTGCCGGGGCCACCAGGGCTCAACAGACTCAATGGGGATTGATAACTCCCAGACTGATGCAGTAGCCTATAGCCTCACACTTAAAATTCCCCCAGTGCCAGTCTTCTTCCTAACCTCTACAGCTAAACCTCTTTATTCCAATGAAGAATGGGCAGACTTCCTTTCATGTGGAGAAACAGCTGGGGAAAAGGGGTGGATTTTCCCCCCATAATAAAATTGCTCTCCCCCAACAACAGGCTTGTGTCATCCTCACAGAAGTCTACCAGCCTCTAAACATTGGCCAAAAAATGCTGTTCTGCCTCCTTGAGCCCCTCTTTTATTATCCAGGACTCTACAAGACCCTTCAGCCTATACATTGAACATGCTTACTCAGCTTTCAGCCCCCAAGGTGGCCTACATCCTCAGGTCTCCACCCAGGCGAGGACTGGCAGGTTGACTTCACTCATATTCCCAGACACAAAACTTTCTGATACTTCCTTACTCTAGTACCATGTCTCTCACCTCAAACAGGCACCCCCTTCCAGCCCCTGGAAGTCTCAGGTTTTGGGACCCACAAAACTTTGTCTTACCAGGTTTCCCCTGCAAACTCCTTATTCTCCTGCCCCTCCTCTTCTCCTCCTGGGGGTGGGGCTAACCTCTAGCCCCTCTTTTTGCTGGCATTTGTAAATACAAGAGTCCTGGATATCTGCAAGTCACACCCACACTCACTTCCTGGTCACTTTGTATTGGGTCTTCATCCTCATCTCCCTTGCCAAAATGTGCTTGGTCACCCAGGGATGGTCCAACCTGGCCCTTTGCTTTACCTTTGATTAGACCAAAGAATCCTGTCATGATGGGTGGGTAGATACCTGTGGAGGTTGCCCTTACAGTACCTATAGTATTCATGCCATACAACTAGACTTCCACAACAAACTACAGGACACTTACCTCCTTACCACCAATGGTCAAGGCCCGCTCTACATCAATATCAAAAACCCTTGGGATGATAGGTGGGTAAAAGGAGTATGGGGAAAAATCTATCCCTGGGCCATCAGTTCATCCCCATCATGGGACATCCAGATCTATCAGACTTACACCAGAGTAGTCTCTGAAACCATCGACCAACTAAAAGGCCAATCAACAAACATTTGGAACCATGAAGTTTCCCTAAATCAACAAATACATTCTGGACAGGTTGGTAAGATGGACTTGTTTTCCTGGCTATCATTAGTCCAACAGGGAGCCCTCCTTCTCAACTCCACAGGGACAGGCAATTTTTCAGACTGCTTTCTCTGTGCCTCTCTAGGCCAGGCTCCCCTCATGGCAGTTCCAATGACCCCCTTCCCAAGCGCTTCCTGGATCACTTCACAACCCTCTCCAGAACATCCCATTGTTCAGAAATACAGACAGCATGTTATACCAATCACACCTCATCGGCTCCTTTGGATATCTTGTGTAACTGGTTTATCCCAATCTCCTTTTCTCTCTGTGCCCCTTCTGGCACCTTTTTTTTTTTTGGTGTAATGACATCCTAACCAAACTAATCAACTCCTCCTCCCCTTTCCCTTGCCTCCCAATAATCTTAATCTCATAGCTAACCCTCTATGGTCAGGCTGAATTCCTCTTGTTGGTCTTCCCCCTTCTATGGACTCCCACACTAAAAGAATGGTCTTCGTTCCCATTGTAACAAGCATGTCACTATCATCCTCTCTTGTAGCCACCGGAATTTGGCGGGGTGGTGGGACATTAACTCACAGCATCTCTACCTCTTGGGACCTAGAGGAAAAACTCCAGTTAGCCACTGAGGTCTTGGCTGCCTCCATGGCCTCCCTCCAGTGACAAATCACTTCAGTCACCCAAGTAGCTCTTTGAAACCAATGTTCCCTAGACCTACTGACAGCAGTAAGAGGGGGCACCTGTCTATTCCTCAGGGAAGAACGCTGCTACTACATCAATGATACAGTTCTGGTTGAACAAAATATCGATGTTCTCAGTTGCCTAAGCGAAGAACTATGGGGCCAGCAGCAATAGACAACTTCTCTTTTCCCAGACTGGGGGCAATCTATCCTCATCACCTGGATTGCTCCTAATTTAGGACCATTAATTCTCATCTGCCTTCTATTCATGCTTACACCCTGTTACCTCAGGTTCCTCTGAAAGTGAATCCAAGAACATTCCAAGGTGGCTGTCAACCAAGTGCTCCTCCATCCCTGCACACAAGTTTCCACCGAGCCCCCAGCCCCTGACTTCCCCTCTTTACCCCAACTCAGGAGAAAGCAGTTAATGATTGAACGATGTCCTATAACACCAAGACAGCAAGAATGTTAAGCTGGAGACCTGGGCAGTTTAGATGTGGGGGGTTGGATGCCACGCCATAGTCGACTGGTGCAACCCGGATCTAGTCTGTCTTCATACCTGTGCTGCACTCAGATCTAACCCAGATGTAGCACATGCTCTCTACTTTGCACTCGACATCAGACCTTACATAGCGCAGTAGTCTGCTCTCCCCCAAACCTTTCCCATACATAGACTGTTTCTACCTCTAAGACCCTAACTCTCCCTATACCCTTATACATATCACTAAACCCTGCCCTAGTGCATGGCTTTTCTGGCCTCCTCTCTCTTTGCCTGTCAAATCAGCAAACTTTGCCCAGGAACGCCCCAATAAAGGCTCTACATTTCTATTTTTTCTCGTGGTCGGCCCATTCCTTACAAACACAATGAAGCAGGGTTTGAGAGCCCAGAGAATACCTTAAAAAATTAAAAAAAAAAAACAAAACAAAAAACAAATTGAAAGTCACAGAGAGACACAGCAAGACAGAGAGAGAGAGAGACAGAGAAATGGAGGGAAGGAAGCAGAGGTGGCCCTACCCACTAGAAATGAATCTGGAGTAAGAAGTCTCAGCAGAAAGTCTTCATTTTTGGTCAAGAAAATCAATATTTCAAAACTGAAGTTCAGTATCCATGTCAGGATGGGCCTGGCCTGGATTTGTGCCTTTCCTAAATGGATTGTGGAAAGGCACAAATTAACACAATAAAGCAGGGAGGGGCTTGAGAGTCCAGAGAACACTTTACCTTAAAATAAAAAATTAAAAAAATTGAAAGTCACAGAGAGACACAGCGTGACAGGAAGAGACAGAGAGAAATGGAGAAAAGGAAGCAGATGTAGCCCTGCCCACTAGAAATGAATCTGGAGTAAGAAGTCTCAGCAGAAAATCTTCATTTGTGGTCAAAGAAATCAATATTTCACAACTGAAGTTTGGTATCCATCTCAGGATCTCTGCTTTGTAATATATTTTGGAGTCAGGGAGTGAGATGTCTCCTACTTATTCTTTTTGTGAAATATTGTTTCGGTGATATGGGGCCTTTTATAATTCCAGACAAATTATATGATTGCTTTTTTTAATTCTGTGTGAATAATATCTCAACTAATTTGAGAAGTACATATAATTTGTAAAATAATATAGGTAGAATTGACTAATTATATTAGTTTTTCCAATCTGGGGATATGGGCTGACTTATCACTTTTTTGGTATTATTTTGAATTTCTTTTTCATTTTTTTTTTTAGCTTTTAGAGTTTTATTTAGTGTCTTTGACTTCTTTGGTTAGATTTATTCTTAGGTATCTTATACTTTTTATTTATTTATTTATTATTTTATTTTATTTTATTTTTTTTTTTGGAGAGGTTTTCGCTATAGGGCGCATGCGCTTGCCAGACAGACAGAGAGACAGAGAGACAGAAAGAGAGAAATCACCCCCCAGGGGGGATGGTCACACCGCAATCCCTTCTCCTCTATTCTCCTCTTGGGATCTTGGGCATGCATGCACACGTGCCCGGCGTGAGTTTTAAACCACCGGGTCTGGGATGCGAATCGCAGTTGACTACATGGGAGTCCAGCAACATAGCCATCATGCTAACTGCTGGTTCCCCAGGTATCTTATACTTTTTATGGCTGTTGTAAATGAGATGATTTTTTTTTTAAATTCTACCTGAGTCCATTCATTGTTGTATAGAAATAGATTTTTGTATATTGTTTTGGTATCCTGTCATTTAACTTTTCTAATAGCATTGGCTAGAACTTCCAGTACTTCAATGAAACTAAGTGAAGAAAGTGAGCAGCCTTCTATTGTTCCAACTTTTAGAGGAAAAGCTTCAACTTTTTCCCATTTAGGATGATATTAGCTGTGGATTTTTCACATATAGTTTTTATTATGTTAAGAAATGTCCCTTACATGCCATTTTTTTTTTAAGGTTTTTGCTATATGGCACATGTGCTCTCCAGAAAGACAGAGAGACAGAAAGACAGAAAGTGAGAAATCACTTCCCAGGAGGGATGGCCATGCTACAATCCCTTTTCCTCTATTCTCTTCAGGATCTTGGGCATGTATGCAGAAGCATCCAGCATGAGTTTAGGCCACCGGGTCTGGGACTCGAACCATGGTCGACTACATGGGAGTCTAGCGACATAATCATTATGCCAACTGCTGATCCCCTTACATGCCAATTTCATTCACAGTCTTAATCAGGAAGGGATGTTGTATTTTATCAAATGGTTTTTCTGCATCGATTCATATGATCATTTGATTTCTATCTCTTCTTCTGTTAACATGATGTAGTACATTGTTTTGTATATGTTGAACCACACTTGCATTCCTGGAATAAAGCCTACCTGGTTGTGATGTAAAATATTTTCCATGTGTTGGTTGATATGATTTGCTAGTATCTTTTGGAAACTTTTGCATATGTATTCCTTAGGAATATTGGTCTGTGGTTTTTGTTTTTCTGTTATGTCTTTCTCTGTTTTAGGGATAAAGGTGATGGGGATTCATATAATGAATTCAGGAGGGCTCCTTCCTTTTGGATCTTTAGAAATAGTTTAAATAAAATGGGAGTCAGCTTTTTAAAAGTTTTGTAAAATTCAAGCCAAGTAATTAGGACCTGGGCTTGTCTTCATTACTTATTCAATTTCATTGCTTGTTATGGGTCTATTCATGCTGTCTGTCTTTCTGATTCAATCTTGGTAGACTAAATGTGTTCAGAAATTTGTCCAGGTTTTTGTTTGTTGGCATTGCCTGCTTTGTTGCTGATTACATTTGTCTTGTTCCTTTCTCTGTTCTTCTGAAATATTCTAGCTAACAGTGTGTCAATTTTGTTTATCTTCTCAAAGACCTTGATTTGTGTGTGTATGTGTGCGCGTGTGTGTATTTATAGTATATTTATTCCCTACATTTATTACTGCTTAATCTTTATTATTTTTTTCTCCTAGTATTTTTGTTTCTTTGTTGTTGTTATTGTTTTTTCAGTACCCTAAGTTGTGTTGTTAGATTGTTTATTTTCCACCTTTTAACTTTATCTTCGGAACATTGATGCTAAAAACTTTCCTCTTTTCACTGTGTTCCATAGGTTATGAAAACTTGTATGCTATGATTGATTTTAATTAATCTCTTTATTTCAGTCTTTCAGTGGTTATTAAATCACTGATAGAAAGTTGTTTAGTTTCCATGTGCTTGTGTATATTTGAGAGTATTTTCTGCAGCTAATTTCAAATTTAATTCCATTGTGTCCAGAGAAGATGCTGGAAATAGTTTCTATACTTTTGAATTTGTAAAGACTTATTTTTGTGCCCTTTCATTTGGTCAATCTGAAATCCTTCCACGTGGGGATGAGAAAAGTGTATTTTATGGTTGTTGAGTGGAATATTCTTTAGATGTCTGTCAATTTTGTTCAATTTATGGTATTATTTGATTCTATTTTTGTCTAGAGGATCTGTTCAAAGGAGAATATGGGGTGTTGAGATCCCCAATAATCATTGGATTGTAGTCTATTTCCAGCAGTCTTTTTTCCACATATTTGTGTTCTGAACCGTGAATGCACAAATATTGATAAGTGTTATATCTTCTTAGTGAATTGGGCTTTTTAGTGCTATATAGTATCTTTCTTTCAAAATCTTACCTATTTTGTCTTATATTTTGTCTGATCTGAGTATTGAAACTCCACCTTATTTTTAATTTCCATTTGATTAGAATATCTTTTTTCAGCCCTTCATTTTCAGTTTATGTTTGTGAGGTGTGTTTCTAGAAAGCAGTAGTACATAGAGGGCTTCTATCTCTCTTCCTCTTGATGAGCAAATCTGTGTCTTTCATTTGGAGATTATGTCCATTGGCGTTAAAAGTTGTTATTTGATTTTGTAGACTTATCACTGCCATTTTGTTAGCCATTTTCGCGGTTGTTTCTTGTTTGATTATTTCTTTGTCTGTCCCTAGTTTTCCTGATATAGTGCTCCCTTCAGTACTTCTAGAAGAACTGGCTTATTGGTAAAATGTTTTTGTTTATTAGAGAGTGATTTTATTTTTTCCCCATATCATGGAAAGTCTTGCTGGCTCTAATATTCCTGGTTGAGAATGTTTTTCTTTTAGTGTTTTGAATATATTTCCTATTCTTTTCTTGTTTGCATTGTTTCAATTAACAGGTCTGCTGTTAGCTTAAGGGGATGATGTTTGTAGGTAAATTATAATTTTTTCCTTAGCACTTTTAGAATCTTGCCTTTGTTTTTGATTTTGACCATTTTGGCTATGACATGTCATGGAGAGGATCTTAGGTTGATTCTGTTGTATTTGGGGTCCTTTGTATTTCTTTGGTCTGCTTGATTCCCTAGGTTTGAAATTTTTTTCTGCAAGTATTTCATAGAATAGATTTTCTATGCTCTTATTAGATTCTTGACTTTCTGGAATACCAATAATTCAGATAGTTGGATGTTTAATGATATCTAGTATTTCCTGTATGTTGTTACATTTTTTCCTCTTCTTTTTTTGGCTATGTTTTTATTCATTTTGGTGGTTTGGTCTAAGCAAGAGGTTTTGTCTTCTAGATCAGAGACTCTGTCTTCTGAGTAGTATAATCTGCTATTAATACTTTCAAGGGAGGTTTGATTTCCTGTATTACTGTCTATCTCTACAAGTTCTGTTTGATTTTTTTTTTTTTTTGTGGTGTCTATCTCCTTTCTCAAGTGTTTGAAAGAGGTTTTCATCTACTGGAGTGGTTGTCACTTTTCTGTTGCAACCCATTTAATTTTTTCACTATAAATATTCTGAATTTGTTTTCTGGCACTTCTGCAAATTCTACTATGCTGTCTATGGATGATTAGAAATTGTTCTGTTTCTTTGGAGGGGAGCTATTTCAATGCTTTTGTCATATTTTTTGTGCCTCTATCCTGCTTATTTGTCATCTGATGGATTCTACCCTTTTCCCTAAATTTTTGGGCTTGATTCTGAAGTAATGGAGAAAAGAATCACTCTACTTCTTAGATATGTTCTTGGGAGATGGCCTCACTTTCCAATTTGAGAAAGGTGCATGTAGGCAGCTTGAGGTGCTTGGTTCCTCTCCAAAATTCTCTGGACAGGGTGTACCTGGGCTGGCTTGGAGAAATGTAACCAAAGGAAGAAGTACAATATGAAGTAAAATATAATATCTCAAAGAATGGCTGGTATTTCAAAAGGCACAGTGGGTGAAAATGAGCCGTGATCTCTCTCCAGCTACATCCCATTCTCTTATGGTGGTTGGCTTCTGCACTGCGGTTGAAAGCTGAATGACTAGTGTGATCAGCCTTTGCTTTTCAACAATTTGAGTAGTTGACAGGTAAATATTTTCTCAAGAATATTTAAAACCATACTGTTTCTGTTGTTATAGAGTCACAAAATTATACAAAATTATAAGAAATATTTTGAATATTATCTTTAAAAATTAGTATTTTAAAATTTTGAAAGTTGTTTATTAACTGTTAAGAATTATGCAGTATGAGCAAAATTTTTTGATATGTAAAGTAAAATGTAAAAATAAATGAAAAAAAAATGAAGACTGAAAAAACAGTAACCAAAATCAACACACCACTAGCTAGACTAAGAAGAGAGAAAGAAACAAGGTGAATCAGATTTGCAATGAAGCAGGCAATATAATAATAGACATAATAGAAATACAAAACATCACTAGAAGATACTATGAACAACTATATGCCAAGAAACAAGAAAACCTGGATGAGATAGACAAATTCCTGGACACATGTAATCTACCAAGATTGAGTCAGGAGGATGTAGAAAGTCTGATTAGGTCCATAACAAGCCAGGAGATTGAATCAGTAATAAATAACTTCCCAACAAATAAAAGTCCTGGTCCTGTTGACTTCACCTCTGAAATTTACAAAACTTATAAAGAAGAGTTAACCACCATTCTGCTCAAGTTATTTCTAAATATCCAAAAGTATGGAACACCCCAAATTAATTCCATGATACCTCCATCACCCTCATCCTTAAAACAGACAAGGGAAGGACAACGAAGGAAAACTATAAACATATATCTTTGAGGAATATATATGCAAAAATTCTCAGCAAGATACTAGCTGATTGTATCCAACAACATACAAAAAAGATTATACATCACAACCAGGTAGGCTTTATTACAGGAATGCAAGGTAGGTTCAACATATGTAAAACCATAAGTGTAATACACATATTAACAGAAAGAAACATGAAAACCATAGGATCATATCAGTTGATGCAGAAAAAGCATTTGATAAGATACAACATCCCTTCATGATCGAGACTCTCAGCAAAATCAGCATAGAAGGGTCATTTCTCAACACAATAAAAGCTATCTATGAAAAATCTATAGATAACATCATCCTGAATGGGGAAAAGCAGAAAGCTTTTCTACCAAAAACTGTTACAAGATAAAGATGCCCACTTTCTCCACTCCTTTTCAATATAGTACTGGAAGTCCTCACCAACACAATCAGAAAAGACAATAAAATAAAAGGCATTCAAATAGGAAAAGAAGAGGTGAAATTATCTCTAGTTGCAGATTACATTATTGTATACATAGAAGACCCAATGGAATCCATGAAAAAAATTCCTGGAAGTAATACATGAATACAATAAAGTTGCAGGATACAAAATCAACATAGAGAAATCTATAGCACTCCTATATACTAATAACAGGCAGACTGAGATAGAACTGAAAAAAGTAATTCCATTAACCATTGCCACAAAAAGTATAAGATACCCAGGGATAAATCTAACCAAAGAAGTTAAAGATCTTCACAAGGAAAACTATGATAAGCTAAAAAAATAAATTGAAAATGACTCAAATAAATGGAAGAATATCCAATGTTCCTGGATTGGAAGAATTAATATAATCAAAATGGCAATTCTACCCAAATTAATCTACATAGTTAACGCAATCCCAATAAAAGTGTAAGACATCCTTCATAGATCTAGAAAAGATAATCATAGAATTTGTCTGGAATCATAGAAGACCTCATATTGCCAAAGCAATCTTGCACATGAAGAGTCAAGTGGGAGGCATCTCACTCCCTGATCCAAAAGTATACTACAAAGCTATGATAATAAAAACAGCATGGACTGACACAGAGACAGACAGGTGGATGAATGGAACAGAATATAGTCCCAAGAAATAAACTCCTAAACATTGAGTCAATTGATTTTGACAAAAGGTACCTGTCAATCTAGTGGGAAAAGGAACACCTCTTTAGCAAATGGTGATGAATAAACTGGATATCTCCCTGCAGAAAGATGAATCTGAAACCCTACCTCTCACCATCAAGAAAATCAACTCAAAATGCATAAAAGATCTAAACCTAAGGATCAAACTATAAAACTGCTGCTAGAAAACACTGTTCAAATCTTGGGAGACATTGGGTAGGCAGACTTCTTAAGATTCCTGAAGCACAGTCAATAATCCCAAAAATAGAAAATTAGATTATATCAGATTAAGAAGTTTCTGTATGGCAGGACCAGCAGTTAGCGTAATGGCTATGTCGCTGGACTCCCATGTAGTTGACCACGGTTCGAGTCCCGGACCTGGTGGCTTAAACTCACACTGGGCACATGTGTGTACGTGCCCAAGATCCCAAGAGGAGAATGGAGGAGAAGGGATTGTAACATGGCCATCCCCCCTGGGGGGTGATTTCTCGCTTTCTGTCTCTCTGTCTCTGTCTTTCTGGCAAGCATGTGCGCCCTATAGCAAAAAACCTCTCCATAAAAAGAAAAAAAAGAGAAGCTTCTGCATGGCAAAGTACACAGTAATTAGGTTGAATTGACAGCCCTCAAACAAAGAAAATATTTTTGTAAACTATGCATCTGATAAGGGACTGATAACCAGAATACCCTGGGAACTCAACGGGCTGTCCCCAAAACAGATGATCAACCCTATTAAAAGGTGGGAGAATGAGTTGAAAAAACCTCTCTCTAAGGCATGTGAATAGACAGAAGGCATATGAAAAAAAGCTCACCATCCCTCATTATAAGGGCGATGCTGATCAAAATCACAATGAGTTACTACCTAACCACAATCAGAATGACTAAGTTTACAATAGCGAAAAATGTTAAGTGCTGGCAGGGTGTGGTGAAAGGGGAACTCTCCTACACTGCTGGTGGGAATGTAAATTGGTCCAGCTACTTTAGAAAACAATATGAAGATTACTCAAAGTTCTACAAATAGAACTACCATATGATCCAGCAATCCTACTCTTTGGTATCTACCCAAAGGACAGAAGAATCCTTAGTTGTAGAAGTGCTTGCCCAATCATGTTTATTCACAATTGCTAAGACATGAAATAGGCTCAAATGCCTACAAACAGAGAAATGGATTGAAAAAGTGTGACATATATACTCTATGTAATACCACTCAGCCATAAAAAAACAAAAAGATCCTGGCTTTTGACAGCAAGTGGATAAACATGGAAGATTTACTGTTGAGTGTAGCAAGCCAGGCTATGAAGGAGAGACATTGTATGTCTCCATTTAATATATACTGAGTTTCCACACTCTATAGCTGAAACTGAATGACTAGAGGATATAGAAACATAGAAAATGGTTATAAATACCACATATAGTGTGGGAAGAGGGTGGGTGAAAGAGTAGAGTCTGAGGAAGGACATTAAGGAGAAAAATAGAGGCAAGGTATTTATGGAACAAAGAAATGGGTTATTATCTATTGAAGATAATGTGTATAGTAGTCTCATCTGGACTGGTGAGAAATGTATACAAGTTGGGATATTCACTTTGCAAGTTAAGTAACATATGTGATTGAATGTATAAAATAAATGGAAATAAATATATATTATAACATATATATATATATATATATACACACACACATGTACATACATACACACACATATGTGTATATATAAAAAATACTGTAAACGACTACAAGTGCATGTGAGTTCTTATATTAAGTAGCACCATATTTCTAACCATAAAGCAAAATTCATGATTTATGAATGTCATAAATCATGATTCTTTTTTATTGGGAAAAAAATGTGACAACAAATCAAGTGTTGAGTCAGGAATAAAATAATTTTGACATATTACTACATGTAATAAGGAGGGCTTGGCACCAAAATTATTACCGTGTAGAGCACAGAACATGAAGCTGAGTAAGTGGTTTAGTTGTGTGTAAAGATTGGGGTACAGATGAATTTTTTATCTTTTTTGGAATGTGGTCTTTTCCTCTGTTAAATAGTAAGCACATCATTTCTTCCATGAGGGTAGTGCAGACCTGGGAGTGATGTTAGACGTGGTAACAAGGTCTCGTATGAGTACACAGGGGAACATCAGTGACTGACAATAGCCCCTCATGGTCTTCGGAAAGCATCATTTGGAATTATGCTTCTAGTTGCTTTGTTGACTCCAACACCACCAGTTCCCTCTAGCTCCTCCAAATCCCTCAGAGCAGTCTTTGGACACAAGTGTCGTCAGCCGCTGGTGACCTACTGCCTAAGGGTGGTGTGGTCCCCAGAGCCTTTCAGGATCGTGATGAAATCATAAAGGCCAGGGAGACAGCAGGTCACAAATATGCTTTTCCAAGATTTAAAAAAAAAAAAAAGCAAAAAACCAAGATAGAGGATCACAGGTGCAGAGCCCTAGGGCAAGGGAATCCCTGAGTGGCAGAATGATATTGAAGTAAAGCAATGAAAAGATGGAAAATCAAACAGCTGTGATCACAGTGACCCTAAGGACCATGTCTCAACACTGTGGTTTTCTTATAAGTAACTGCCTATTTTTGTTTTTAGCTGTGTCCCTGGCTGGTACACCAATCTGACACATGCTTCTCACAAGTTAAGAGAAGACGGTAACAGTCAGAATCTTTTGTGCTCCACACAGAAATCTAATCTCCCCACAGAAAGCTGAGCTTGTAGAACGATCAAGAGGCATGTCATTCTCTCTGATCTGTCTCCTCCTACTCCTGAGGGCTTCACAGACTGAGTGTAAGATGACTTATGAGAGCTGTTATCAGCCAAGTGTCTACAGGGATGGGGACTTGGTATTGGGTGGATTTTTCCCCCTTTTTTTCTTGCAGCAGGAACCAGATATATTCCACCTCTCATTTCTGTTCAGGCCAACTCAAAAAAGGCTACCTGAAGAGTGAGTTCTCTGTGTATGTGCAAGTGTGTTTATAACTTTGTATTTGTGTCATTTATGTGTGTTTCTATGTATATATATGTTTAATCACCCTTTTTAACTATGAGAATTGTGCTCAGAATAAGCAGAAATATGCGTTAGTGAATTCTGGATATTCTCTTACTCCTGCAACTACTTTCCTTTCCCTTCTTCTCTCCACTCTCCTCAATACAAAAGAGAGACGACAGTATCTGTTGTTGTCTACTCCATAGCCTGATTTTCAGAATCAGTCCCTGAGAGACTTAGATTGAATGCATGTTGAAACCCATCTGTGTGAAAACCTCTGCATGTGGTTTATCTGTCCCTCCAGATATTTTTAGTTTCGCCTGTCTTTATTTCCTTCTCTATAATTAGTCAAGATAGGAAATGGAACATTCATGGCAATTATTTCATACATGTTCATTTTCTGGATTGGTGGTAACTACTGATTTTTTGTGCTGTACAAGGGTTAGGGTGACAGCTAGTGATTCTCAGCTGCAGGGACTTCTAGTCTCAGGCACTCTATGTGGAAGCTAAGAATCTAGTTATGGGATGTTTTAAAAAACAATAATAATAAAAAATAATGTGAATAATAATTAGAAAAAATGAAAAGCTATTCACTGATGATGATGTGGATTGTCATTTCTTTGTCTTGATTTATGTGCATGGTAATCATGCTGGAAAAAGAAATGTTATACACTGTAAAGTTATATGTGAATAAATGTAATAAAAAAGCTAATAAACAAACAAACAAAAAACTAGTTGTCCATGAGACCAGTGTGGGATGCAGGGTGAGATCCTTTACCTCATGTCATAAGGCTGGAGGTCAATATTTACACTTTGAATCTTCTTTTTTATTCAGAGAAGTTTCTTGGCAGAAGAAGCTCAGGCTTCACGTGACTGTCAAGACCTGGAATTTTTTTCCCTGGACCGAGGTCACAATGTGGGCATGCAGTTTCAACCTCATTTTTCAAATGGGCTTTTTATACTTAAATGTATATTGTGAACAAATTTCAGTAATCTAGATATAAATTTATATTATTATTTCTGTGCCTACCAAATATCATTTAATGTGGATGGGTCACCTTTGTTAACCCTATACTGGTCATTTCATATGTGATTAATATTAAATGGAAGCAATATATAAATAATATATTCCTTCAAACAAGTCTTGCATATTTCTCTGGTTAAGATTATTGGTGCAAAATTGCCGAATCAAGAGATTAAAATCTCATTCACAATGTTTTTGGCGTCTGTTGCCAAATGTTTGCTGGAATATTTTTATCACCCTCAAAGAAACCCTGTGTCCTTTTGCAGCTTGGCCTTATTCATCCCTCATCCCTGCTCCCTCCACCTCCCAGTCATCAGTGATTTAGTTTCTGTTACTCTGAATTTGCCTGTGCTGAACATTTTCCATCAGTGGAATCACAACATTTTGGATATGGAATCACGTGTCTTTTGAGACTGAAGTCTGAAGTTTCTCACTCAGCACAATATTTTCAAGGTTCATCCAAGTAGGAGCATATATAATATTTCATGTTTTTTTTTTTTTTGTATTGCCAAATTGTAGTGTATGTATAAATGTAGCACATTTTGTTTATCCATTCATCTGTTAATGTTCTTCGGTGCTGGTCACAAATATACTTTTCCAACGCTGTTCGGGGTTGATCATTATGAATAATGTTGTTATGAGAAAATATGAAAAAGTTTTCATGTGAATGTATATATTCTGATTTGTCTTTTCCTAGGAGTGGAATTGCTAAGTTACATGGTAAAACTTATTGAAGAATCAGCAAATTGTTTTCCAATGTAGCTGCACAATTTAAAAATCATGCCCCAAATGTGTGAGGACTCTAAATTCTCCACATTCTTGCCAAAAATTCTCCACATTCTTGCCAAAAAATTTTTCCCCCCACCCAGGGGGGATGGCCATGCAGCAATCCCTTCTCCTCCATTCTCCTCTCGGGATCTTGGGCGCACATGCACATGCGCCCAGTGTGAGTTTTAAGCCACCGGGTCCGGGACTCGAACTGCAGTCAACTACGTGAGAATCCAGCGACATAGCCATTACGCTAACTGCTGGTCCCAACTCATGTATTTTCTTTGGAGAAATGTCTTATGTTTTCTCTTAGAAGCTTCATAGTTGCAAGCTTTATGTTTAAATCTTTTCGAACTGATTCTTTTGTATCACTGGTCCTCAGCCTTTTTGGCCCACTGGATCAGTTTTGTGGAGAACAATTTTTTTCCATGAATCAGGGGCTGGGGGGGGGTGATTTATGAGAGCATGAGACCTACATCCTTTACATGCAGTGTAGTGTCATTATATTGTCCTCCTAGTGATTGTGATGGAGTTTTACTTTGTGTGTGTCTATATACATTGCATATGTATGTGTGGCTTGGTGCGTATTAATCATTTGAGTTCATTTAGGGGAAAATTTTCTTTTTTAAAATGTGAATTTCAGTTTACTGGATTTCAGGTCAGGTATGGAGGTACACGATAAGATGATGCTACTTGGAGGCTGAGGCCACTTGAGAGGCCCACATTCAAATACTGGTAAAGCCTAAGCGGGCCGGCTGACATGGTACACACATATGTTTCTAGCTGACTGGAAGACTAGAACAGAGGACAAAGTGGAGAAATCCTATCAAAAATTTTATCTTTTTGTGATTTTTTTTTTTTGGGGGAGAGGTTTTTACTATAGGGCGTGTGTGCTTGCCAGAAAGACAGAGAGAGAGAGAGAGACAGAAAGAGCAAAATCACCTCCCAGGGGGATAGCTACACCACAATCCCTTTTTCTCCATTCTCCTCTTGGGATCTTAGGCATGCACACACACGCACCCCACATGAGTTTAAGCTGCCGGGTCCGGGACTCGAACCGTGGTCGACTATATAGGAGTCCAGTGACTTAGCCATTAAACCCGGGGTCTACTATATAGGAGTCCAGTGACTTAGCCATTAAACCAACTGCTGGTCCCCTTTTTGTGATATTTTTTAATAAAAAAGAAAGAATATCAGAGATTTCTCAGCAATACCATCATTTTGGGTCAAGTCTAACCCCCATCTAATTTCATTTATGTACCTATTTTATTTTATTTATTTATGTTTTTTGAGAGGTTTTTGCTATAGGGCACATGCGCTCGCCAGTCAGGCAGAGAGAGACAGAGAGACAGAAAGCGAGAAATCACCCCTCAGAGGGGACGGCCATGCCGCAATCCCTTCTCCTCCATTCTCCTCTTGGGATCTTGGGCATGCACGCACATGTGCCTGGCATGAGTTTTAAGTCATCGGGTCCGGGACACAAACCACGGTCGACTATATGGGAGTCCAGCGACATAGCCATTATGCTAACTGCTGGTCCCCCTATTTTATTATGATAGAAACATTTAACATGAAATTTACCCTCTGAACAAATTATTAAGTGATTAATACATTATTGTTGGCTCTAGGTACAATGTTATACAGAACATTTCCATAGCTTATTCCTTTTACTTAACTAAGACTCTAAAGACTAATGATGTTGAATGTCTTTTTGTTTACTTATTAACCACTCATGTATTTTCTTTTCTTTTCTTTTTTTTTTTTTTTTTTTTTT